>NC_092858.1:121949069-122000673 GCF_032062135.1 Pyxicephalus adspersus
TTTTTTTTCTTTTGTCAGTATACAGCAGGGTGAGTGAGCATTGCCTTACTAGGATAGGACGTATGCTACTGGACAAATCATCAAATAAAAAAAAGACTAAAAAAAAAAAAAGAAAACTGATGAAGCACCCCATCTCTAAGGACTGATAAGCTGAAATACATTACACTTTTGTTTTTGGTTTATATAAGCTTTACATTCCTACTTTAAGTATATATAGGCTCATAGATAGACCATATAGCCATCTGTCCATGAAAAGGTGTTATATCTTATCTGCTTTATACATCCTAACACTATCTGGTTCTAAATCAGGCCTTTTAATGCCATGAAAAGGTTTGATAAATGCAGTTAACCCAAAACATATATGATCTATAAACAAAGTGTTTGGTTTGGAAGTTAGTAGATACTATGTTCATTAACAAAGCTCCAATATTCAGTTTATGTTTGGGTTAATTTAATTTTCAAAGAATATGCACACATTTGTCAGCATTACCACTGAATATGAAACAGATGTAAACTGTTGAAACTAAAGGCAACACAAAACATATTAATATAAATAATTTAAAGTATTTTCACGTGTTTTCATTACATACATCCATGAGTGCACATAACTGGCCTATATACTTATTTAACATGTTATTTAACATGGCTGTAATTTCAAGTTGAAAACAACATTATATAATTAAAGGATGTAATTGAGCAGCAGACCTTGCTAGAAGCATTAAAATTTTACAAAGCAATTAGAATTCTGATCTTTCTATGAATCTCTAAGTAGTCATATATTACTTTTGATTTCTGTTCTTATTAAAGCTTAGGATGAGTGGTTAGCACAGTTTGGATAGGCTGATAAATACAACAAGTAAACACTAATTATTATATTCCCACAGGTCTGATGACCATGTAATTTCTATGCTTTTTAAGTGATTTTAAATGTTAATTATACTTTCAAAATCTAATCTGATTTGTCAATATCATAATTTGATTGTGTCCTTAAAAGGTAAGCACATTCTGTAGTTTATGTCCTCTCTGTATTTCCATGGTTTTGGTCATACCTTTCCCTCTAAAACCATATGTGTCATAACTTTTTATTAGAGAAATAATGGAATGGAAATCAACCACCCTTCAACATGACATGAAGAAAATGACCCGAAAAGGTAATGCAAAACATTATGAATTCAGTAAACTTAGCTGTAAATCCCCCTCCTACAAAATATATATGTGTACATATTTATCTCTCTAGAAAATTAAGGCTTCTGCTTTGCTGTGGCAACAGTCTGCACTTTGCAAATGTTGCATTGCATATCTCATTAGGGTTGGTTTATTTTGCCTCTGTTCAGTTTGCTGACATTTCGCTGATTTGTAGACAAACTCAAATCCCATTGAAGTCAATGACAGAGGCAAAGCCAACCAACAGTACATAGAGAATGGCTCAGCCAATTAGGCCGGTGGACTGTGACAGCTGTCACAGTTGGCCAGCCAGATTCGCTTAGTCTTAAATCCTTTTTTTTTCTTCGTATATACAAAAAAAGTGTGTTTTAATGTTTTATTGAAACCAGATTCTTTAATAGGCTTGGGACCTTGCTGTATGGAAGCTGGGGCCGCAATTTTACCCACAATGTAGCCACTTGTAGAGTGGGGAGGTTATTTGGAACCTAAAAGCCCCTTTAAAAAGGATATCTCAGATATCCCTCCCCTGACGCTGAAAAGGAGTAAAGGGGTACTACTATTCCAAGAAAGTATTAAAACCTAGAAATAACCACACAACATTCTAGAATAAAATACATACATTTTTTTTAATTAATACCTACCTTTTCTTAATTGAGCAATGTGTATAGGAGTTCCTGATGGATGATCCATCCATCCAGAGCTGAGTGCTTCTCATCCACATGGCTGCATTTTCCTGGGTAAAGCACCTAAATTTTTTCAGCTGAGCGCAGCTGGGGACAGTAGGCATGAATTAAGAATAAGGGCCTATTAGATTCTAAATAAGCTCAACTGCAGACCCCCACAACACAGAAGTTCAGTTGTAGAGATTAATCCTTTTCCCTTAACAATGGCAATTGACACTGTTGGGGCAGGTGGGGGTCTGATTTTTCCCAAAAACACCTTCCAGACATGCTTGATTTCCCATTTCATATCTAAGAAGGTGTGAAACCTAATAGGGGTCTAATTTCAATATTATTGAGGGCCACAATCTGTTATTTATTTATTTATTTGTTTTTTGTAATCCGTGGGCACCATGGGTTTAAGACAATTTTTGTGAGTTTGAGCTTCATTGTTATGGTGTAACTATTTCTCCTGCCCTATGTTTTTTAAGGACTTTTTTTGTGAAATTGGAGTACTTAAAGTGTAGCAATTACTGACTACCTTTTGCAGCATCTGCATGATTTAAAAGGCAAAATAGCAAGAAATCACAATATTGTGTGTATTTTTAAGAATGTTGCTTCTTTATTTTATCAAAGAAAAATGCTAATTTGCTTCAACATGGCAAAGAAAAAAAAAAAAGAAAAACCTAATACTGATTAAAAAAAGAAATCTGAAAAATAAATCATGCATGTTATTGATAATGTCCTTTTAGGTATAATGCATATTTTGGGAAATTGTTTTTCTTTCAAAAAAAAAAGTACTAGAGGCTATAATTCTGTATTAAGAGGATTACAGAGTTTGTTTTTGTGTATCAAAATTCAGAAGAGAAACAGGAGATGCTGTCTGTGATTTGTAATAAAATGTTTATGACTGCTAGCATGGGAAGCCCAGTATGGAGTCTAAACTGATGTTTAATTCATTGTGTCAGAACATAAAGAATAGCTATGTTGATTTTAAGTTGAAAAAGGTCAACTCTTATGTTTTTGATTGATTGTCATTGACTGTGAAAAACTGTTACTAATGTAACAATTATATACATGAAAACACAGCTTGCAAATGTTTTATATAGAAAATATCAAATAATGAAATTCTAAACACCATGAAGTGTTATGCTATTGTAACAATTATGAGCACCTAGGGTTGTATTAGGCATAACAATATATTTTAGGTAGTATGTTTGGGAAAAGTAAAAAGGACTATGGGAATGCTTAAACAAATCTGTAATTTCTAAGTCAGGTTTACCTTAATGCCACCTTCCCCAGCTTCATGTAGGATCATATAATTTGTTCTCCATTAGATATACACATGGCTGGCCAATTCATAACATAAGGGATACACTATGGAGCCAGTGGTGACCCATAGAGTTCTCTCTGATTATCAGAAACCTCCAAAACTAGAGGAGAACCAATCATGTGACTGACAAATCACAAGATCATACTCTTCTCCTCTCTTTTAAGCTTACTGTTGTTCTTGAAAATAACCAAGAGCAGTTCTATGCCTAAAAGTGTCTATTGGTTTTCCATTGTTGTAAATATTGTGAAAAGCTTATTTTTTCTTCTTTTTTTCTGGGTGACCCTGCTTGATACATGTACAAGGTAGTCACCTTCCCTTACTACTCTGTTTGATTCAGTCACTTGAGCAAACATTTGGTATTTATTTTTGGTAATTTCAGGTATGGAGCACATATGATTCATTTTTTCTCATTGGACAGGACTAGTATTTTTTGATTTAATTGCTGTGGGAGCCTTAAGACAGCTATATGTTATCTACCACCAGAGTAACTTTACATGGCACTTTCTTTCCTTAAATGTAGTGCCTTTACATAATAAAGCAAAAAAGTTAGCAAACTTGGAGACCCTCATTGCAGTGTATTGCACAGTGTTTTCTCAACTGTTTTTTACAGGGGAACCCCTTGAAATTCCTTTAAGGTCTTCAGGGAACCCCTGCAGACATTACTATATCCACAGCTCACAATACATTAGTGTGGTGGTCAGTAGTTCCTTTTTCTGGTCATTGGGAAGAATGTCACCATTCAGATAGCTAAAATGATAATTATTGTTGGATAAACTGACCAAACATGCACAAATTGTTCAAGGAACCCCAAGCAAATTCTGATGGAAATCTAGGATCCCATAGAACCCTGGTTGGGAAACACTGGTATAGAGGATATAGCTATAGGTATAGAGGATATAACTTGTAACCATGTAGAAGCTCCCAAACATAATCATCTGACATATTAAGTCATTCACAAGAAGTCACACAAACTGCACATTATTAATTACAGAGAATCATAGAAGACACTAGTTTTGGTTAACTTGGAACAACTTATCAATTGATCCTTATGAATTGGTCCTTTAAAGTCCCAAAATAACTCACTAAACTATCCCCATGGGCAACAAGATATTACAAGGATGTGGAGAGTGACAATTTGTTTTCATACATTTTGTAGTACTTTTCGTTCTAGCATGAGTTCCTGTATTTTTATAAAGAACATTAACACAGCATATACATAGGAAACATGTAATAGTTATTTTATCATATGAATTTGGCAGGGGGTTCAGAAAAAAGGTAATTTTGTGCTCCTGATAAGAACAGCTCTAAAAACTAACCTGTGCCCTGGCAAGGTTCAAAAAGTAAGTGCAGAAAAAAATAATATTTTGGAAATAAAAATAAAGAAAAAAAGTATATGGTAAAAATTCTTTGTCTGTGGCAGGCAGACAGACCTATCTGGTACATAAAATCTAGTAATTTCATACTATACACTTCAATCCAATGCAGAGATCTTGCCATATACAATTCCCAAACTTCTACATATATGTGTGTGTAACACATGCAGTGGTTGGGTTCAGGGGCAAATATATGGATCTTTACTGCACTTGGTTTAAAAATGAATCTGTACTTAGTAATGTTTATATTTTGTGCACTGTTCCTTAATGAGAATATGAGAGACAGTTTGAACACCACCCCACAGAGAACTATCAGTTGTATCCAGTAAACAGTGCAAGAGAAACATGCAGTAACACTGATTTATTGCGTGATTGATTATTATATTTGATTATATAATAATGATTGATTTATTATCATGTAATACTGGGCAAAATCCTTTATGGTGTACAAGTGTATTGGTTTGATTTTTGTTCTGTTTATGTACTTTGTAGGCTGTTGCACTATACTATATATTGGTATATATTTATACCTATTATTAGTATATTATTATTATTATTATTATACAGTATTTATATAGCACCATCATATTACACAGCACTGTACATAGTCCATAGTTGTGTCACTAACTGTCCCTCAAAGGAGCTCACAATCTAATGTCCCTACCATAGTCATATGTGATTAATGTAGTCTAAGGTCAATTGTTAGGGAGAAGCCAATTAACCTAACTGCATGTTTTTGGGATGTGGGAGGAAACCCACGCAGACACGGGGAGAACCTGCAAACTCCATGCAGATAATGTCCTGGCTGGGGATCGAACCTGGGACCTAGCGCTGCAAAGGCTGGAGTGCTAACCCCTGAGCCACCGTGGGTTAGCAGGGGTTATCCTTACGCTTTGTAGTTATAACTCACCTAGGCCTGTCTTGTGTCCATCACTTAAGTGCTATTTGGGAGCAAAGACTGGTAATCCAACACTTAATTCTGTACCTGCTACTGACCAGTCCCTGACTGCTACCATATTTATCTGGAGCCTGAAAATACCCTGTTTTTGGACAACCAATAGAAACTAACATCAAAGGAAGTGATATGGATACTATAGGATGAACCTGCCAACTCCAGAAGTCTAGAAGATAAAATACTCAGAACCATATCCATGGATTGAGGTAAGTAAAAGGGGTTTTTAGTTTTTTTTTGTAATTTTTATATAGAGAACTCAGAGGGTAACAGTGTAAACATAATACCATTACCAAGATAGTTTAGGAAATACGCATAGGCATATACAAAAATAGTACCAGAAAAGCATAACAAAGGTACATTAAAACTGTAAAGATATATTTGCCTTGCCTTGGAAAAAGAAAATGTTATTAATCCTGGATGTCAAAACCAAGAATCGTTTAAGGTATGAAGACTAAGAGACTTAAAAGGTAGAGGTAGTAAAAGAGGTAGTAAAAAAAAAAAAAATAAAGTATAGAAAGAGCGATAGAAGAAAGATATGATGAGGGGATTGGTGGATAAAATGTAAGACAAATGGGGAGGGGGGAGACAGAATGTAAATTAACAGCCAGTATAAACCTGACCAGAATATATCTCTTTTTTGATATGAGATCTGTAATAAAACCAGCTCAGGTCTATGGTCTTTCAGATATCAGTCTAAGTGAGTTTGTATGCAACATCAGTAACTGCAGTCCAAAAACTAGACAGAACAGGACAACTTCAGGATAAATATAGTAATGTGCAAGGGGAAAACTACATCTCCAACAATTAAGGGTAATATAAGGGTATATTGCTGCTGAACTAACTGGAGTCCAAAGGATGTTGAGCATCTAATTAAAGTTCAGAGGAATGAATGCCTACAGTGCTTTCATTTGCCTTGAAGGTCAAAAAAAAAATAATGCAGTAAAGGTCAACAGAGGAGAGCACACAAATGATTTGAATTGTTTATCAGGCATCCAACTAGAGAGGCTCTAAGTCTGCCTGGAGCTTAGTAAAAGAGAGCCCCATTCTGTTTCCTTGGTAAAATGGAGTGCACGATACACCCCATGTGCGATCCAAGAATGGAATAGCAGGTCCATATAACAGGAAAAACAGGGTTGGCCAAAAATTGGGGGATTGTGAGAAGGAAATTTAGAAATAGATTGTGCTTAAAAATGTGTATCAACCACTTGAAACATCACACTATTTAGCATGTGTTTAGATAGGACAGATGTGGCAGTGCTCAGTGCCCAAACAGCTGACGCTGGGGGGACTGGAGACACTGGATCTGATTTATCAAAGCTCTCCGAGGCTGAAGAGCATACACTTCATCAGTGAAGCTGGGTGAACCAGCAAACCTGGGATGAATTTCTTCATTTGCTAGCAAATGTTTTGAATCCGGAACCAGATCCATTGCACGTTTGCTGGATCACCCAACTTCACTGATGAGAGTGTATCCTCTCCAGCGCTGGAGAGCTTTAATAAATCAAGCTGTATTAGGTTTTAGGACCTGCAGCATTTTGAAAGTGGTGGCAGGTACTATTTGGGTGATATCCCTGTTCCTGAAGCATAGAGTTAAAGACAAGGAATGTATAATAAATATGGAAAACCATAGAATAACCAAAAGTAGTTTATGATTTTAGAATGAAGTGCCTACATCAGCCTTTCCTGTTTGCAAATGAATATGATATAGAGAAGATAGCTTGAAGGATGTCTTCTTTAAATGCACAATAAAAAAAAAAAAATACTGTTTTATTTCTTTTGAGTTCATTATGATTGACATGGCATATTATTGTTGCTTTGACTTTGTTCCTGAAATAAGAATTCAGAGTAAGGATCGTTCTATTATTCAATCGGAAACATTAAAAGTCAAGTAATATTTTAAGATCTCAATGTAATTCTGTTGCAATAGAAATCATCTATATTCTTCTCATATCTTGCCGAGTATGAAAACAATCTCTATGTACGTAGAGGATAAAATGAGGTCAAATAGGCAGTTCTAGGAGGCAGCTTTGCTAGCAACGATGCATAGTCTATGATTACCATATAAAGCTTCAATCGACAAAAAAGAAAAAAATTGTATTTCAACACTGTGCAAAATGCATGGTTTGCAAAATGGCATTGAAACTAAAATACTGTATTATAATATCACAAAGCAGTCAAGAAGTACTGGTTTATCATTACAGAGAGTGTGCGGCATACAATTCAGAAGAATAATTGCTATTAGAGTTGGGTTATAAAAAGATCCAGCAGGAACAATTTCTTAACCCAGGAACCTTGAGCTATCAGTCAGTTTATGTATGTATGGTGTAATGAAAGGATATTGTTACAGTATTTAGTAATGTCTGGAAACATTTCCCCAGTTATCCTTATCAGCATTTTTATACATTGAACAGACCCAGGTTTACCAATTTAGTTCAATACAGAATAAAATTCACTAACTAAATGCTGAGACTCACAAAGAGAACTTTCTTTGATTATGCAGTGTACTGGTAGCAAACGATTGCGAGAAAAAGAAACATTTTTTCTATTAAAGTAAAAAATGTGCTTGAGGGGTTTGTGAAGATTTACAAATTTGTAGGTATGCCCCGACTTCCCAACAGATAATTATCTGTATCAGTACATGGTTAGCTTACAGAGACTGTTCAGAAAAATCCAGATTCATTCAACTGAAGATTACCTTGCAATATTTGGTTAACTCTGTGTTTCAGAGGTTTTATACAGGGACATGCAATATTGTGTTATTTCAGCAAGGAGGATATTTCAGTCTTTCCCAAAGACTCAACAGTAAAATGCATTCATATATATTTTTTATTTGTCTCATTATAAAAATATTATTGTTATGAGAATTAGTACTAAGCTTTTGGAATACATACATTTGCATTAAAAAAAAACTTTTCATATATATATTGTTATTTAAAATTATGATACAATGTAAATGCATGCCTTACCACCTTATCCCTCCGTCAAGATTCTTTCTATGACTACTCAGTATGAAATTTGTCAGATGGTTTGGAGTTATCTTTGTGGAATAAATAAAGATTTTATGTGCCAGTATTTCTTTTAAATAAAGGCAACTATGTAAATTGTCACAGAGTTCTTTAAATAAAATATTTTAAAACATAATAATTAACTGTTTTCTTCCACTGGTTTAGGAAGGGACAAGAAACATTCCTATTTCTCCTGCATTATTCTAGTAGCAGAGGGCTACTAGAAAGAAAGAAACCCTCTATGGTGGGTATCTGTTCAGTACACATTCCTCTCTTTTTACAAAAGACTCTGAAAACCTATATGGAGAGAAAGACAAAGTTTTCCATTGCTAACCTCCTATTCTTCCATTTAAATGTTCTTGGTCTGGACATTTTTTTTATGACATTGACCCAGACTAAGCATTCAGAAAAGCCAAAGATAATCAAAAATCCCATAATGCATACTTGCTTTGAGTCAGTTTCACAGAAAGTACACTAGGACAGTGAATGACATGCATCCTGTGCCATCATGGCTACACTAATTTCTCAATGGTATCTAAGAGCCATGGTCATCACACACACTGCACTTCAAATATATCTTTCTTTATTTATTTACATTACAGTGTTGATTAAGAGTAAGGGTGTCTGTGCTTTTTATTTTCAGCTCACAGTAAGAAAAAAGAACACTGCATTTCTGGAAACACCAATAAATGTTGGATAGACATGTTCTTAACCTGAAACAACCTCAACAAGTAAAGCAGCCATGGCATCTAAGGACTGGTAAACTTCAGTACATATTGTTTTGGTTTTTGAGTTTAGATACTTAAGAGTTGCAAACTCAGAATAGGCGAATGCTGAGAATTCTGACAAAACAAACCATGTCACCAATTGAAAACTAGCCTTTGAGATTCCCAAGTCTTTGTTAAAAATTCTTGTATTGGAAACAAGCAGGGCAACTCTCACTTAGCTGGAAACCATAGCTATTCCCCATGATCTGAAAGAAAAAAAATGGAACATAAAAATAATTGTAAAAGAGCTGTACTGTAGAGGAATGCCTGTATTCTGTTTTTTCCTTTCAGATGTTTTATTCATATAATGTAAAGTGAGTTCTTGCTAGCAGGTTAAATTTTAGTGTATACCTCTACTGAGAATATTTCTACAAAAGAAAATAGTATTTTAAAGTTTCATATTGATTCTAATGAAGAAAAGAAATAAACAGCAACTTTCAGAAAAAGTACATTTATAATGTGTGTCACCCTAAACAACAAATCAGATAAATAGATGCACTGTACAGAATAACCAAACAAATTCATTTGTTAGTAAATGAAGAGGAAAGAATGTGTTATACACGTAAGGTTTGCTTTTAAGAGTACAAATGTTACACAAAACACATCAAATTAAAATAGGGTAAAAAAAGGTAACTGTGAAAACAAAACATAATAAAATATAGTAAAGACTCCAAAAGTAAATATACACTTTCCACCTGGTAGCACACACACATATATATATATATACTGTATATATACATAAATATACTTAAAGGTGTATTTGCAAATAATGCATGTTAATGCAATTATAAGGCATATTTTTCATTTAATTACTTATGTTTTTTCTCCATTACTGCTTGCTGTGGAAAGGGGGCACTTTAGCTTAACCCCCTAACCGCTAAGCCCGTAATTTCTTGCACTAAATATTTTTGCTCTTTTGGTTAAGCCCGTATTTTTTCGCCTACACTAAAATCCCCACTTACCTGGTCCCGCTGTGCTAATCCAGCGTCGGTTCCGTGTTCCAGCGTCGGGTCCATGTTCCAGCGTCGTCCTCCAGCGTCGGGTGTCCCTCTCCTTAAAAGAAACCCGGCCGGCTTAGAGGAGAAAGCCAGCTGGCTTTCTTTTCTAAGCCAGCCGGCTTCCTCTCCCTCCTCTCCCTGTCCCTATCCCTGTGCCTCTCCCTGTCCAGCGTCGATCGCTGGACAAAAAAAAAAATACTCACCTTCTTCCTCCGTTCCTCCGGACACGTCCTTCCTCTTCTGTGTTCAGCCGGCGAGTGCAGAGACGATCACCGGGGTTTCCCGGTGACGTCGCTGCGTGCGTCGGCGCGGGAGGGAGGCGGGGCGGCAAATTCAAAATTTTGCATTGAGTTCCTTTGTATTGAACTCAATACAAAAAAGCTGTATTGAGTTCAATACAAAGAAATCCTTATATAATATATATATAATTGTATTATATATATATTATATAAGCTACTGTACATTACATTTTACACTTTTTTTTTTTTTAACTTTTTTTAGTTTTTTTTAAAGATTTTTTTTTTTATGTTTTTTTTATGTTTTATAAAAAAAAAATTTAATTATTAAATTTATAAAATTTTGGACATATTTTGGTGAGTTATGCGGTAATTCGGTGAATTAGAGCCTACAATCCAAAATAAATTTCCATGCAAAAAATGTAACACTTTTTGCATGGAAGTTTGGAAAGAATTAGAATACCCGGCATTTGCGTACGCGTCCCTCGGCGATTCCTGATGATGCGCGTGCGTGCGCCCGTCGATGAGGGTCGTAGCGGAAAATTCAAATTTTTTGTATTGGATTTAATACAAAGTCCTGTATCCAATCCAATACAAAATAATAGAAAATATATTTATGTGGTTTTGTCTATAGGTATGTGACGGACACTAGGGAGGTGTTTTAGAAAAATATATTACTATACATTATACCGAATTATCGCATTTTCAGTATTTTTCATTTATTTATGTGTTCTTGTTTAAGCTGATGTTTGTGTTTTTCCTTTAATTTTATTAAAAGTTTTTTTTTTTTTTTTACATGATTGTGTGTTTCAAACATTTTTTATATTCATGATATCTACTAGAACCCTATTCGGACATATTTCTGTAAGTTACAGGTCTACAATTTAAAAAAAAAAATTTCATGAAAACCTGTGACGCTTTTGGAACAGAAATCTAGAAATCAGTGTAACGCTCAGGTGGTTAAAGAAAAGAGCATTAGAACAAGCTAAACAAACACAAGTCAAAATGTATCTCTGGCAACAAATTAAATTACAAAAGGGTGTTCTGATTACATTTAACCCCAACCTATTTCCCCACTTTTCTGTAGGTTTCTTTATTCAGGTGATGCCGGATATCCTCTGATTCCTCTTGTTCCTTCAAAATGGGTTGAGTGAATAGTTAAATTCAACCTAAATTAGAAGCTTAGTCAATGGACCTGATTTATTGAAGCTCTCCAAAGCTGGAGAAAATACATTTTTATCAGTGAACCTGGAACCCAAGCAGCAAACCTGGAATAGATCTCCTAAAGTGATTTACTATGTGTTAGCAGATGTTTTCAATCCTGGACTAGATCCATTTCAGGTTTTCTGGATCACCCAGGTTCTCTGATAAAAGGTTATCCTCCCCAGTCTTGGAAAGCTTTAATATATCAAGGCCTGTGATTCTGCAGGGGGGCAGTGGGGCTAAGTATTGCAGCCAAAGCATTTTTTTATGTGTAACTCATGTCATGGACTGTCATTTTGAGCATATAGCATTTGCTATATAAGGCATATTCCATTATTCTTCTTTAGAAATGAATAGTCAAAGTAGGGTCAATTCACTGAAGCACGTGAGTTTTTTTCTCTTTTGTTATTTTACCGTACATTAATTTTATCCTGAAAATGTTTAATTCATAAGTATAAATTATCACAGATATAAAACAAGAGTTTGCTCCCCTTATTAAACACATTACAGTACCATCTTTGGACATATTCAAAAGGTATTTAAGATTTGATAATTTGAACAATCCTTTATAACTGAATGAATGCCATTTAAAACCTACTTTAACCTATAACGAGATGGAATCCATTAGTGTTATACCTTCTCTTCTGGGTTATGCTCTTCAAAAAACAACTACAATCAGTGCTACTACAATCAGTGCTTACATACAATAAAGTGAATCTCTACTTCTCAAATACAGGATAACTGCAATTTATGCAGGTATCACTTTTAGATATTAAAGTGAACCTGTATATATGCATTTCAAACAGCATCCAATACTTAATTCCCCTCCCCCCACACCAGTGCTTTGCGAGGAGTGAACTAAAGAAGCCCTACAGTAAAATCACAGTTTAAGTTTACATAAGGCTGAGGATTTATATGCAAGTGATTGTGCCAAGCCAGACACAAATCAGCAGCTCTATCACAATTCCAATATATGAAAGCACCAACCATTTTTATTGTTGGCATATGGTCTATAGAGATATAGGTGCAACAACCATACAAATGTACCTTATATATTTTACTTTAATGTGTAGTTATACAACTTAGTCATAGTATTATGTTTATTTTGTGTATAGTGTTCTTCCTAGTCAATCCTCATGAATGAAATCTTTTTTCCTAACAACTTGATTGGTAAAAGTCATATCTGTCGACTTTCAATAGTGTTATGGATTAGTGGAAACATCTGCCACCCCACGTTACCTATTTTATTGCCTGGAAACAGGCGGTGGCTTATCAGGAGCATCTTCATGTCCCTTCACACCTATAATCCAAAAAGTATATGTACAGGTAGTCCCCCAGATAAGGACATCTGACATACGGATGACTCCTGGATATGAACAGGACTTTCCTGCTCGAATAGAGGCTTGTTTGGGGGAGGGGGACTTGCAGAAGAAATCTTTTGCTTTTCTGTAACATCTTGTAACTCTTGATGACCAAGATAAACTCTGCAGTTGTTTCTTTTTGCATATCAAAGCACAGCTTGCTCCAGAAGTTAATGAATGTCTAGGCTTCATAAAGTTTTTTTTTTTTTACTTTGTTTTTTTATTTTGTTGTGATTAACTCTCAGTGAGGATTTTATACAGTAACTGATACCATGCTGCTTAATATTATGTTGAGACAAACATCTGTCCTAATTGCGTTTATGAAAATAATGTACCTGTTCCGACTTACATACAAATTCAATTTAAGAACAAACCTACAGTTCCTTTCTTGTATGTAACCCTGGAAATACCTAATATTTGTAATTTCCTGTTTCTCTGTTACATTGGAATAACATCTGTAGAAGCTGCCCTAAAGTGTTGCGGTCAAAATTCATGTTAAAGTCAAATTCATTTCTACAAGAATTCATTCAGAAAAATAGTTTGAGATAGTTTGTTTTAAGGAGCGAAGAGCTGATGAATTTTACCGCTCTGGGGACTTGGGAGCTAGTGTTATTTTCATTAATGTAATTTTCTAAATCCAGCATGGATGACAGCCATTGTTACTCCCAAAGATGCAGTAATTAACCTCCCTAGCAGTAACCCCGATTGCTAAAAAGTTGCTAAAAGCGGTAACCCCGAGTCACACTCGGGGTAGGTAAACCTATGGAAGGAAATAGTAAATACAGCCTTACCTGATCCGCCGGCGTCCAGCACTGCCCATCACCTCAATCTCCTTCTTGTTTCTTCTTTCTCCGGCTGGCTTCTGCACCCGATGAGTCACTGGAAAGTTACCGGTGACGTCTGTGCGTGTGTAAATTCAATATCCATTTGTATTGCATTCAATACAAAATAACTGTATTGAATGCAATACATTGGATTTATATGTGTAAAAGCAGTACATTGTTTTCATGAACATTTATTTTACAGTATATATATTAGTATAAGTATAACATGTATTTTTTTTTTAAAAATTAAAAAAAATGAATTTTTTTTTAAATATATGGATCTTTTTAATTTATTCAGTTTATTATTTTTACATGATTTGGTGTTTCAAACGTTATTATACTCATACTAATATATTATACTGTAAAATAAATTTTCATGAAAAACAATGTACCGCTTTTAGACATATAAAACCGGAAAGAAATGAACCACTAGGGAGGTTAAGGGTGTGTAGCCATGAAGGGATGGGGTGTGTTATTTGCAGGTTTGCCAGGTAAAAATAAAAAGTAAAATAATGCATCCACCTAAATTTAGAACTGTTAAGTTATATTATATTTTAGATATCTTTTTTTAGATATACATTAAAACTAAAATAGACAATGTCATATAAATGTTTCTGATTGCCCCAAAGCCAGGTTTGTACAGTTACATTTAAAAGCATTTATGAGGCCTAAATTATCAATAAAAACCGCGCTCGCTGGTCGCGCGTACTTTTGCACTTCCAGCGAGCCGGTTTCCTGCGGTCTGGAGTCGAGACCAGTAAACAGATCTTTTAATAGTTAAAAAAATAAAATAAAGTTGAGTTGGGGAGGATTTAATGTTAAAAGTATTTTCTATATATATATTTGTGTATATTGCTATATATATATATATATTTATTTATATCCTACAATAATTATAAATAAATATATATATATATATATATATATATACACACATTTCGGATCGCGAATACGAATGCGCGAGCGAGCGTCCGATTCTGCTTGATGAATCAGCCTCATTGTGTACCTAATGTTGACAAAAATGTACCTACTCCAGCTCTGACTCCACAGCCCTGCCCATAAGTCTACCCGAGCTTCTAGGATAAAAATATGTATACATGTGTAGAATGATTAAAAAAAAATGACTAAAGCTGACGACCCTCATGGATTGCTGCAATAATGATACCTATATTTATAGTATTTTACAACATATGCTATTTTTATTATGTCAGTTTAAATAAATCAAGAGTGTGTCAAAGAACTGTATAAATACCATCACTCATATCAAAGTATGAGCAATACCTCTTCTAAATCAGAATTTCAGAATAAATGGAGGAAAAAGGCAATCAGGCCCTAGGTATGGAATAATAATGTAAGGCAATTAAATTGCAGCATAATCAGCATTATACTATGATATTGTAAGAAAGAGATAGATGTGAATATAGATAATGTAGCTTCAAGATTGAATTCCACCCTCTGGAGCTCATACTGGAAGCCGGAACAATGAATCATATAGAATGATAATACCTTTTTTTGTAGTCAGAAGAAAGCCTCAATTTCCAAGAATATCACTCTTTTCATCTGTATGAAAGAACTAATTGTAAAATAATAGAAATGATTGAAAAAGAAATATCTCTATTTATAAAATGTTTTAATTCCTTTTTTGCAAAGTATGATGAAATAATTAAATCAGCTGCAGTTTGCCAAGTTTTAGTGTAATGTAATTATAGATGAGAAATTAAAATCCTTAATATTGTTTATTTAATGTATATGACACAAATGGAAACCGCTGTGCATCTATTAACTGTGTTTTCTCTAACAAGGCTAGGACAAGTCCTCTTTTAGGTAATGAGCCATTTACCGTTTAATTAGCTAATGGTTCTAATTAGTTAATTACATAGGTAGACATTAAAACAATGCTCATTTCCTCTTCACATCTTCATAATTTGCACTCCTAAATTACACAATATATTAATCAGCTATTTTAGAAACATTTTTGCAAGTGTTACATTTTTTTTTGCATTAACATGTTTTTAAAAGCAAATAATATTTTGCCTTTTTTAACAAAGATGCAGTGCCTTCCTCTCACTATGTACAGATGTAGATGCAAAAATGTATTGTTGACTTGATGGTTAAACATTATACTAAAGTCTTTTTTTAGAGTAAAATGTGCAGTGTCAGATCTGCACATTTGAATCTGAATTTTCAGGTTTGACAAATGTTCTCTGAATTTTGTCAAATTAATTGGGTTGAACCCTTTGAAACTGATTTTGTCCAACCAAACATCAGATGAGAGCCTTTTGCTCAGGTACACAAAGGGCCATGTTCCCAATGGTAGGTGTTGTCAATGACAGTTCCCATCATGACATTATTTTCTTTTCACTTAATAAAAGATATACTATATGGATCTTTTTCAATCTTTTATTAACAGTGTAAAATGATTGGAATCTCTGCCATGTTTTTTTGTGCAGTCTGATAAAAGATTTATTTAGCAGAATAGCAGAAGGTTATAACTTGTGGCATGCTTGTGAAATATATCACTTATGTATTATTGGCATTTTAGCAAACATTTCAGCCTAATCTGAGACTGATTATGTGATCACAGCCTTGTAGCAATCCACACAGAAACATTTTTTTGGAGGAACAATTTAAAAAGGAAAATTTCTAAAATTCTTTACTAGTTAATGCATTGGTAAAAGAAGTAAATCAAAATGTACAAAAACATCTTAACAAATGCTTCTTAACAAAGGCATATGTAAGCTAAAATAATCAATTTATCCAGGTGAACAGAATGGAATCTGACCTGATTTGGAAAATCAGAATTAGAATTTATATTTTTCTTAATAAGCCATACATGTAAATGACAGATCTTGCTGTAAGACAAATTGGCTGAGCTCTAAATGAAATATCAGTAACCTCCATGGTGTAGTTTATTGGGGTACCTTGTATATATGACAGGAGCAGTTTGGGTACATTCAGTTGAGTGCTGCACAGTTTAGAGCCCATTATGGCCCCTTAAGTATTAATATTTACCCTTGTAATATGTTATCCAACAGCTAAGCCTTATTATACCAGTCATTGACATGTATATGTCAGATAAAATTGCTGAGGTTGGAATATATTTTGCCTTCTCTGGTTCCTCAATCCTCAATGTTAATTACATGTTTTAAAAAATAAGTTTCTCTTTTATTACATAACTAATTTTAGATGCAGTAATTGGATTTTTGTGTTTCTCAAACCACTGTAGGCAGATCATGTCTGACTGGAAGGATCTGCACTGACCTGTACCTAGCATTTGGAAAACATCACAGGACCCTGCCTCAGTACATCTCTCACCCCCAAGTAAGTACCTGCTTCTGTTTCCTACACACTGATGTAAGTGAAAAAGAGGAGACTGTGCTTTAGCAGGACAGGTGTCAAACACACACACACACACACTTTTAGTGGTGGGGGGCATTGAGAACAATAATATTCTATATGCCCAGTTTTTTACTGTTAAAACATAACATAAACATAAAACATACTTTAGATATAAATAGCACACACTGGAAATCATACTCATTAGAGGTAATCAGGGAATCGCAGACTTTGGTGTCTCATATCAAAATAATAGGCGTTCAGAATATCAAAAAAAAAAAAAAAAAAAAAAAAACGGGCAAGTATAGATTTTTGTTCCCTTTTGATTCTACTGTGCACTTCACTGCATGTTATATATCCTCGCACAACATTTAAAGAGACAACATTTTACATTACTCATTTTCTGGATGGCGGCAATAAGCCTTTAAAGGGAGGAACACTTGTAAGCCTAAGGCATATGTACACATAAATTTATATTTATACAATGTGTTGTAAATAAATAGGTTGTATATGAATAAATTAGGAAATTGCAAAATGCTTGCAGAATTAGAAGGTTCCTTTGCAGTATAAACATCAATTTGTAGTAAGTGTATATCCTACTCCAAATTACCTTAGCTTTCAAAAAGAGAAAAAAAAAATGAATGAATATGGATTTTCTTTTCCAGGATGAAGACAAGGAATGCTGTTTTTTGTTGCTTCAATTTAAGCACCACTAAAACTCGGGGCTGTTTTAGCTTAATAGGTTTAATTTGGAGCATGTGCTCATCTACCAGCCTGCTAGTGTAAGTATAGATCTAACAGTGTGATATTTTAGTTTTGAGGGTTAAAAAGGTAAACAGATAGGGGTTAAAGGCAGCAAGTTTTGATTTTTTTAATAAAGTAAGAATAAGTACAGGTAGTCCTCAAGTTAAAGACATCTGACATACAGATAACTCCTAGATACGAACGGGGCTTCACTGGGGATTTGCATGTCTTTTGCTGTTCTTCAACCTATTATAACTCTTTAATGACCAGAACAAACTCTGCAGTTGTTTCTTTTTACATCAAAGCACAGCTTGCACCAGAAGTTAATGAATGTCTAGGCTTCATAAAGTTTTTTGTTAGTTACTTGTTAACTATTTAAATATGGTGTTTTTTTGGGGTGGTTTAAATATTAGTTTTAAAAATAGTATTAAAATAAGTGAGGTGGTAAAGGTTTTTTGCAGTGCCTCAAAGTAGAAGCAGTTTAGTAGCTGACTGTTACCATCTAAAAGTAACTTTTTTGTGGCAATAGTTGTTGTAATAGTTATATGTCTAAAAGCGGTACATTGTTTTTCATGAAAATTTATTTTACAGGATAATATAATAGTATGAGTATAATAAAGTTTGAAACACAAAATCATGTAAAAATAATAAATATATATTTTTTCAAATTTTTTAAAACATTTAAAAAAAAATAAATATTATGCTCATACTATTATAATATACTGAAAAATAAATGTTCATGAAATACAATGTACTGCTTTTACACTTTTAAATCCAATGTATTGCATTCAATACAGTTATTTTGTATTGAATGCAATACAAATGGATTTTGAATTTCCCGCCCTGCCTAACGGGCAATGTACACACGCACCGACGTCACACGGAACTCCCCCGGTGACTCATCGTGTGCAGAAGATGCCGGAGGAAGAAGGAAGACGACAGGGATCGCGGCAAACGGGTACCTACCCCGAGTGTGACTTGGGATTACCGCTTTTACCAACTTTTTTCTACCCCGAGTCACACTCGTGTATACTGCTAGGAAGGTTAAAGCTCTCCAAGTCTGGAGAGAATACATTTTCATCAGTGAAGCTGGGTGATTTTTAAGGCAGTCTTCTACTCTGATCCCCAATCAGCTGTCCCTCTTTCCCTGATGAGTTTTGTTTACTGCACTGGGAGAGAATGTAACTTATGCAACTCAACGTGTAGTTAGATCACTCTTAAAACTTTATTGTTAGCACACAGTTTATATACCAGTTCAAAGGCATGATCAGTGCACACATGACTACAGACAACTAGCAGACATGACAAATGTCCTTGTGGTTTTCTTAGAACAGGATATTTTTGTCAAGGGACAGATAAATAGACCAAGGGAGGAAAGGGAGAGTTTCAAGGCAAAAAGGGGGGAGTGGACGTTAGTTTACTGATAAGAAGAGTACAACTAGTTTCATAATAATTCAATCATCTACAAAACATAACAAAAGCACAAAAATTATTAACTTCAAGACTCAGCAAAATTCCTCAGTCCTTACGGTGATCCAACAAATCTTGAACAGATCTGGTCTACGATTGAAAACATTTGCTAACAAATAGCAAATTACTTTTAGGGAATCCAATTCAGGTTTGCTGGAATTCCCAGGTTTACTGGAAAAAAGTGTATCCTCTTTAGCCTTTGAGAGCACCAATAAATCAGGGCCAATATTCTGATAATTAATTGAAGTCCTAAAACAGAAAATTCTCCCCTTTTAATAATTTTTTCATAAAGGAAGTGTTGGGAGTTCTAAATGGATGTAACTCAATAATTTGTACACATGATACAGCTTGTGACCTTATTTAACATTTATCAGTGTGATCTGTCCACAAGTGATCAGAACCTGTTAAAAATGCTGTTTTTTTTAAAAATTAAAAAAATAAATATTTTCCTTATTTAAAAGGTTTAGCCACTCTTTTATAGAATATTAAAAATGTTATGATACATCTACTTCAAAATTTAAACTGAAACTAGATCAGAGTTGAAATATTTCCTGTGTATAGTAGCCTACATGTTTTCTGTAATCTATTAATATTCTAAATTTTTATATGAAAAAAATACAATATATGAAGTTGCACATATTTATATAAATATATATAACACACAATACATCAGTTTATTTAGAATTAGAATCCATGTGGACCGAGTGTTATCAGTAAAATCGAACGGTGTAATTTTAGTTATGTTTTTCTTGTTAGTGGCAATATTTAGGCGTGAATTTGTCTAATTTTCATTTTAGCAAAATGCTTTAAAGTCTATGATCACTGAATTTTCAAGTTATTTGTAAAACCCCTGCACACAGCATTGTCACTAAAATTGCTGGAAGGGGGATCCAGGGGACAGGTGGGGTTATATCTCAATATAATTTAAAAACAACTAAAAGCATATGGTTTCATATAAATTCATGTGTACATGGAAACATTTGTTTTCAAGCTAGCCAGAGGTTAATTTGTTTTAGAGCTAGCCAGACGTTAAGTTACATAAGAGTTTAGCTTGTTAACATCCTAATACAATATTTAATACTAAGTTTGATAAAAAGTCAACGGCAACATCCAAAAAATAGTTCAAAATATTTGTTTTAATGCTAGTCAGAGGTTAATTTATTAGAATTTAGCCAATTACCATTCTAATACATTAATTAATAAGAGGGTTTGGTACCAAGTCAATTGGCAATATTTTTTTATATGTGATATTTTAGGTTGTATATATTATGCAGACACTTGTTGGCTGCAGCTGAGAAAAATATTTGATTTATCGAAAAAATAGCATATTTAAAAAAAAAAATCATGAGATGTTTCCATTATCTTCACAGGTACTTCTACCTCCTTATCACCTCCCGCCAGAAATTTTAAATGAATTGTTAATTGCAAACTACAACAATGCGCCTTTGCAGTTAACATAAATTGCCATCCAACAAAAATGTATTCTTTAATGAAGTTTTCGCTATACCACATATTTTCATTAAAATTTTTTTTAAAGTTTTAGCCAGAGATGGGCTTTAAATCACAACTCCTGCTGCCCCATTGAACATGTTTTATTACATATTGTACATAAATTGTAAAACAAAACAAAAAGTGTGTTTATCTAAAAGTGATTGAAAAGTTTTTACCATTTCTTTAAACTGCTTTTTCTGTAAGTATTTCAGATATGGGTAGCATAGCTTTAATTCTGCTGTAGTTGATGTTTATTATTTATGTCTATTGATGTCAGATGTATGGAGCAAAATACATAAAGTAATTGTAAATTGTAAGTAAAAATAACTTTAATAACTGTATCCACTGTTTCTGTTGATACATGGTGCCATAACATGTTGCATGTCACTAGTGTAGAAACAACAGAAAATAAAAAAATAATAAAACTAAGAACAACAAGTTGTCTGATTAATTTCTGCAAGTTTACCATTACAAGCAGTCACTTCTCAAACTGATACTGACAGCCTATTTTAGTCAGTAGTTTTGTCATCAACTACAGAGTACAGTCTTTGATGTTCTGAGTTCTGGATAGGTCATATCAGATTAACTGAAATTTAATTAAACCCCAGGGGCTTTTTAAACATTTCATGAAATGTTTTATTTTGCCTGGTACTGTTAATTACTTGTGTTGCATTTTAATTTACCAGGGTAAACAAGCACAATGTTAAGTTGCTTTAGCATCTGAAAAATATTTTATTGAATTATGCTTTGATTTATATATCTATTACTGTATATTGTTATTTATTTGCATATTGTATTTACATCATTAGCTAGCATTTAATAAAATAGGTTTTGTATGTTCTGTATGTAATTTTTATAGGACCCCAAAGTGATTGCATCTGTCTTACTACTTAAATAGAAACAATAACAACTAGCATGAATTTACCTCATTAATTAGGTTACTATAACTTATTACATTTAAGTTAGTGTTTTTTACATGTATAAATGTGGATAACTATTTAAATTATATATATATATATATATATATATATATATATATATTGTGAGCTCTTACGGGGGGCAGCCTTCTTGGAATGTCCAAATAACAGCAGGAGGGTTTATTGAACACGAGGCTACCAGTAAATGTCCACAGAATTTATGAAAGAAATAAACAATGGCCCGGCGGACCATCTGGCTACTTCACTGGGGGCCCTGTCTCTCTATCACATAAATGCAATATCAAAACTGTTAACTCAGTCAACAGTTTTGGAGTGTGGTTTGGAGGCTATTTTTCCGGGAGCTCTGTACCCTTCCCATGCGTGGAACACACTACTCCCTCCAGCCACTGACTGATCACCTTTTTGCAGCACCTAAGTCCAGGTGAACACATCCCAGCCCTGCCTGGGATTGGCCAAGGAACCCACCCTTCTTTTTCCCGGGCCGGCTCCAGGGTCCTAAAGTACCTGGCTTTTCCCAAAAAGCCTTTAGCATAAATGACCACTTTCTTCCCCCGGAGCCATTATGACAGGTATTACCTCATTAGAGATGCAACGTATATATACGTTGCATCTGCATTTTCTCATGATATATATAATCCTAGAAAAGCAATTTGTGCTACCCACCAATCTGGGAAGATTATTGGGACATTTCCAAACAATTTTTTTCTGGGGGGTAATACATTTTTATTGAATTTACAAGACAAAAACAAAACAGAGGAATCTCACAATGTAACTAGAAATATAAAGAATATAAATCAAAGTAAACCATTGATATACATTACCAATATAGAAACCACAAATTATCATATAGGCAAAACTCTGTGAAAATGCAGGATTAAATATTAGGAATACAGAAGGAGACTAATGGAAAGCAGGAAAAGAAAGAAAGGGGAATTGGCAAGGCAATTGAATGGAAAACAGAGTCAATATTTGAGATAAGACAAACTTGGAAAGTTAGTTAAAACAAACCAGAGAGCAAATGAAGAGGGGAGGATTTTCATAGTCCATGGTAGCCAGATATCTTAAAACTTTTCCATAGTATCTGATAGCAAAGCCATGTGTTTTTCCTGGTCATTATGCAGGAGACCCGTCTCTCAATCTTGGGATAGCTTATACGGAGAGAAAGCCAAGCACCAGCAATACTTTGTTTAGCCGCTGTTAGGATAAGTTACATGGGGCTAAATTGGGCTGTGGTTAAAAGGGTAAGCCTGCGGTTAAGCAAAGCTGTCAACAACGAGAAAAGGAGAGATGGGAAAACTTGTCTAGTACCCCGACAAACTGTAAAAGGGAGGGAGTGATAACATGGGTATCTGATGAAGACAGTAGGGGTGTCATAAAGAGCAGACAACCAGTTACAAAACATAGGGTCAAATCCCCACATGTGAAGTGTACAGAACAATTAGGGCCAAGAAATGGAATCAAAGGCCTTCTGAATATTCAACGACAGTAACATAGCCGGACAACCCTATGGATTTTATCGCCAATTATTAAATGAAGATGAGTGGCAAGCTTTTGCAAATCCATGTATTAGGAGAGATGAGGCGGAAGTTGGAGCATAGAGAGGTATCATTGTGTGGTTTAGGAATCATATAGCTAGAAGATTGTTGGGATTCTGGATGCAGGCCCAATTTCTAAGAGAATTGAAATAACTAACTAGGGGGGGCCCTAGTACCTGAGGATAGGGGAGAATTAAAGAACTGCAAACTTTGCAATGTTGTAAAGAACAATAGAAACAGTAAGGTAACATTATATTTCTCAAACATTTGGCCAGTTTCAATTTTTATGTCTCTAACAGTGAAGAGTGAAGCTCATTTTTTAGGACTAGACTTGTTTCATGTACTTGGATTTGAAGTTTTTAAACAGATAGATGCTAAAATTTGTCTGATGGATAGTACCTGGAAAAACCTATCCACATGCTTTTACTGGACTAGCTTACAGTATATACACAAATTGTCCCATAATTCCATTCTGAATTCCTAGTGATGCAGCCCCTACGAAGACCCTACTCCTAAGCTTTTGCAGCAACTGCAGTCGGAGAAGAGCTGCAAAAATGTATACAGGATTAAATTATACAACCTGTAGAGTCACCATGGGTTTCCAACTTAGTCATTGCTAACAAGTAAGGACAACAATTTCAAGCATCTACTAACCTTCACCTGATTCACAAATAAATAGTACCTGACTATTACCTACTAGATATTACAGATGATTTAATTTTCCACTGCCGTGGTCAAAAATCTTCTCTAAACTGGACCTCTGTAAATGTGACCCACAAATTCCACCTCAAGTATTAACCAGCATTACAAGAACTTTCAGGTTCAAACTCATTCCTTTTAGTTAGTGCTTAGCCCACGTTGTTTCCAAAAGATATTGTTCACTGTTGTATAACTGTCTACTTGAATGAGGGTCTATCCCTGAATAAGCATAGACAATGGTGCACAATTTCTTTCAAAGGACTTTGAGAATTTCCTTAAATCAAAAGGAAATAAAGAATGTTTTAACACAACTGTACAATCCACATGCCACTGGAGATGTAAAACATTATAACCAGACTTTTAAAAATGGCTTAAAAACACAAGTGCATGGGGAATCTACTTGTCCATGGGAAAACTACTGAGGAATCACCTTTAAAGCTGACAATAAGTGTGAGCTATGAACACTGCTTACAAGTTTAAAACCATCAAATGTAGCCTCTTAACCCCCCTGGCGGTCTAATTATGTCAGTTATTTTGCATGGAAATTTGTTGTTTAATATTTTAGGCCTGTAATTCTTAGGAATAACTCCCGGGTATGATAAAGTTTGAAACACATATCATAAATTACAATATAAAAAGTAATTATAAATAAAATTAAATTAAAAATAAAATAGACTTTATTAAAAACATTTAAAAAATGTAAATTTGTCTAAACAAGTATACAATAATATAATAAACTTTTAAATTTATAATTTGGATTTGTTTTTTATAACTTTATCACTGTGATCAATGTTTTAAAAGCAGATTACAGATCTGATCAGATCAGCAGATGTAACCTGCTTTTAAATTTCCTGCCAGGCCACACCTCCCCAGCGTACCGACGCTTCATGCATCACATCAGTCAAGCTAAGGATGTGATGCAGAAGCCGGCCGGGGTTCGCTAGAGGATGCTGCTGGATGAATATATATATATATATATATTGTGGGATCACTCGGGTGTCAGAGTGGTCTAAACATGATACAGGAGGCTTCTAGTTAAAATTCAATCCAGACTCTGGCCTGTATGCTTATTGCAGCAAATGTTAACAAGAACAAAACAACAAATGGTGGCTCAGTTGAGCAACTATCTGGGTCACTTAAGTCCCTGAAAAACTAGAGTAAATCACAAATACAGAGACTTTTCATATGACACAGCAAAAACTATTGTAGAGCTCTGTTCCCTCCAAAGATTTGGGAACACATTGAGCTACTGACAACATATTGCTGCCTGTTAATGTAGCACACCTGTGCTTCACCTCCACAGGTGAAACCCGGTGGGCCAGGGAAACCCTCCCACTCTTTTTTCCTGCTCAGGCTCTGGGACCCTTACAATCCGACTTTCCACACCAAACAGAAAAGTCAGGCAATAAAATACATTTCCTGGAGTCCTAAAACATGTCATATCTTTATCTGGGCGGTACAAAAAAGTCCATCAGGTTTTGGGACACTCTGCCACATATAGATATATATAGACCCATTCTAATAATATAGCTCAGACCTCACACAGCTGCTGCACTTATTGAAGCCTTTAGTTAAATGAATGCTTCAGTTACGCACTCTTGGGGAGAGTTTTACAATGTTTTAGTTGTGACACTACAGGAAGATAATTAGACATAAATTTGCTCTAATTAAAAACTATATTCCTGCTTCCGTGATTAAGTTTGTAATTGTGGAGAAAATCTGGATAAATTAGTAAGAGGAACGTTTAAAAGGAAAGCCGTAGAATTCTTAGCTTATAGATCTGCACTGGCATCTAAAGTATAAAATATAAAAAGAGCAACTGCTCAGATCAATTTATACTTGCATAAGTAAGATGCACATGCACAAGGTTTGAGCATTAGCATGGGAAGAAGGGTGAATTAAGGAACTTTTAATGTGATATGGTTGTTGGCTCCAGGTGGTCTAGTCTGAGTATTTCAATAACTGCTGATCTGCTAGGAATTTCGCACACTATCACATCTGGAGTTTATAGAGAGTGGTCTGTAAAAAAGAAAATATTCTGTGAGCAGCACTTCTCCGGACAACAAAGGAGAGGCCAGAGGAGAATGGCCAGACTGGTTTGAGCTGATAAAAAGGCAACAATAACTCAAGTAATCACTTGTTACAATCAAAACATTGTGTTGATTTTTATCGTTTTTTAGTTTAATTAAAATTTAAATGTTTAGTTATTATTGCATGTTTCCTCCATTAATATGAACATTATAATTCTAGGTGTAAGAACAGGAAATGGGGAGGGGCCCAGACAGAGGAACAAAAGTAAAAATGGCTTGAGCAAGCAAATATTTGAAACCAAAGCCCTTGATTTAAGGTTGAGTTTTACACATTGTTGAAATTACTGTTATGTGATTAAAATAGGATGTCTGGGTTTCTACCAACAGGGACAGCAGATAGTTAAGGGATAACCTAACTTATAACAGGTATAAGTTAAGTGCATTTATTGGAAGTAAATGTATCCAAAAACACAGCTAACAGTGAATAGTGCAACAACCCATAAACATACAGTGACAACAAACTAACTACAAATATATACAAAGGTCAATAATAGCAATAGCAAGAGCAAGATTACAAAGAGCAAGTGGCCAGAGCACCAGCAAGGATTTTGGTACAAGATTTTAGGTCCAAAGCTAAGGCAAACAGAGACTTGTGAAGGCAGAATATATAGGCCTGCTATTTATAAGCCACAGGTGGTGCCAAACCAGGAGGTGAATCTATAGGTAAGTAAGTAAATCACCTGCTGGTTGCCTTTGGAAGCACATGCAAGGAGTGCCTAACCACAGTGCCACCATCAGGCAACATAAGAAGCTGCGGGGTTCCTGACAAACCAGGAGCTGAATCTGCAGTAAGCCACCTGCTGGTTGCCTGTGGAAGCACATGCAAGGCATGCCTAACCACAGTGCCACTAGCAGGCAACATAGGGAGCTGCAGGGCTCCTGACATAGGGTAACCATTTATGGTTGTTTGCTTAGGTATGTTTGTATGTTAATGTAACTGCTGTTTTCATAAATGATTGCTGACATGTTCATCTACTTTGTAGACATTTTACATCTTATGTTCTGTTGTGTTATACATAATATGCTATGATACTGTGTACTTGCTTTCAGTCCCTTGAGGATGAGGATACAGGTTTGCAGTAGAGCACATTTCAATGCAACCAAATCACACCTTGAAGCAGATGGGTTACAACAGCAGGAGAGAATACCAGGTCCCACCATAATTGGACACAGGAAGATTGGATAAACCTTTCCTGGTTTGAAGAGTCTCTAATTTCTGCAGTGATATTCAGATGGTAAAGTCAGAATTTGGCATAAGCATTGTAAAAGCATTGATCTATTTTTGTATCCATGGTTTAGGCTGATGATTGTGTAATGGTGTACGGAAATTTCTTTATTGGGTTTTTTGATACTAGTTAAGTATCATATAAATACCACATTTTTTCTTGATGTTGTTGCTGACCATGTCCATTCTTATATGACTTTCTATTATTTGATGGCTGCTTCCATCATGATTACACACCATGTCACAAAACTGTAATGATCTCAAACTGGTTTCTTGAATGTGACAATAAATTAGTTCACTGAACTCAAATGTCCTCTCAATGCAATTGTAAATCTGCAGCAACTACTTCATAATAATATGTCTTCAAGGAGCAAAATCCCAGAGAAATGTTTACAGCAATAATCCTGTTGAATCTGTGTCAAGAAGAATTATTACAGTTCTGAAGGCAAAACTGGGTCTAACTCAGGGTTAGTAAGATGTACCTAAAAAGATGGCTATTAATGAGAGAGAGAAAAATAGAAAATAAGCTTCAATTTGTCATATATTTCACTTGAGGTTGATTATTGGTCCAGTTTTTTTTACCATTCTAATTACAATTTTTAACATTAATATAGGCCTATCTCAACAACAGTCCTTTCTATGTGTCATGAGTCAGGACTTTATTTCTGATGATGCAACATTATTCTTTTATTGGTTACGTTACATAAACATTTGCAAGGTATGTATGTGCCATTATAACAAAACCGGTCACTTTTGTACTAAAAATATTGATATAAATGTTTAAAACGTAATGCTTCTTTTCATTTACAAAACACTTTCTTTGAACAAATGAAAATAGTCAAGAAAAGCACATGGACCAGAAAAAGCAATAAAGGATATGTTTCATAAAAATTTTATGCTTGGAAATAGGCTAGGGGGAAATTGTACTTTCATAGAAAGCAATACAAGATTAGACCACAGGAAATACTAAGAAAGTGCATGTAATATTTATAAAGCAGTACACAAAAACATGTTTTTAGAGATAAAAAGACATTTGCAACACTTAGGAATATTAAAGTAGAAATTGCAGAGATTGAAATGCACCTGTGTATTAATACAAGTTATGTAATAGAAAAGACCAATTATTTTAAATCCATATAGAGTTTTAGGTAACCTTGTTAATAACGATGTTTTTTAGATTACCAAAAAATAAAATCCAAATGAAAGAAAATGAAAAAGCAAAAATAATGGCTTTCATTTGTTTAGTTTTGTGTCTGTATTTAAAGTCTAAAAACTGTATTTTTTGTAAGAATATTAGTAAGAATATTAGTTTTGAGAAATCTGGAAGGTGTGATCTTATGCCACCCAGCTAGTTCTAAACAATGTAACATATGATTACATTCCACATTGAAAATGTATTATTCATTAATTGGTTGTTTTCAAGGATTTAACAAACAATAATTTAATCCTGGTTGCAGCAAGATGACACTATTGTACTGCGCATGCAAAGCTATTATTTTGTGTGCTGGTTGGAATCAAGCAATATCAATACCTAATGCTTTTCAGGGTATAATGAGGGCATTTTGTAGAACAATGGCCAGGGTATGGACATTTAATTATTTACATATTTTAAACATACAATAAAATACTTGGGGAGGTTTAACCAGTACTGACTTTTGCTTGTCCAATTACTAGGTGGTAATTTATGTTCAAAATTCCAAGAAAAAAATAGTCAAACTGTTAAGAATCATTACCACATGCATGTTAACATGCATTATGCCTCACATAAACATGTGTCAGGTAAAAGCAAAATCATTTCTATAAACTGCCTTATGCACCAAAATCCACAAAAAATTTGCAAGTACTAATTTTTATGGCACAGGGTGTCACAACGCATACATGTGAGGGTTAAATAAGTAAACAGAACTTTACTTTTCATTTTGGCTAAATAATAATATGAACATTCTAAACCAGTGGTCACGAACCTTTTGTACCTCATGGACCACTAAATCCACTGAATCTTGAACGCGCATGCTCAGGGGGCTGTGTGTCTCTCAAAGGGGAAGAAACTTTCCCCAGAATGACATCATGATACCAGAACCCGCCCACTCTCCCATGGCAGGCTCAGACATGCTTGCTAAACATCCTGGAAGGACAGTAGCGCAGGGCTGTGGACACAACAACAGCTGTGTCCATACAGGTGACACAATTAGCGGGGTAAGGGGGGGCAAACCGACCAGAGCCGCGGACCACCAAAATTTTCTCGTGGATCACCGGTTGCCGACTGTTGTGCTAGCTCAAACTTTTTAACATGGGGGAACCTTTAAAAAACTTTCAGGTCTTTAGGAACCCTTACTATAGGTATTATATGCACAGCCAGGGGTGTAGTGGGGTGGGTGCCATGCTCTCACTTTTTTCAGGAATGGGCATCCTTGCCCAGTCATCTTCAGCAAAGAATTCTTTGGTGGTCTGCGGCTCTGGCTGATGCACCCCCAAGCAGGGTCAGGAGAAGGACCCCGCTGGAGGGGCACACCATTCAGAGCCGCAAACCATGTCGTCCATACGGCTAGCAGGCCCAGATCAGTGGGCAATGTCTCTCTGAACACAACCCACCCACTCTACCATCGCAGGTTCAGACCTGCGATGGGAGAGTGGGTGGGTTCTGGTATCATGACATCACTCTGGGGGAAGTTTCTTCACCTTTGAGTGACACATAGGCAGAGGTGTAGTGGGGTGGGCATGTTTACATTAATAGCACCATGCCCCCTGTGCACAGCTCAAAGCCTACATTAGCTTGGAGGTCAGGAAGAATTCCTCTTATAATACTGGCTAGTGAGAAGCATGTCATCTATACACCCTTACAGCCAAAAAAAGAAAAATTGGTGTAAGGTAAACTGACCCGAGAGACATGAATTTCTCATTGCTCAAGAATCCCCTAGCAGCCCGGAATAACCCTAGAGTTCCATGGAACCCAGTTTGAGAAGAACTGTTCTAAAATAACTACATCAGCTTACGAGAATCATAAATCTAATAAAACATATACTAAAAATGTGATTTAATGATAATTGTCTTCAGTTATATTGAGATTAGTTCTTCAGACACTTTACAGTATATGTTGTTATTTAAATCTATATTTCAAGATAAAATATTGGTGGACAAAGTGAGAAAAAATGAAAAATTATCAAGACAGCAAAGAGTGTTTTGTACAAAATACTGCAGAATAAAATAACTGATTAACCTACTTTTATTATTTAAAAAAGTACACTTTTTGTATTCTGCTTTTTCATATGACATGTGTTGTAAAAACATTAAAAACTTCATCAAAACTAAGCTTATCTGTAATACCATTTCCCTTTCAGCAAATGTATATCTTTTAATAATAAGTCTGTTCTTTTATAAAAGATAAAGTTTTGATGTACTGAAAACTGTACTAGCACACCATTGAAATGCTAAATACGGTTTACAAACTTCCATGATTAATAGACAATTTCAGCCCGTGCAGACATCCATTCTTTGTTCTTAGAAGAACTGGCTCTTAATTTAAATAAATGAACAGATGAATATAATAAGCTAATTTTGCTTTTCAGCATTATGTGAAGACAACAACAACAAATAATTCTGCTTACTATTTTCTCATAAAATAAAGTCAAAATTTCAGACACAGATGTTTTTCCCAGAAACCATCTGCAAACGTAAATAATAATTCATCTATAATTCTTCTTTAGCATTGATTTTGGAAGGGGTTTATTCATGACAGAAACTAAGAATTTAAAATTACAGAAAACTTAAACAAGTATAAATAAACATAAGAAAAGACTAAAGTTATATATATATATAATATATATATTTAAAACAGAGCTAGTAGTAACAGTAGCAGTAATATGTTAACAGTTATCTGTAATTTTATATTTTTGTTGCATGTATATTATATTATGTTTTGCATAAAAACTTTTTTCTTTTACATGACAAGGAAATCCCAAAGCACAATAGATTAGCTAAAGAGCTTGCATAGCAGAAGCCATCTGTCCTTAAACTTGCTTTGTATAATAAAAAGCTTTAATTGAACCCTCTAAAAAAAGTGTTTCTTGTCTGACTCACTGCTTAAAATCACCCACAACCTTAGCTGTGTTTAGCAAAAGATTTCTTCTGCCAGTTATGCAAACCACTTTCCCCCTCCCCCCATCAAGCCTCCGTCCTGTACACAAGCAGCAAGGAAGCCCTGTTCATATTTAAAGAATAAATGCTATAAATCACTCCTACCTCTCAAATTTACAGCTACATGGAGCGTGCACCGTACTGACACTGGTATGAGAAGAGTTTCTCTCTGTGGCACTCTGGAAGCCCCTCTCTATATAGGTCAAAGCGATGTCTCTCTATCACTTTCTGATACAGTATACAGGAAGTACTGTACATTTATCATGCAGTATGTTATCAGGTATCCTACTTCCTGCTTTTTTTTTTTTGCTTTACAATCTATAGCCATCCATATTCGTTAGCCTAGTCCCATATTCAGTAAAAAAAAAAAAAATTGATAGCCGAAAAATTAGGGCCACACCTTAGCCGAGGTATCACTGTACAACACTTTTTTAAAGCTTTGTCTTTACCAAGCAAAAAAAACAAAGGATTATAAAATTGTAAACTCACTGTTTTTACTAATCCATAACCATATAGTATATAATGTGGTGCATTCCAGTACTGCTCAATACTCTTTTTGGCAGGATAAATCTAAACACAGACACTTACACTGGCTTTAACATGCTATTGTAACTTAAAACCCTAAAGTTAGGTAAGACTTTTAAACATTTCCTGTTATGTTATGACAACTGTATCCCAATTATATTGACAACCTTTTATATGAATCCATGGCCTTGCTGGCATGCACTTCACAGGCATGGTCCTGCACTGTTACTATTAGGAAACTCAAGGGGGTGGGCATGAAGGGGCATGGAAGAAAGACACCTGCTACACCTGGGACACTCCACAGAAAGGGTCTGACGTTTGTTTCAAATGTCTGCCACAGTCTATATCAGTCTATCATAGTGAAGATTTCTTAAAAATGTTTTCTGTTATCTGGCAAATGTTTTCAATCCTGGACCAGGTCCATTCCAGGTTTGCTGGATCACCCAGGTTTAACCATGACAGTCTGCCTTCTTCGTTCTTGGAGATCCACTCCTTCTACTGACCATCACACTAATATACTGTGAGCTGGGGCATTGTCTGTGTAGTAGAAAAGCTCACCTTGTGCAGTAAAATCAAAGCATGCATTTTCAGTACAGAGAATGAGCCTGGAAAACTGTGCAGAACAGAGGGTAAGATGCTGCTCAGCTTTACAAACGTTTACCAATTGTCTTTTATGGCTCCAGTCCTTGGTACTAGTAGACAGCATAAAATAGAAAAGCTATTTAGGTCTAAGCACTAAAGCTTAAAACATAGCAGATTTTATATATCTTTACAATAGTCATTTGTTCTTGTCTTTTCATGTTCTCCATTGTTTGCTGAACATGTTTGAGAGTTTGGTTTGTCCCTGTACAGAACAAGTGATATGCTTAAACAATATCACCATGCATTAAAAGGTTTAATCAGTTTCATTCAGAGCAAGCTGATTTGCCCATTTCATATCCCCTATTCAATAAAACTCTTTTTTATTGGTTTAAAGCATAATAAATGAAAAAGTATTGTTTGCAGCTTTGGTATATATAGCCATGCCATTATCCATTATGAAGGCCTATGGAGATTAAAATTCATTTAAAAAGATAATGAACATTGTTTTACAGCAGGAAGTAAATATCAGTAAACACACTTTTTCATAGTACTATGTGGTGTTTAATTTCACTTTACTTTCCAGTAAATGTTCAAGAAATCATATTTCTATATAATCAATTATGGAGCTTCTGCTATTGTATTATCCTGATGAAATAAAATATCTCATAGAAAGAGCAATTGAACAGCAGCACTCAGAGATGGAATAAAATGTCAATACTCATTTATCAGCATCTAAAGCAAAATCTGACTATGCCAATTTAATTCACATCAAGGCAGTATAAGTGGCTGGGGGGAACAGCACAGACAGAACTAATTTCAGAAACGCAAAGCCCAAAGGAGTTTAGCTTGTGTTTCATTATTGTGACATGACTGTAACTAAAATGAGCCTAAATGCTGGCTTATGGACTAAAGGTTAGGTATTTAATATTCTTTTACATACCGACATGACATATATGCTTCATATAACAGGTAATAAACGCAAAGAGCAATAATTTAAATAATCCTACCTCAATCAATCAAACTTATCTTTCCATCATTGTAAAATAATTAGTATGATACAAGAAATTACAAAATGGCGGTTATGCTCTTTGGTTATTCTATGGCCTATTAAAGGCTAATAAAAAATCAGTACAGCAAAGTAAAAAAGTACTATATTTATCATAATGATACAATTACCACTAGTTATCTGTTCTTTTTGTTTGTTCTTTCAGTTGCCATTAAGCTATACACAGGTAATTTTTAAACTAAAATTCTAAGCACACATAATTTATGTCCAGTGCTGCTGACAAGCAATGAGAAAAAAATGCAATAAACAGCGGTACATAAAATGACATTATATAAATGTACTCGGGAGTAATTACAAAGATAATAAATATACTTTATATATTTTCAGATGTTTCTGGTACAATATATATTTCAGTATTTTGCTAATTACTGATGTCAATCTATAAAAAACAAACAAAATAAATAAATGTAGTGTTTTTTTATTAATATTATTTTAATCTGATTCTGGAATTTAAGCTTACCAATCAGAATTAAGTTAGTCTTCAAAAAGGGGAGGTACACATTTTTTTTATCTTTATCGTGATTCTTGTAAATATTTGTTATTTTTTTTAATTACTTTATTTAAATGGGAAGGGTTACTCTACATGGAGGGATGGGAAGGTATGTTCCTGTACTAACTGGATCTCACTGCTTTTGACTTTACAATAAAAAAAATAGTTTATAAAAATATACAATGGTGGTTCCATTATATTGCAAACATATTATGGCCATTATAAAAGCAATTATGTATTTCCCGTCTATTTGAAAAAAAAGACAAATCACAGATGGGCTAATGTTGGTAACTTTATTAAGTTACTTCAATCTTGATCCTATCATATACGATCATCTTTACCAACCAAACTTTGTTTGAAAACTCCCTTCTTCTGCAACAATATTTTCTGCCCTGAAGACCAACCTATTCTGTGGTAAAGTTTAACATCATCAAATGCCCAAAGATAAAAAAAGCAAAAATAAAAAGTGCTATTGTATAATGCATATGCTAGGCACATATTTATTTTTTAGCTAGCCCAGAGTTCGGCTTTAACTTTTACTTTAAGAAAACAAAATCTGGTTCATTTTTTTTCATTTTATTTAACTGTATTTAAGGTGTTTATTAAGCTCTTACAAGAAAAGCGATGTGCTGCTGAGTTTAAATCCTGATTGAATAAACATAACTTTCTAGTCAAATGTCTAAACTTGGCAGCAATTATGCTCTGTGGATGCCAGGCCCTGTTACACCCTAACACAAGTGAGATGGTAGAATTGATTTTCCATATTTTCTGGGCTGAACAACAACAGAGAATAATTTTCGCTTGGTTATTATTTTTCTGTATATGCTGTTCTAATGAACTGTGTTTCAATGAACCTGGGCTCAAAATATGAGTTTAAAATAACTATGAATTATTCACTGAGTAAGCAAAAAAGCAGGTGTAAGAGGAAAAGAAAAGAACAGAAAAGGAGAACAAGCAAAGCTCTGCTTTATGGATAAAGAAATTTAAAACACATGGATAAAATTTAATCATTTCTGTATATGCCAATTTAGGTGCAGGATCCTAACTTGTATTTGTATTTGCAGTGAAATTAACTTTTTGTAGACTTACTCCCACTTTACATAGGTATTTGTGCAAACTTGTTTCCTTTGTTTTTCCAGCCACAAGGCAGGTGATAGCCATGGCATGGAAGAAAACCATGCTAAGTTTCGCAGCGGTTCCCTCCCGGGTTACTGATACTATGATCCTGGAGAGGATGACCAATGTAACTAGAGATTCTCTCCCAAGTTTTTTCAAGGAATGGATGCCATGGCTGGATCACCATAGTATGCCAGATCCCGTCAGTGTTGAATGTTCAAATCCCAAAATCTGCAAGTATTTTTGATTTGTTAATACTGAACTAGTCTCCACTGGATGATGTGTTCTGGGTCTCTTGTTATTTATTTGTTTTTGTTTTGGTATCAGTTATTATTTCTGAATCCATGTTCTATTGTGTGTTTATGCTTTGTGTTTTCCCCAATGATTTGTTTTGTTTAAAAAACTGGAAAAACTCAATAAAAGTTGAACCAACCAAACCATGTGCACTGGATTATTTATCTTTAGAAAAAAGAAATGTCTGCATAAAATCATACTTTAACCACCTGAGCGTTACACTGAGGTCTAGATTTCTGTACCAAAAGTGATCCACTGTTTTTCATGAATTTTTTTTTTTCAACTGTAGACCTGTAACTTACAGAAATATGTCCGAACAGGGGTTCTAGTAGATAATATGAATATAAAAAATGTATTTACTTTTATTTTTTTTTATTTTTTTGTATTGGATTGGATACCGGAGTTTGTATTCAATCCAATACAAAATGAGCATTTTAATTTACCAGTTATGTACTTTGTATTAATTTTATATTATTTTGTATTGGATTGGATACGCAAGTTTGTATTCAATCCAATACAAAATGACAGTTTGAATTTACCAATTACAAACTTTGTATTTATTTGAATTATTTTGTATTGGATTGAATACAGGAGTTGGTATTGAATCCAATACAAAATGAATGAATGAGTTTCTATTTGAATTTCCCGCACACGCGCCAACGTCATCACGCACGCAGAAGCCTTGCGTTTTTTTTTCTCCGCCGGACGGCTTCTCGCTTCAGAGATCATCCAGCGCTGGACGAAGACGGACGTGGACGATCAGCGGGACCAGGTAAGATGCCGGCCGGTATCTTGTGTTCCGCCGGCCGGTATCTTGTGTTCAGTCGGCCGGGCGGCCGAACGCAAGATGCTGGGTGGCGGAACACAAGATACCGGCCGGCATCTTACCGGTCCCGCTGGCTCCCAACGCTGGAGAGGGAGATCGACGGACGACGATGGACGGAGGACGACGCTGGAATAGGAAAACTACGGTGGAATAGGAAAACGACGCTGGATGTGCACAGCGGGACCATGGAGGTAAGGATGTGACAAAAATACGGGGTTAACCATCCTAGCCATTTTTTTTTGCCCGACCTTCGTACGGGCATAACGGCTAGGTGGTTAAAGTAAATAAAACACATTAAATCAAAAAAAATTCAAAACATTGAAAACCAACTCAAAACGCCATAATTTAAATGTACATGCCTAGATTTTGGTGATATTTCCAAGTTTCATCAAAATTTTATCAAAGCCAATTTTGCTCATGCCTTTCAATTACATTTTTATTACTTGAATTTCTACCCAAACAGAACAGGGAATTCATGGAAATTGACTAATATAATATATTGACTAATATATATATATATATATATATATTTTTACTTACACTGATGAGATTACCATGCATATGTAAAAAAACACATGAAGAACCAGAGTCCTGTTTCAAGGATGACAGTCCTGTGTTTAAAATGAAAAGAGCTTAGCTAATCAGCAAAAATTTGATGTACGTACAGATCTGATAATTCAATGAAAACCAGAGTAAATGTTTTAATTATCTGGTAAATTGCATTGCAGTCAATGGGGAAGAGGGTAAATGTTGATACTCAATAGTGGCTCAGTGGAACGCTGCTAAGAATATTTTCAATACAATGCAAAAATGAAAAAAATAAATAAACAAATAAATAAATATACAGTGCTAGGTGGGAGAGGTACTTTTTATAGAATTTTATGAGGGCATTTTTGTCCTAAGGGAAGGAGGAAAAAAAGGCGAGGTGACAGAAGACGCCAATGTTGGCTGTAAAACTTGGCAGCATCATTAATCCTTACATAGATGCAAGCAGCATCAGCAACAACAAGATATAAAAGGCATTGATCTTTTCCTTTTAAAATTGAGCAAAACATTTTAAATTAAACAAATTAAAAGATTTGCTATTATGAGTGTAATGAACTTACTCCAACCAGTAGTATTCTATGGTCAATTCATTTTATTAAAAGTGAGGTGGTAACAAATAATGAGCGAATACCTATGTTATCAAGGCCCTTCAAGTTTTTGGATGTAAATGGTATATAGCAGTTGTGCCCAACCTTTTTTCATCTGGGGGCCACTGTTGACATTAAGATAAAACTTGAGGGCCACAATGCAAACAGATAATAAAGATGTATGTTTAAAACTAGAATAGTTTTAATTTAAATTGAAAAAAATTGAAATTAAATTGAAATGTTTCTAGTTACAGTAACGTACATGCACAAAATAAAGGAAATGACAAATCAAGAATTTCTGCACTCACCATTTGATTCTCATTTTTTTTTAACGTGACATTTTGTTCATGAAAGATACAAAACTAAAACTATCATACAATGCTGCCTGATCATATTTTGCTCCCCGCTCACGATTTCTGTACCAAAGAGCAGAAACTACACCAAACAATGCAGTCTATCAGTTATAGGGGGCCACTAACTTTTTTTTACTCCAAAATCTCTGCAATATATATTTCCAGAGGAATCCAATTCAAATGTCAAATAGCCAAGGTAGACATGTTCTTTACTACTACATCTTCAGGACCCTACATCTCTCCGTTCCTGAGAAATTGGGGTTAAGAGAAAGTAGGTGGCCAGATATGTGTGACAGGGTAGCACAGTACAATAGGTATAGTTTTTCTTGCCTTGTGATGGCGGCGCAGCAATAAAATTTTAGGGGGAGTTAGCCACAGGAGTCCCCGACTTATCTTACATTTTAATATACCCACAGCTCCCCTTTCAAGGAAAAATTTTCTTACAGAGTAATTGGGGTTCATAGAGAGTATGGGGATAGCTGTGTATGACAGGGTAGCATGATATGATGGGTATAACATTTTAATAGGGAAGGGGGGTACAAAAAAGGTTTCCTACTGGCTTCCACATTTCCAGTTGCCAACATCCATCTGGTCCAGGGAAATTGGGGTTCAGAAAAGGTAAGTGGCCAGCTATGTGTAACAGGCAGCTCACCAGCCGCTCAGTCCCTAACAACGCAGCATCTGCAGATTTGACCCCAGGTGGGTATGAGCTATACTGAGCGTCTCCCCTGAGCCAAGGTTCCAAAGCATGAGGGAGGTTCCACTGCAGGGTGCCCAGGGGGTCCCCAACATACAATCTCAAATTTCAATCAAGCTATTTAAATAGCTCCCCCTAATGGGAAAATATCTGTCAACTAATTTGGCAACTTTTAATGTTTAGTTAATTTTAGTTACAGCTCATAGGGTCTATTTTGTACCCTGAAAAATTGACATTTCTATGATAATCAGTGAACGATAATGCCAGCTGCATGAAGACACAGCTCTCATGCTGCTGCTGCTGCTGGGATTATCTCACAGTACAAGGTGGGTGGGAAGTAGCCGCAGCCTGTTGCCAGGTTTAGAGTACATGCCCACACTCAGGGAGCTCACACTGAGCATGCTCAGGAAGCTCTCCCTCCTGGTAGAGAAACATAGGAGATGTGCGCGCCCCATCCCCCACAAGACAACGAGCAGAGTGAGCAGAGAAGAAATGAGGAGAGGGCTGGATCTGTCAGCTTCATAGGTTGGGCCCCCTTTTTATAGAAAGTAATGTAAATTGTATTTTACACCTTGGCATACACTATATGCTATACATTGGTGACATCAAATCTATTATTTTGTTAATGGATTCTAATTTTTAATCTATTTGAATTGTTGTAACACTGCTTAATTCTTTTTTTTTCTGGCGTTGAACTGTAAAATGAAAGAAGAAGAAAAAAAACATCATCTGATGGCTTAAACATTCTAGCACTACAAATAAGTTGGCATAAAATAATAAAATAAAAGCTTTTTTTTTTTAGATAAATAAAAACTAAACTAAATGTATGTGTTTCCAGTCTATTTTATATCTATAAAATGCCTTTGTAAGCATGTTTGTCAATTCAGCCTGATTCTATTTACAGTCCACCTGCATTGCAAGTGTAATTCAGATTTACATGTTCAAGTATTTGATGCTTTGACCTACTGTAGCATTTGATGAATGACTATCTGTTTTCATAGCTTATGCACTGCATAGTTAGAATTGTATCAACACTTGAAGTATTTTGATTTTTTTATGGATAAAAACTATATACATCCATTACTAGATCTACAGTACTCTTTTTATGTTATCTCATGCTTCCATTTTTACCTACTTACCTGCTGATTGGTATATTCAACAGGGTTCCCCCTGCCAGCTCTACATTTTTCCCCTAACCTCCTCATTTTTTCCTCTATTTTCCTCATTCTTTTCCATTATTGCTATCTCTCTTTTGAAAATATAGAAATCATTCTTTATCCTGGACCAGATCACTTCCAGGTTGGCCGGATCACTCAACTTCACTGATGAAAGTGTACCCTCTCTTTTTTTCTGTATTCTTTTTTTTACTTCTCCAATTCCCAATAAAGATAAAGGGGTCTTCTGGACTAACCTGAGCTTCACTGTGGTTAGACATTGATTAATTGAATTGAGTTATTACTTAATACATACAATATATTGCTTGTAAGCTAAGCTAACGTAGACTCTTAATAAGTATTGCCACTCATCATATTTTGTCTTATTGTATTTTTAAGTGATGTGCTGGAATTGCCATAATGATTACACCCTAAATAAATATAAATAAATAAATATATATATATATATATATATATATATATATATATATATATATATATATTTTTACTTACACTGATGAGATTACCATGCATATGTAAAAAAACACATGAAGAACCAGAGTCCTGTTTCAAGGATGACAGTCCTGTGTTTAAAATGAAAAGAGCTTAGCTAATCAGCAAAAATTTGATGTACGTACAGATCTGATAATTCAATGAAAACCAGAGTAAATGTTTTAATTATCTGGTAAATTGCATTGCAGTCAATGGGGAAGAGGGTAAATGTTGATACTCAATAGTGGCTCAGTGGAACGCTGCTAAGAATATTTTCAATACAATGCAAAAATGAAAAAAATAAATAAACAAATAAATAAATATACAGTGCTAGGTGGGAGAGGTACTTTTTATAGAATTTTATGAGGGCATTTTTGTCCTAAGGGAAGGAGGAAAAAAAGGCGAGGTGACAGAAGACGCCAATGTTGGCTGTAAAACTTGGCAGCATCATTAATCCTTACATAGATGCAAGCAGCATCAGCAACAACAAGATATAAAAGGCATTGATCTTTTCCTTTTAAAATTGAGCACATTATATATATATTGGAACTGAGGGAAAGAGAAGGCACCCGTGTTACTGGGAAAAGTCCTGGGTGGATGGTATGTGAACCACAGTTTCTCAGAATTTGGCACCAATTGAGATCTCTTTTGGAAAGGCTCACCACACACCACATCCTTGCAGATCCAGGATTTTTCTTGCTCCACTACAACACCCTATCAGTAAAAGCGTACAAAGGCTCCATCTCATCATGCAAACGAATGCAATCCCTATCTGTTGGAAATCTACCTTTCCACCAACAGTGGGTACCTCTGACAAATGTAATGCTGTAAGGGGGAGTTGAAATGTACAAAGGATTGAGGGATACTCTGGAATTTAGGTGGTACCTTCACCCTACCCCCTCTTCAGACTGTAAGATGTATGTTGATGTAGGATGCCTGATTTATTAAAGCTCTCCAAGGCTGGAGAGGATACACTTTCATCAGTGACGCTAGGTGATCCAGCAAACCTGGAATGGATTTCTTAAGTGTGCTATTTGTTAGCAAATGTCTTCAATCCTGGGCCAGATCAATTCCAGGTTTGCTTGATCACTAATGAAAGTGTATCCTCTCCAGCCTTGGAGAGCTTTAATAAATCAGGCCCAGGATATCTATGCCTTTTTTTTACATGTAATCCATCAGGACCCATAGGCTTTTTCCCAACCCATAACAGAAACTATGCTCAATAGGCACTGTACGTTTATTTTTTATGTTTTTGTTGGAATACTTGTCTAATAAGATGTCAATGCAAATCCCCCAGAAGTCATTGTACGTGTACCCTTGTTTGTTATATATTCGAAAATCTTAAAATAAAAAATGTTATAAAGTGTGTAACAAACTCATGTCTTTTGTCTCTGACGGCAAGAGTTTGTTACACACTTTACAAGAGGACACAGAGCCATCTACTTGTGTCACGCAAGTAAAAAACTGAGATTCTTTTTCAATGGTATTTTGATGAAAACAAGTTTATATTTGAGTATGTATGGAAGATTAGTTTGAAAATGAATGAGCATCTGTTCTTTTTTTAATCTTTTAGGTCTAGATGTTACATTGATCAGCTTAAAAATTTGTTCCAAAAATCTCTCATCTTCCCATTGTTCTTTCACCCCTAACCTCTCCTCCTTGAAACCCTGCACTCTTTTTCTCCTGTAATTTCCACCATACATACTTTTTTGTTGGGGTCTTGAGAGTTAGTTTAGTGCCATCTGTGGTTCTGAAAAATGTAATTGTAGTTACAGTCGTTCTCTTTTCTGCAGTAGCCCAGCTTATGATCTACTCCTGGTGAAGGGAGCCAACTTATGTTGCACATGGAATGACATTAGATAAGTATGTAGCTTGCTATTGCTACCTTTATCTTCTGGAAATGTTTTTTGCTTGTTGAATATTCAGAATCAATATTTAATACTTTGAGTCACTTACAAAAAACAATTATACAGGCCAGGAGTTCTCATTTCTGTCAGTGACTTCAAATGTGGTTTACCTATTTTAAATAATGTGTGATTTTGTTTAAAAAATGTACGGCTTTAACTATTGTGAGAATTAGGTTAATTTAGAAGAAAAATATTTTTTATAACTTTTTGGACACATTTATTTATAACATATCTGTTAGGGATGAGTCTCTGGCATTCTGGCAAAAATTTCCTTGAACTTTAATGAAATTTCGGCGAACCGTTTTTGCGAAACCATCGGAAGATCGAGGAAATTATAACAGGAGGATTCACAGTATTCCCTGGGAATCCTCCTGTTTGTGATTCCTGGGGCACTGGAGGTTAATTAACCTCTAGTTCATCAGGGATCGAACACTCTTCTCAATTAATGCAGCCACAGCTGCAATCATTGAGAAGATGCCCGGCAAAGAAGAACCTCCTGACATTGTAATATAAGTATCTCTGACAAATGATATGGCTGCATTCATTGAGAAGAGTGTGCGATCCCCAGGGCACTAGAGGTTAATTAACCTCTAGTGCCCAGGAATCACAGAGGATTTCCAGGGCTGCATGAATATTATTCTTGCCTGCTCATCCCTAATATCTGTGCAATTAACTGTTTGTCTGGAGTTTATTGTCGATTCATCAGCAGATATGAATATTATCAAAATTAATACTTTGAGGCAATTGATACTGAGGAGCTTCACAGTCAAAATCTTACAGCAAATAAATGGCATCTTAAAATTTATTACCTCCTCCTGTTTCACACACATATATTGATACCTAAAACAACATACAAAATATAAATATAGAAATACAACAATGTAATAGTATGAGGTTACAGTGTTTTTAACAGTTGTACATCCTGAGTGGACCTTTTACCTCAGGTTGTACTGTTGACGGATGTGTACTGACAAAATTATATGACTTAGAAAGTGCCACTTCTTCTTAACACAATTACTTTAGTACTTCTGTGCCAAAAACAATTTAATCAATGAAGCCATTAACATTGCAAGAGATAATTCTACAGCATATGGAGTCAAATAGCACTGCAGTCATCCATTTTTTAGCAGATTATTACTGCCAATGAACAGATTATACCTGCTTGTGGTTATGTCCATTAGTCTTTTGTAAGAGTGTGTGCTTTTGTTTTCCAATCATATCCAAATCAACTTGCATTATACCAAACTTTTGGATTTTTTGTATTTTAGAATATAGAAAAGACAGCTTGACCCAGTCTTTCATAAAAAGAATGTAAAACAGTGGAAAGAATCATATTGACTATGTATTAGATTGAGACTGCATTATTTTGGCCAGTCTTCCAGCCCCACTGGAATAAATACAAGCATATCTCTCCTATTAAAACTGTAAAACTGTGACTTAATGCTGGTAGAAAACATCTGACAAAGTCAATATACACTATGTCTATGACCTTAGCATTGATGCAATGACCTGCTATGATGACTTTGTCAATGATCTTCAAAGTAAATGCATTATTTCTGCATGAATCTCCACATTACAAATTGTCAGATGTCCTGCATACTCAGGCTACACCAAAGATCTTAATCCTTTTTAGTGTCTGTAGGGAAAAAATCCAGCCATTAAAATTCAGCCTAGCCCCAAAAAACTGCAGGTAAATATGAATAAATTTGGTACTATTATACCTGTGACATCATTAAAAGGAAACCAGCAGGGAAGACTTTGGCCTTTCCTTCTGACCTGTTGAAAAATGTTTTTTTACCTGTTTGTGATATTATCCTAATTAATTCAATACTTTGGGTATTCAATAGTTTGAGTTCAATAGTTTCAGAAGTCTTAATGTACATACTTGGGCTGTGTTCTGGAATGAATAAGTATATATGAAATGCAAAAACTTTTTGGATTGGAGAGAATTTTAAAAACCTCTGTTTGGTTTATATTGCTATTTGTCTCTCTGCTGGGAATGTTAACACTTTTTATTGGACTCCATGACTATTGATTTTTAAATGTAATGAGAAATCATATATATCACGGTAAAAGGAAATAAAGATAAATTATCCAATAGCAAAAACCAGTTCTGGTTTCAAGATTGTAAGAGTTCTGATTTCCTGTTGCTTTGAAAACATATCCTGTTACTTCCTGCTCATTGCGTGCTCTATTATATAAAAATGGCTTTACACCGGAAGTTAAATCAGAACTTAAACCAAAAACAACAAGATAAAAATATATAGCCTTTACTTTACTTAATTTTATTTTACTTTATATAAAAAAGTAGATGACCCTTTTATATAAGGTAAAGTTGTCCTTGTCTCCACCAATGTGTCTAAGTCATTCTGTATCCTTTGACTAAAAAGTGAAAAAAGAAGTAGCATTCTGAGAATCTTATACCTTTGTTTTTTTTTTTTTTGTGTCTTCTGAACTCGCTGGCTCTTTGTACTTCTACTTCCTCTCACATTCTAACATTTGTAAAGAAAACATTTGCTACTCCCTTGGTTAAGGAGTTTAGAAAGGTGGCTTATGCTGCCTCAATTATTGGCAATAGGCCATTTGTTGCTGCAGGACTGCTTACTTTTTTCACTGTAAACGAGCGAGTCACATGTAATAATAAATCACATTTTATTGTGACTCTTCACCTTCTGTGTTATCTAAAAAAACACTCTTAAATGCATTTTCCTAACTTTTGCAGTAAATGTTCAGTATTTTTAGCACCCAAGCACTGCAGCAGTGATATTATCCAAAGTCGAAAGTAAGCCTGTTACCTACAGCTGGCAATTCCACATAGATCCGCCATCAAATCACAACTCCCTGTCATCAGATTAATCATAACTGAACAATTCGTATCCTAGCACCCAGTGTATTTCTCTATGAATATCCCTCCCTAAGAGAAGGGTCACCACTAAATTAGAGTCCAACAGGACACAAGATACCAAACACCAAACATGGCTTCCACAGTGCCCCTTCCTTCACCAGCTCCTCATTGTTAGATATACATAAAGCTTCTAGAGTTATAACTAAGTATACTCATAGTTATACTATCCAAATTATGTTAAATCATGTACAGAAAAACCTTTAGTGAAATATTACAATAAAAACATTCTCACGCTAAGAACAATGTTGATACTGTTGCAGAAGCTAACAATACCTAATTAATTTTTTCTTGGCCGATGCAATGATTGTTTTCTGGCTGACAATATTAATGACAAAAAAAGCAAACTGAGCTCAAAATATGTTCAGTTTTTGTTCTAATAGTGACCAGAAATGTCATTCCAAACACATTTCTAAGAAAATCTTGTACTACTTCTATTTATATACAGCCAATAAACTGATAGAAGTCACAGGTTCTTATTTATATAGAGTTAAAAAACAACACTAGAGACCTTGAATTATGCATAGGTTCACACTGGAGCAAAGGTGCTGATTGAAGCTAAGATATGATGATAGTACAGAGAATGTAAATTTCCAAACCTCAACCCTGAGTATGAATAAAATTCTGATTTTGCTGAACTGCATTAAGCAATTTACGAAAGTAAACGTATTGAAATTAACAAGTTTTAAATCACCGGCTAAGACAGAGTATACTTTGATTACAAAATAAACAAAGTAAAAAAGAAATTACATATGCTGTCCTATAATGTATTGCTTCTATAGCTTATTCACTGTGTAAACTATTATGTGAAAATCTCTGCTTCCATTGAAATATGTACACAAATTTCTTATGCAATATGCTAATCTCCAATCAGGGCAAAAAATATTTCTCAAAGCCAACTGTAAAGGTTTAGAAAAACTATAACTAAATCTACCAGTGAAAATGATGAGCACTTCATTTTAAAGTAATATTTAGTGATAAAATTTTTAATAAAGAAGTACAAAAGCTTGCATAGGAGTGTGTGCCTTATATAAATATGACCCACAAAGAAAGTTTTTGTTTTTAACATAAAATATAAATTATTATGTTATCATAATCTTTATGAAACTTGTCACTAATATTACTTAAATTGAGAATATGATTAAAATGCATAAATAAAAATGTTATCTTTAGTGAAAGTAAGTGTTCCATGATCCTATTCATCTATTCAATATAAGCAATAAAAATTAAATAAAAAATACAAAATAATAAATAGAACCTATTATATAATTAGACTTTTTACAAATTGTGACTGCATGATGTCTAAATACAGCATTTTAGCTTTCCCCATAATATATACTAAAACTTATATACTATACTAAAAGTGCAGGTTCAAAATAAAAAAAAAAACTGTGCATTGGGTCTAGCCCCTAAACCATTTGCCCATTGTGATATATGTGTAGCCCCACTGCAATGAGTATGTTAAACATATTCTTTAATGTCACAAGTAGCTACACTCTAAACTAAAAGTAGCATGTAATGGATGTTAGCATATAAGCGTATGTTCACATTTCTGGCTCCTTTTGTCCTATCATTCTGCCTTTTTGGACAATTGCAGGTATCCCATACTTACAGGTATCTTGCATTTATCCTACAAAAACATTTGTATCATGATAAGTTGAATTAAAGTGTTTCTTTTGTTTTGTTTTTTGTTTCATTATTTTAGGAATTGTTCTGAAAGCAAATAAATAGACATGGGCGAATCTGCGAATTCATGGGTTTGGTCATAGGTAGTAGTTTATTGGCCATTCATTTGGTAACTTGTATTTAATAATCATTATGAATATTTTCTTTGTAATTCTTGCAATATGTTTAAATGTAAAATGTATTAAAAATTACTTTCATTCAAAGACTTCAAGAGAAAATAAATGGTTTGCTTACAAAAAATAAACTATAGGTTTACTTTGGCAATAGGACAACTAATTAGACACTGGTTCACCTACAGTACATGGAAAGGGGACTTGTCCCACATCAAGTAAATTGCCCCCTTTCTCTTCCTTCCCCTTTTTTCGCCATTTCTTTACACTTTCTCCTCTTCCTTCAATAGCGAACCAACCATCACCATCAACCATGCACAGCAAAAAAAGTCCCATAGTTATTACAAAAATGATTGTGTGAGGACAGGGATAATGGCAAAGAAGTACAGTATATACATTAAGTAAGTTCAGACTCTATTTAATCCTACACCTTTAATCTACAGTCAAAGCAATTTAGCAATAACAATACTTCACCATGTACTCTGCACAGGGGAAATTGTGTGCTGGGCAAGGAGTACCATTTTTCCCCCTAAGGTTATGTAAGGATAATTTCTGGTTGTAATCAAGCAATCTGATTTATTAAAACATTTATGTTTGTTTAAATATTTAATCAAGGTAATTTAAAAGGATTATATTGTATTGGAGTGTCCAGACAAACGCCCCAGTGTATAACAAAGAGCTGATAAAAAAAAAAAAACTTAAAAGTCATATTTATTATATTTATAAAAAATAGAAGGAAGCACTGTGAGTGTTATTGTTAGTTCTTTTTAACCTTGTATTTTTCCTTTCAAATGGAACAGCAATAAGATAGATTTATCAATGACTGTTTGCTATGCAGAATGCATACCTTAAGATTGATGCTCAAGATAGACTGCCCTAGGGTATAGGTTAGTGCAATGAAGATGCCTCTGTTAGGAACTTAAGGAGTGTTTCAGAGGTTTCATATATTTGTAAAATAATGACATAAATATGATTGCAAATACATGAATATGTAATTTCCACATAGTTAGGCAGATATTATTCTTGCCTGGTGTAGGTAATACGGTGAAGAAAGAATAATTCTAGAGGCAAAAATAAGGTTGTGTTACAGTTAAAAAATATAATTTTATCACCCTATATCATTTTATATATATTTTTTTTTTTGTAGTTTGAAATTTTATCTTGGCTTTGTTAAGCTTCTGGGGTTATTTGATGTTTAAGGCTGTCATAGATAACTAAGGCTACACACACATGTCCTATGGTTCTCGTCCGATAATCGGCTCAGGGCCGATATCGGAGGAGAACCTGACGTGTGTACAGTGCCTGTTGTCCATTGTTCCAACTACCGTCCTGGCGGATCCACAGACGATGGGCGGCGGACAATTCTAATGGAAGTAAAGGGGAAAAGCGCGCAGCGGGGTGCCGCTCTGTCATTCTCCCCTTCCCCTCTCTATAGAGCAGAACGGTGCTGTATGTACAGCACTCGTTCATGCATCGTGCAGTCGTTAGTCGTTGAAAGGGATCGTGAAAGATCCTTTCCAACAACAATTATTGCACGTGTGTATGCAGCCTAAGTCTCAATAGTTTTGACAAGAGATAGTAATGATACCTCAAAACTCAGACTTTCAGTAAAGCTGGGTGATCAAGAAAACCTAGATCTGATTTCTTCAAAGTCATTTGAAATTTGCTAGCAAATGTTTTGAATCCTGGACCAGATTCATTCCAGGTTTGCTGGATCACCCAGCTTCACTGATGAAAGTGTAGCCTCTCCAGCCTTGGAGAGCTTTATTAAATCAGGTCCATTGTTATTAAAGCTGCTAAAGAAATTAAAAGTTTTATCCCGTCACTAGTAACTATGGCACCCTTGCAAATACAGTATTGCAAACATGGCCACTCTGCCGACAGTGGTAAGTAGTTAACTAGTTTAGAAGTAGCATATTGGGCCACAAAATGTCAGTTATTTTTTAGGGTAGGTCTGGAAGGCAATAAAAAAAATTGCAGACTAGGCAAAAATATGTCACAGGAAGAGCTAAGTCCCATAAGGTAACCTTGATGAGAAGAAATATATGAATGGCTGTATAACTTAGGTACCTTGTTTTCTATAAGAGGTTTCATCAATAGTGGACGATAAAACCTTGGGCACATGTTTACATGGTCCACATTTTAAAAGCAAATGTTGAATCTATTTACAGAGACCCAAAACCCTTCTAATATACTCAAACTGTCAAAATGACAAAACTGTGTCAATTTTATTGATATCGTGTTCTAATCATATGTTGGGCCCACCACCAAGTATTTAGGAGGGGTTTTAGGACATTTGGGTGGGTAGCAGCTCTCAATGGAGATTTAGAGGATTTGAGGTTTAGATTGTATAGGCAGAAGTATTATGCGTAAAGTTCTAAATTCATCTTTTTACAGGTGGTGGTCAACTATGTTATTTTTATAATACATTTCAATATAGCATACTACCTCAACTGGTGACTTTGTTTCACCCTGCAATTACATTAAACTTGAAAAGTATGATTATGGGACTGTGGCAAACACTGCAGTCATTCTGTTTTTTCTGGTATACCCCTCGCCCTGGCCCTCCCCTTACTTGCCAACCTACTTTTCCCATGTCTTGTTTAATATTTGTTTATATTAGCTATACAATGGCTCATCTTGCCTGCTCAATGCAATGTGCATTTAATTTTGTTACTGTATGTTGCTAATGCTATTATTTGTATAACCCTTTATTACAGCTGTTGGGATGTCAGAGGGCCCCCCTTGTAATTTCTCTTGCGCACCCTTTTTTTCCTTTTTTTTTCAACTCCATTGAACCCACCTGAACACGCCATAGATGTTACTATAGTTAATAATATTAACATAAAAAGAAATAAAAAACAAATATTTAAGAGATGTGTTTTATTACCCCTCAGTAATAGTCTGGTAACATAACAACCTTTTATTTGCTTATATAATTCTCTTGAGGTTCATGTTACCATTTTTTTTAATTAAAAACAAGAAGTATGCTATCAAAGAAAGGCCAAGGGGGTCACACCAAAAATATTAAAACCTATCTTTTCATGGATAAAGAAGCCTAACAAGGTAACCAAGAGGTAAGAAACAAATTGGATGAAAAATAATTGTTTTAAAGGTATTTTATGGCTGATTTAAGGCACGGGTCAAAATTAACCCTTTAAATGGATAGTAACAGTAAGCTAAGTATATAGGAAAGTTAAAGAGCTTTCAAGTCAGATATTGTTTAGGTGCCACTAACCAGTTGGCTTGCATCAGTTGTCAAAAACCCAAAACTAACAGTATTGTGAGTAATTGATAAGTGCACAGAAACAAGCAATAAAAATTACAGGAAAAAGTTTTAGAGTCTATGTTGGGACCAAAAGTGTATATTTTTTTTACTCCACTTTCTACAGAAGAAGAATCAGGTGCTCCCTCTCTAACCTGAAATAGAAACCCACAACTGTAATGATTAAGATTAAAATGTATGATGACACTACTTTCCTCCCTTTCAGTTTTGATAAATCAGTCTTGGTTACTCCAATCTTTGGTTTCATGAAAAACTTCTTACTGTTAAAGCAATGAGCAGTTTGATCACCTGAGCCATTCCATGTCTAATATGAGATGCTAATATTGTACCACCTGGAAACTATCAACTATAAATAGAAATATGTGCTTCTTTTATTGCATAAAATAGTATATGCAAAATCACACATCATTTAATATATAGTTACAAGATGATTTAAATGTATAAATACCACTTGTGTGTACTTATATGGAATATGGACTGATGTTGAGAACAATTTTAGTGTATCAGTGTTAACTTTTGTTCTTAAACTAGAACCCTAGAAAATACAGCTTTATATTGTCCCAGGCATATTGGCTTATGACTGAAAGTGAATAAAAATATTTTTCTGATGTTTAAAAAACATTATTTATCATATTTTCTTAAATTCTGCAGACAAAATTGGTAATATTCCCAAATATGATAACCTGTTCATCCAAGAAGCAAATACTGAGAATTTAAAGTTTAATAGCTTTTTTAATTTTGTCATATTGTCTTTCTTTATACTATTCAATCAAAGGCTGTTTTTAAAGCTTTGTTGGCGGTACCTTTCATGTCATTCAATTACTTACCTAATAGTAGTATATCTTGGAAAAGCAGTGGAATCAGTAAATGAGGTTAACCAAATAACCTTTTACTTTTCGCTAACTTTTACATTTCTGCATAAGTCATTTTTTTTTGCTTTTGCCAGAGACGTAATGTTGGGTATTAAACATTGAATTTTAGGGTATTTTGTTGTGCATTTGTAGCAATCACTGTTAATGCTTTAAGACCTTTTTGCTATTCCAATAAATGCCACTGTGTGGTTGATTAGTTTAATATAAGCCAGGTTTATATTAAATGTAATTCTGCTCGCTCTCACAGTATGCCACAGCAGGAGACAGAAGATGTAGAGTCATTTGAAGCTTATTTTATTATTCCATAACATTGCCAGAATATGTAAAATGTTACCAGCAATGAAACTAACAATCCAAAGCACACTAATACTTTAACTGCTTCATCCTCAGTGCTATTAGGCACCTTCAGAACAGTTTCCTACATTCACTCATAGCTCATAGCACTAAGACTTCAAAAAATATCCTGAGTCGGATGCTAATCTGTATATTTGATTTTATGTATGGAGTTGCAGTTCAAGATAAGTACAAAAAGTGAAAAAGGGGGAGAAAACCTCTATTGCTCATACATACATA
>NC_092858.1:122001280-122006022 GCF_032062135.1 Pyxicephalus adspersus
TTTATGTTTAAGGTCTTTTTGAAAGGGGTGAAAGAATGGTATTAATAATAAGAAGAAAAGGGTGGAGTATTTCTTCTCAAATAGACTCTCAATGAATCAACCCGGTAGACAGGTTAAGGGAAAGCAATCTTCTAGATGACTGAGTGGACAATGACCCAAACCCATTCTCATTTGTTGTTACTACTGATTTTTTCCCCTAAACTCTATCATTTAAATAGAAAAAAAATCATCCCTCTTCAAACTATTTATACAGATTTACTCTCCCTCTGTAGTTCAAGTAATAAAGGAGGTTTGAAAATGTGAAAAAATTGCATGTAAAGAATACCAACTATGGGCCTGATTTAATGAAGCTCTCCAAGGCTGGAGAGGATACACTTTTATTAGTGAACCTTGGTTTAACCAAACCAGCAATGGATCCAGTCTAGGATTGAAAACACTTGCTAACAACCAGCAAATGACTTTTAAGAAATCCTTTCCAGGTTTACTGGATCACCCAGCTTCACCGATAAAAGTGTATTTTCTCAAGTATTGGAGTGCTTTAAAAAATCAGGTCTTATGATGGAGATGGCTCCTTTTACTATCCTTAGATAGCATCACTCTAGGGGAGGGAAATGGACAGACGTGGGTCACTATAAAACATTTAGTGGCCAATTGCAGGTAATCCGGATTTAAACAAACCAGCTATCCACATATTCGTCTTGCAGGATGAACATCTATGGATTCTTGTACAAATCTTGATACTGTTTATGTGTATGGTAGTAAATATTCTAAGGTTAGGAGTAGTATAGGAACATGAAAAACCAAAAACCTTATGACAACTAGTGAAAATACCAGAATATTTTAAATTGCTGTTTCAATTTGTTTAGGTTTTCTGAAAAATATGCTTGAATAAGAAAAAGGGGAGTATAAACGGCAACCAGGTCTTCTCCAGAGCCTCTAGTGGAGAGGATGCTGTGCTGCTGGTTACTGCCAGGTTGTGGTCCTTGTGCACACCAGGGTGGGCAGGAAGATACATGGTACCAAATCACTAAGCAGAAGCATCGTCAAGGAAGGCCAGGGCTGGGGCAGCCAGCAAGCAAGAAAAGTCAGGTCACAAGCCAGAGGTCAAATACCAGGGCTCCAGGAAATAAATGCCAGTGACACAGGGGCCACTGCAGACACAGGGAACACAGGAAGCAACAGGAGGCACAGGTGACATAGTAATATCCACAGACAGAGAGGAACACAGGAACAATACAAGGGAACAAGCTGGATACAACAGACTGGGCAACAAGGGGTTAACACATGAGCTGGACAGAGGAATTACTGAATCAAACAATGGGTCTACAGGAAGTAGCTCAGAAGCTAGGGGCTCAGCACTAGTGGAGACTCTTTGCATGAACCCTGAGTGCTGTGTCTGAGCTAAGTAAATAGCCAGGGAGGGTTAAGAGGCTATTTTCTGATTAACTGGCGGGTTGGACAAAGCTGATATAGCACGCCCAGAGTCAGAACTGCCCGCATGCGCAGGAGTGAGGCATCTGCACTTAAATGAGGAAGAAGTAACTGTGACAGCCTTCAAGTCAAAATTAACATCTCCCAGAGGCAGTCACCTTCCATGCCTCAATGTCACGAATAACAGAGAGGGGAGGGAAACAGAAAGGTTATACTCAGGACTAGGCCTCCAATGGCTAGGGAAGGGGAATGGTCACCCCTTGCAGACACCCTAACCTAGCCCTATCTCCTAATAGTATGAAAATCCCCTGATGGTGGGAATACTCATAAACAGGAACCTAGACCCTAATAGCCCTGTATAGCCCTAGGAGTAGTGACTGGCTTGAGACTACTGGTTCCTTCCCTTATGAACGAACCAGTGTCTCCCTGAGGACTAGTAAACAACAAAAGAACAACGAAACACCAAAAACACCAAAACGAATTCAACTTATCTTAATAGCAGATATATAAGCAGGAACTCTGGATAGAACAACACACCAACTCTTCACATCCCAGCAGTGAATATCAACCGCATCTCATGAAGTGTGAGGCCAGACTAAATGGAGGAACAGTAATGACCACCAGCTGCAGCTGAGACAAGAGGTATGGTCATTACAAACAACAACACAGAAACAAGTAAAAACAAAGAGACTGTCAGATAACCTCACATGCAGCTTGTCTCACAGATCCTCTAACTTCAGTCACGGAAGGGACCGTGACACTCTGGGCCACCTGTACCGCTGCACTGGTCCCTAAGGATTTAGGGCTTCAACATTTGGCAGCAGAGGGCAGTGAGTAGTGCTAAACTCTTTGTTGCCTCCTTTCATTCCTTATTGGTTGTCCTGATTTGGTCATATCTGGTGCCACCAGAGCAGGAAGCACTGGAAGCAGGATGTTTGAATCACTTCAGGTCTTTTTTTTTTAAACTAGAGGGGACTAATTACAGAATTGTACTATTATTTGTAATGCCTTGACTTCACTTTAATGAAGGTGTTTTTCTAAAGAGTTACTATATTAATGATGAGATATTATTTTCATATTGTTTGGAAGGATTGAGTCAGAGATAGATTTCTGTATTATACATAATTCTGGTACATAAAAGTGCCTGTTAAACCTTCAGTTCACCGGTCAAAAGCAAGCTACACAGCAGCAAACCTAAGCTTTTATTATCTGATAAAAAACATTAAAAGAGGGGTGCTTCAAAGAGACTGTTGGAAACCACTGATGTTTAGTTGACTAAAAAATAGAAATTACTTCATATTCAGTGAATGTTATCTACTACACTTGTACGTTTTCTACTAGTATTCAATATTTTAAATGCCACACAAGGCCACAAGAAGACTATTTTGGAAAACCAGCAAAATAATTGTGTTCTAATTCACTACACTTTACCCCTTTTAAAAACCCCTGGATAAAGTGTCAGAACTTTACCAACTTCCCAATCTGAAACCCATAGATAAGTGGATAACCCTAGAACTGGAGTATGCAAAGGGTGGCACCTGGTAAGACAAGTGACTAAGAAACCCAACAAGGCAAGAAAAGCCTCAAAAGGTAGGAATGGATTATAAGGGGTCAGTCAGGGTAAAAAATAAATACAACAATCAGGAAGAAGATTCTGAGGGGCAAGGCAGAAGGACCAAATACTCCAATGGACAGGCAATGGTCATGGAGACTTGTAGCTGGATGATGACAACCAGGAGCAGGTAATTAAATACTGACTTTAGGGCTTGTATTATCTATAAAATTATAGATTAGGATATTTTTCTCTGAATATTTGTAAAAGATGCTCCTCAAACCTCTTTATCAATTTTATGTGTGCATTGGTAAACTTGTATAAAAAAAACCCTTAGCAGTAATAGACCCCCCCTTGCTGTTCCCAGCAGAGCAGATTATCATTACTCACCCATCTATAATTCAAACAAGATAAAAGAAACAGGCAACATTCTAATGTTCTTTTCTCCATGAGCCATGTTCTTTAAAAATTGAAATCACTAAAAACTGGTTAAAACTTAGTAAATACAGACAAATCAAATCAGATTCAATTAAAAATGTCATGAGGAAATGTTGAGTCTCTGTCGTGTAATAATTAGATCACTCCAGGTTTAAAATGAAAGGGACCCACCTAAATACACACACTCATACACACATATTACTGCTAACACCTTATACTAACTGACCCCAAAAAATAAAATAACTAAGCTGAAGTCCAAATACTCATCTGAATTTGTAGTCGGAATTATGTTGGCAGGAAACATGAAACTCAACGAAGGATCACCAATGCTGGAGGTAATACTCTTGAGTGTTACATGATAGTGGATTCAGGAAAGGTAAAAAGAGATTGGCAAGGTTTTTAAAAAATGTCAATGAATGGGATTGAGGAAGGTGGTTCTGATTTGCCTGGACATCAGTGGTGTAAATGTAGTGCCAACATGTTCAATTATTAAATATTTTAATGTATATTTTTGTGGTTGGAAAATTAATCTGTGAAATATGTATTACATACATAGCTTTATAAATAGGTTGTTTTTATTTTTCCAGGAAGAAAATTACAAAATATCAGTTTTAACCTCTCATAAATATGCCTCATAATGTTTCCATCTCTCTCTTAACCTAGATAAACTAATCTTATCTGGGTTTTTCATTTCTGTAATTGTTTTTACATAGAGCTTGTATACATTTCCTTTATATTGTTTTGTTTTCACTTATCTCATTATAGTGTTTTTTTCTATACAAACAAAACAGCACAATCATAGCTATCTCTTAATCTTGCTTTAATTTGTAAGACTTGTGTCAATCTTCATGCAATTGCTGGCAAAGAGTGGGACAATTTTTATTGCAGAATACTTTTCAAAAGGGTATTCTGCCTTTTGATGGGAATGTGCCTGAATAACAAGTGCTCAGTGTTCCTCATGTGATGTTTTCATCTGCAGCTCGCCTACTCTATGCATTAATATGCATTTGATAATAAGACTCTGTGGTGTGTCCATAGAAACCCTCTGTAAAACACTCATACTAATTAGATTTGTTTTGATTTGGATGTTTTTCTGGCGCTTGGCCTCCTTACTTTTCACCCATTTTTAACCTATTAATAGCTCTTGAAAAACTCTGACAGAGCCTCAGTGATCTGGCCAAGTAGAAGCCATGATTATGATAATTGTCTGTGTACATAGATTTTTGAGCAATCATCAATTAGTGAAAGATTAATCTAAATTAATCTTAGGCTTTTCTTAGTTTTCTGTTTAAATGACTTCTTATTGCTATCTCTTACAAAA
>NC_092858.1:122006278-122013496 GCF_032062135.1 Pyxicephalus adspersus
AGAGGAATCTTCCTGAAACATTAGAATTTTATCTGCTAGGGTTTATTTATTTTTGAAGTAGGCAAAGTATGAGAGAGTTACCTATGCTTGTTTATTCACTCTACAACACTTTAAGCTTGCAAAAATTGTAAGGGAAAATAGTGGAACATTGGGTTGCCAAAGTGAACAACAAAAATACGGCAGAAGCCCTTTTGTAAAACAGGGGGTTGAGGTGATTTGAATATTTCTTTGGTTTGTTTTGCCAAGGATAAATTTTCTTGATATAATTTTAAGTTAATTGCCTAATCAGTACTGTAAACTGACTGGGCCTTGAGGCAGCAAAGAAGCAGAAAACCATTAAGTTTGTACAATGGTGTCTTCAGTAGTGTCTATGCAAAAGCAGTATTCATTAAAATATTTATCTTATGGACACACACGGTGCTTTAAGTAAGTTAAAGCGAATTTTGCAACCTTTGGGATTTTGCCCATCTCTTTCAACACTGTGTGAAACAGTTTTATTGTAATCCTTGCAGGATGCTCTATAGGAGAATAGCAATAATACCCTATTTTTTTCTTTGCAATAAATTTGTTGCTGTGGTTTGAATAACATTAAAATCCCTGTATAAAATGTTTTTTTCATGATTTCCATCGCTATTCATTTCCACAGTTCCTATATTTTCACTTTTTTCCATGTTAGGTTAAGCTTTCCCAACAGTGTTGCTTTATGTTTATTTAATTTAACAACGCATATTTAAACCACATAGTTTTTCATTTATTAAATTGATTAATCAAATACCTTCTTTAAGAGGTGTCAGTATTGGTGTTGGTGTTCGAATTCGGGTTGTCCCCATATTCGACCCGAATATGATCTTTCGAACTTGGATAGACCCGACCCGAAAAACATCGGATTCGATGGCACGAATTCGGTGCTCCGAATTCCGGAATCCAGGAGCCCCCTTTAACAAGGTGAATCCCAGATGTCCAACCATGGGTGCAGAGCACGTGCCTTTAATCAGCTGTTACCACAGGCGTACTGATCCCATTTGACCTCTCAATGGAGATTCTCTAAAAGAATACTTATCCTTTCAATAAATAATGGTATTGGTTAAATAATCATAAATGTATTTACAAAATAACCCTTTTCCACCCTCACACTGTAAATTTACTTATGCTGAGAGCATGTCCTTTTTTCTTGTTGCAGCATGCTTCAGAGGCTGCTCTGATCCTATAAACACACTGAACAGTTCTGCCAGAAAACCTGACCATCAGGTTGGTGACTACCCAGAGGGTTTCCAGTCAAGTGATCACCATGAATAACCCATTATAATGATAAATAAAAGAGAAAGAGATAGAAGGCAGGAAAAGTTTGCAAACAAACTTTCCTTGTTCTCTTTTACATTGCAATCACGTTGTAAAAGTAAACAGCAACAAAGAAAATATGTATTGCATTAAAATTAATCTATTAATATATTAACATGCATTCATTTTGCTCTTTAGTTGCTAGGCTAGTGTTTTAATTGAAGCAGATTAATTATTTGTTGTTAGTCAGCTAATTAATTAGGTAATTTTTTTTAATTATTTGTGGTACATAGAACTGAGAGCAAGATTCTGGAACTTGTTCATACTACATCAACATATGTATCAATACCATTTGGAATAGTGTTATTACACCAAAAGTGCATTATTATTAAACAACTAGAGCTACATTTTTTTATTCATTTTTACTGCAACTTACCAACCCCTTCAATCGTCCAAAATTCCTTCCTTCCTTCAACCCATAATGAAGACACTGACTTAGTGGGTATAAATGGCCATAACTGGCCAATTTATTTATTAACTATAGAACTTTAATATGACCTTAACAACTTTATGGTTTAACAACCATCTATGACCACATTGCAATAACCCTCTACCAGAAGGATCCCTATTTGGTGGAATTTCTTGGAAGGTTCCTACTTGGCAAATCCAGCCCTTAGAGTCTGCACTACCATAACTTGTGGCTCTTGGCCACACTAAACAGGCTTTAGGACAAAAATCACAATCTCCTATCACCATTATTTAAAAGGTTCCTCCTTCTTATTACACTGTGAAGAGACACCACACCTCGGATGGGCTCTCGCACCAGAAAACACAATATCACCAATACTGCCCCCTAGGGACCCCAGCTCCCCCCAACACAGCAAATCACATCTCACAGTAAACCCCTAACAATTTAACGGGTGGGACAGAAACTTGCTTATCCAATGCCATTCCACTCTGCCCCCCACTTCCACTTCCTTATACTATTTAACCCCCCAATGCCATTTCCACGCAATTCCCATTTCCCCCCAATCATCTATCCCTCTACCTTCCCGCACTTAATTTTACCTGGGCCTCACTTTAATCTACTCTTCTGGGTGATCCAGCAAACCTGGAAAGAATTTTGCTTTAGCTTTGCCAGCTAAAAGCATATGACTTTTAAGAAATCCATTCCAGGTTTGCTGAATCACCCAGTTTTAGCTATGATAGTCTATCTTCTCCAGTTTTGGAGAACTTTAATAATTCAAGAGCAAAGTGTTGGATTATATGATATTCTATATTTAGATGCAGAATTTTGTACTGTAGATGTATGAGATTCACTATGCGTTCTGTGGATCATTGGTACCAGGAATAAAAACGAGGAAAGAGTGAAATGTTGACTTGTCACTGGAGATGGATAACAAAGTACAGGATTCTACCTACCATGACAATCATTGTTTGAGAAACATTTTACTATAGAATATTTTGTAATTCGCACCACAGATGACGGCTGTTATTAGGGGGATCTAGCACGCTATCACTGGTTTCTATTTTTCTAAGTACTAAATGTATGTCATTATTGTAACCTCTGCAGTAAGGATCAGAATGATTGTCAGTTGAAATGGTGAAATTCAATTTCTTTATTCATAAAATCCTGCAATTCTTACAATGGACCACATATGTCTGTTTAATGCCTGTTTTGCTTCGACTTCAGTAAAACCTCTGCAGTATACAACACCAGCAATGGCCTTTGAGATAAGGGTTGGCTATGCTTTGTTTAGACTGTAATAAATGTCCAAGGTCACCAGTACAATAAACAGCGGCTTATAAATACATTCTCATACAAGCACTTTCATCAATAGATTTGTAGACAACTCACTATGTAAACATTAACCCAATCCCCAGCACTTTCACCTCTTGGAAATTGCAAGTATATCTGCAAAGGCTACAGAATACTGTGATGTATGGTGAGTCGAATTATATGCCCCTGCAGGCAACATATTAATACTCGCTGCATTCCACCGAACCCTTGTTTCCATCATTAAGTTTGAATATTTCAAAATTCTTAAGAAAGCATACTTTCACAGCGAGAACCCTTGAATACCGGGAGGATAATCATTTATCTTGTTTCCACCTCGCTACTGTAATGTAATCAGAGTTGTGTACATGCTTTCTCTATCATGAATTATTTTTCTTTAATACATCTGATAGTGTTTGCTTACACTAGCTGTGTCAGTTTTTTAAAAGAACAAAGTCAAACACAAACAAACTGTTGGACTTTAACAAAAAGGATGAGTTCTGGCAATTACACAGTTATCGGTATCAAGAACTGGGACATTTATGAACCTATTTATTTACATAAATCCTATTTTATTACATTTTTAAAAAAGGTAATATGTGTGTTACATTTAACCCCTTCGTTGCCAAGGGATTAACACAAACCTATTAAAAAAAACATATGAAAACTACAAGTACAGCAACTGCCAGTACTTATTTTCAAGAATCTATGCAGTAAAGATACTAGCAATAAAGATACAAACTTTTCAAAAAGAAGTGAACCTGAAATTCACTGAAACATTCCCTGGTAGAGAATCAATTGCTGCGATTGAAACCACATGGACCTGGATTAGATTATCCACTAGAGAATGTATCAATAAATGCCAGATTTGCTGCTTTATACTGTAAATAGACCTCAATGACATAATATAGGCAAGTAGAGGTACTCCACAACCATGACAGACACTCTTGCTTATACTATATGTTCACAATAGTTTCATAGAAAAAACATCTTCAGCCTGCAACTTTGACATTAATCTTGGCTGCAAGAAAGCATTTACTGTATTTATATACCTTAATGGTAAAGCAACAAACTTTATTATCACAACATTTTTCATTCTTTAACTTAGTATTGACCGAAGTCTATCGGCTAAGTCCAAATATATGCAAAGGCGTCATAATAAATACAGGCTGGGTCTGTGTAGTTCAACATGTAATAGGAGGTCATCCAATGAGAAGTGAAGAGCTTATGGTTCTATATCTTTGGTTTTTCACTTGCAGATGTTTGCTAATCAGGAGTACAATAGACTAATTTGACACCCCACCACAACCGACTGCATATGCTGGCTTAAAAGTCACAGCTTTTTTATAGTAAAATAAATCTAAGAATTTGCTCATTCTTGGAATTAGGTCTACAGGGTAGTAAAGTACTGGTATTATGACTGGTAGAGATATAATGCTATTATTTTTGCTTTTTTATTTTAAAATAAAAATGCCCTAGTACAAATCCCTGAATCAAGCACTATTAGCTGGAAAGTGTGGCATTCATTTTTTCATATGTAAAAAACAGGGATGGTTTCTTAGAAATACCTGGGTGAATTACAATCATCAAGCATGACATTAAGCAATATCTGTTGGGTAGGAATCTACTGTCTCCAGTGTGCTTCATCCACCTCTCCTGCAGTCTGAGAGTACCTTTTACCCCAGAAAAAGTGATCCCACAAGGGTGGTATACCACAATATATATATATATATATATATATATATATGCTACTATACAGTTATATTACAGGTTTCAGTATTTTTATGCACCCTTGTTTTAACAGATTTTTGTGTTTTTTATTTAACATTAATTTTTAAATTTATTAAATATTCAACATATTTGGGTGAGTTATGCCTAAGAATTGCAGGCTACAATGTAAAATAAATTTCCATGCAAAACAATATACCGCTTAGAAATGAATTGCCCAGGAGGTCAATCTTACCCAAATCCAGGCATCTAGTCTGGATGACCAGGAAGGGAAGTGCGGAGTGTGCACACCCCCCCTTCTGTACTATACAAGGCGGCTTCTTCACATTTTATGATGAAATCCAAGGGAAGTGAGTACAGAAGTGCACAGTAAAAAGTTAATAAAACACATACATTGTAAAGAAAATCCTTTAAATAAAATCACTAACACCTACTTCTTTCAACTTCAAAATAAAGTTTAATTATACCCTAGAAATAGATCCAGCAAACAATCATGTCATCCATCATCAATCATTAAAACTTGACTACCGTTGTTAACTCATCACTTCATGACAGAAGCCCTGCGATGCTGTAACAATGCAGGAAAACCAAATTTGGGCAATAATGTTACTCAGTCTTCCATTTACTATTATTGCAGTGCAGAAGATCTGTCACTTAATAGTTGAAATTTAAAGAAGCCCTATTTATAAAAAGCCCTGTTTATAAAACCACTGTCAATATGTGATATACAGTAAGTCTTTATAAAATAATATTTACACTATAACCTCTCATATTGATCCAATAACCACTGTGTTCCATTGTTTGTGTCAGAGCCGCAATTTCACTTATCCTTGTTGTAGGCTTCCTCCATGAAGTCCTTGTCACGTATAACAGGGAGGGGAGGGAAACAGAAAGGTGTATATACTACTAGGCCTCAAATGACTAGGGAAAAGGGAATGGTCACCCCTTGCAGACACCCTAACCTCACCCTAACTCCTAACCGTATGAGCATCCCCTGATGGTAGGAAAGCTCATACTCAGGAACCTGGGCCCTACTAGCCCTGAATAGCCCTGGCAGTAGTGTCTGGCTTGAGACTGCTGGTTCCTTCCCCTATGAAGGACCCAGTGTCTCCCTGAGGCCTAGTAAACAACTGAATAACACAAAACACCAATACACCAAAACACCAAAAGTAAAGCAACTTATCTTAGCAGATATCAACGGGAACACAGGATAGCTCAACACTCCAGCTATTCACAACCCAGCAGTGAATATCAACCGCACAGCATGAAGTGTGAGGCCAGACTAAATGGAGGAGCAGTAATGACCAGCACCTGCACCTGATGCAAGGGGAGTGGTCATTACAAACAACAACACAGAAACAAGTAAAACCAAAGAGGCTGTCAGATATTCACATATACAGCTTGTCTGACAGATCCTCAAACTTCTGTCACGGAAGGGACCGTGACAGTCCTTTACGATAACAGTTTGTATTTCTAAACGAATACAGGCTGTTCACTTTACAGAGTGCAAATAGTGAGCTGCATTCACTAGGATTGAATAATGTGCTAGTGAAAATTATTACTGAATATTTAAAGTAAACGCATGTTCTCCTTTTTTTACTAACATTTATTTTGCCATTTGGTCAGCCTCTTTTAGTAAAATATCTAGAGTATAAGTTAGCAGTTCTGGTAGGGTTCTGGTTCTGGGAGAAATCATGTCATCTTCCATTATAGCCTTAAGATTTGACACTAGGATGACATTACTGCTTTGGCAGATAGAATACAGTATTTTACAAATACATCAATCAGAGACAGTTCTCTACTGGATGATAATTAGGGTAATGTTTTAACAGAAAGGTGGCTTCAGAAATCATCAGCATACGTACCCCCAAAGAGCATGACAATGTACATTATCTATGTATTTTTCTACTGTGTGAACGTTGCAAACGTTTTTGAAGATATCTAACTCCAGTGAAGAAGAGAAATGCCCATTTGGTGTAAAATAATATAAAAAAGTTAGCTGCACAGAGACCCTAGGTGTCTGCTGGATGAGAAACTGGGAAGGACAGGGTTGGGTTCCGTTAGTACAGCTATGTCTTTAATACATAGAGATGGGGCACAAAGCTGCCACTAATTGGCTTCTTTTACTGGGATAAGTGGAGATACCAAGGCCCTTCTTCCTCTATGGGCTATGGTAGAACATGTGCTACCTACAGATTGGGAGTGTTCATTAAAGACACCTATTTTTTTTTAATCAATTCAGAACTTTATCCTTGATTTTTTCTTTTACAATTTTTTCTCAGTAATGAGAGTGGATTAAAATGTAATACTTAAAAAAAGGAAAAAAATATGCCTAAGTAAAGGTAAAATGGAACTGTCTTACATGAATGTAACTGCTTTCTTTGCTCCTCAGGGTATTCAATGTTCCTCCTTTCCCAGTGCAAGTGGTTTGACAT
>NC_092858.1:122013785-122090238 GCF_032062135.1 Pyxicephalus adspersus
AAATGAGCAGCTGTTTTTCAAGATGTAGATCTGCTGTATAGCATGATACAGTATCCAGCTAACACTTTCTATCTATTTGTTATGTTAATAGGCCAGCTGCGAATGACAAGACAGATGGGCATATTGAAAGGTTTTTATTACAAAGGTTGATCTTTGCCACCAAAGAATTCACCTTTAAATGTAATGTTCCTGGATATTCATTTGCTAACACAAGATAGAGACTATGATTCATTGCTTTTTATCATGGATAGAGAAGTGAAAATAAAAGATCCAGATTGAATATTTTGCAATGCATTCAAATCCTTGATCTTGATTAATTTTTAATATCTGTTTGCAAATATTTTACTTTTTTATCAAACCAAATTTCTATTCAGACCGTTGACCCAATGCAGCTCCTAACTTCCTTGTACGTGTTCACCCTAAACTTGAAATGTCCATGTACTTTTCACCTTCAAAATTACATAGTTTTTAAGGTTTGTTTCACAGGATGTTTTTCCTGTTTCCTCTCTAGCCCAGCTTGTATTACGAACACTTCATTGGCATTCTGAAACACATTCTGTAAGGTTATGTCTTCAAGGTTAAAATTCTGATGGTAAGCGAGATTCTAAATCGGAAAACTTCCTTTGAAGTCTGTCTCTCTTTCTCTCTAGTTCTCGCTCTCTTTTTTTGTACAACTCATTGGGGAAGTAGCAAGGCAATGAGCTAGTGCCTAGAATATTGACATTACAACTTGGTTCATGAACTGGTGTCAAAAGTAATTTTTGCATAGGATTGTTAGAACAAGTGCCAGATTTTTTTTATGTGACTTACAATGAAAAAGAAAGTTCTGAATAAAAGAATAATTATTCTGCATCTTTCACAGGATCATGTTACAGGGCATCTTCTTACTCTAAAGAGTTCTTTCATATTTAGTGACATTATTTAACCTTCAGCTTATGTACTGATGCTTTAAAGCAATAATAGTAATTGATAACCTGACAAGCTGAGCGCCAGATAAAGGTAAAAAATTAATCTGAACCAACCTGTTAAGTGCAAATGAATACAGCATATATAATGTGCAAGAATAATTTTGTGCATTATAGACTGAAATCTCTTGAATGGCCAACGCTAAAGTCAATTTACATAAAGGCCACCTAATAACTACAATGTATTGTGATGTCTTAGGATAAATTGCCTACTTCATAGAATAACTATCAAGGCATCAGCACTAATATAAAGACATCCATTTTTAGCCTGACTCACCATAGCATACAAAATCATGTAAATATTTTTATAATATATAATCCCTTGTGGGATCACCTTTTCAGGGGTAAGGGGTATTTTCTATTTTTAACTCTGCCAACCATTCAAACTATTCTGCACATAATTCTATAATAATGCCTTTCTGTTTTCCTGGAAATTATTAATTTTTGCCCTAACAGTGACATATAATAATTTTGAACTAATTCAAATTAATGCTTGGCATATATTCTAAATAGTTATTATCTGTGTGAATGCATTCCAGTTGTTCAGTTTCCTGTGAAAAAAGAGATGTACATGCTCAAGTGTAAAGCAAGTTTAAAAAAAAAAAAAGCAGAAATGCCATTAGAAAAAAAAAAAATTCAGTTTATACTTGGGTGACACCAGTAGATGACACTGTTTCCTCATGTAAAGTGTGTAACAAACACTTTACAACTGCAACTGCATTACATGCTTTATATAAGGATACACTGCCATTTAATGGTGGCCCTCAAATTGATGGCTGTTATATCGGCTGCTGTTTAAATTTCACAGCCTACAAATAAAAACCACAACAAAAAAGGAATTGACCACCCTGGAGATTGCACAGTCAGAGGTAATGCCACCACTTTGTAGCTATGTGCGAAACCAAATAATTATAGATTATAGAAGTGAAAAAAAAATAGACCAGTGCAGTTATTTACTTTATTAAACAGAACATGTAATGTTGAAATGTTTACTTACAAAACAAATAAATATAGGGAGCATAACACAGTATCCAAAGTTGTTAGGTATATTTCCTTTAACCTCCCTGGCGGTAACCTCAAGTATGGCTTGGGGTTAATTTTCCCTAAAAAAAGAGGTAAACCTAAGCCAAACTCGGGGTGGAATTGAGAGCTTACCTAGTCCCCACAAGCCCGCAACAACCTCCCTCGATGCCTGCCCGGCATTGGTGTCCCCTTGATGAGTCCCCTGGCCTCGCAATCCCTGTGGTGTGAATGTGGGGACATTAGGCAAAAGGATGCAGATGCTGGGCAGCCATGCAATGTGTGTGTCTGTGGGCAGTGTGCGCCAAGGGGTGGGACCGGCAGGAAAGTTAAAATGAGAAGTATTTTTAAATATCAAATGTACTGCTTTGATATTTAAAAATACCAAAATAATTATACCACCAAGGAGGTTACACATATAGCTTCATTCTACAAAATCCAGCAAGAAGTGTAACTGTCTCAATATATAATTAATAATAATAATTTTTTATTAGTTTTCTCTGCAATTATTAAATAATGAACCACCGTCCATAGTTTAAAGGGTACTTAAATTGCATTGGCTATTATGCTAAATGTACAAATGTTTAAACTTTTTTCAGTATATTAGATTTACACCCCAAAAGAACAAGGTAATATAAATTGAAGTTTATCATTCCCTAAATGTTGTGGCTTTTTTTCTTTTTGCAGACTAAAAAAAGGATTCTAATTTGATAGTAATAAACCCTAGACAAGAAATTTCTGCCTAGGATTTAGTTAAAAATTAGGGCAGTCATATTTGTGTGCCTTTTTACTTAACCAAAACTTTTGCATTTCTTTCAATAAGCTGCTTTCTAGTTATAGAAACACAACCCTGCAGGGGTACTGACTGCATCCACCATATGTACTTCCAAGTCTTAGTATTTAAACAAACACAAACATTGTGGGCAAAATAAGCGAGAATATACAGCTACCGTCATTCTGATTTTATCATTTTACATTTGTTTTTGTGTAACGCTCCTTAATCTAGATTAACTTGGTCCAAACCAACTTTTTTCAATGTTTAGGTAGGCAAATGTCATTCTTTCCAAGGAAGAAGAATGTTTTAAATTATTAAAACTATAGAAAAAATAGGATGCTGTATTTAGAGCTCTGCAAAATATGTTGATGAAACAGAAAATGGGACCGCTAAAGTAGTTAACGACAATATACAAAAGATAATTTTGTTATGAAGCAGGGTGATATGTTTCTTCTTCATTTTTTTGGTCTTCATTTTACTAGTGCTATGAAATAATGAGCTCTGCCTCTTCATCGTCTAAACTCATCATTTCCCATGTGCAATGTCTGATAAATCATCTTTATTCCAATAACTATAATGCAATTTACCATTTGCTTCTAGGAAAAGATCAGCTTTATATATAAACATACATACACATATTAAAAAGAAGAACATTTCCCCAGTTCAATAACTCTCAGAAATGCTGTTTAAATATTATTATCTGGATCTAAAATAATCACCCTAAAGTAACATCTTTCCAGTAAAGTATCTTTTCTCAATATTTCTTCTGTCACTTACATGGGAACAATTTCCTGTAATAGAGTAGTTGTTTAATAATTATTTTATCTATATACACATTTTAAAGTAGCATATTGCCAAAAAGCAAAATATAAACCAGTATTTAAAGAAAAGCTTCTACTTTTCACTGTTTGTATCTAAAATCTCTGAATAACACATACTCTGAAATGTGCCGAAATGTTTGAACAGTGATCTGAAGAAGGAACGAGTTGAAGCATTCAATGCTGTTTTGGCCCATTTTGAAGCTGCACAGGACTTTTTGGCTAGGTTAGTGACTGAGGATGAAACCTGGCTCCACATCTATGATCCTGAAACCAAGGAACAGTCACAGGAATGGTGCCACAGCGGATCCCTGTGGCCAAAGAAGTTCTGAAGAGAAATCGGCCAAAAAAGTCATGGCGTCTGTTTTCTTTCGTCAGTATTTTTTCGACAGTATTCTGTTGGTGGACTACCTACCTCAGGGCTCTAATATCACCGTACTATGCTAACCTCCTGGACCAGCTGAAGGAGGCAATTAGGACAAAACGCTGTGTAAAGTTGACCTAACGGATCCTTTTTTTTTTTGCAGGACAATGCACCTGCGCACACGTTGTGGCTGCCAAATTGAACACCTTGGGTTTTCAATTGGTCCACCATCCCCCCACTCACCTGAACTGGTCCCTTCAGACTACTATCTGTTCCGAATTTGAATAAACACCTGAAGGGGCAATGTTTTGTGGACATTTCTGACGTCAAAGATGCTGCGGAGAGCTGGTTTGTGGCCCAACCAAAGGACTTTTATTTGAACAGTCTAGAACAGAGTATGGCTACAGAGCTCTTCATAATTTTTGTAAAATAATAGGGCATGATAAAATATATTCTGAGCTTAATCATAGTACATACTGTATATCTTTACCACTGTTTTTGTATGCACAAGATATCATTTTCTAACTACCTTTTCATTACACTTGTTTGTCTGACTCCAGTGTTAAGCAAACTTTATTAAAAAACATAGGAGCTGAACACAGATTGATGCTGGCAAAGCCTTACCTGGGCACAAGTTGATGCTGGCAATGCTGGCAAAAAGGCTGCTGGATATAGGTGGATGCTAGTGAAGACTTCATTGTATACAAATATCTGGGTACAGGCTAACGCTGGCTGGTCAGACCAGACCACCTAAGCTGGTTGGAGGCTTCTTTAGCAATGGCAGATGATACCTGAATCTTCCCAGGGGTGACGCTACTCAGGTTAAGTCTCACCTGGATAACCAATGGTGACTTGTGGACTGACTGCTGGTGACTGTTCTGACAACAGGTGGTAACAAAGAAAAGTGTTGGTAGGAAGGACAGGCCTGTAGCGTGTAAGGCAAGGGAGTGTAGTGGAAGGCCGGCATCACTGAGCAGACAGGATGGGGTTAATAGGTTTATTTTGACTTGGGGTGAGGTCATTTTGGGGATAAGTAGAAAGGTAGAGGTGAGGGTGGGGTTTTTGCAAATAAAATCCACCCCGAGTCACACTCGGGATTACCACTACCACGGGATTACCTTTTAAGGTGATAAAAGGTCATGGAGCAGAAAGAGTGAGGTCATTAGATTAGACAGGGTGCAGAGGAAAGCTTTCCGCCCTTCCACCCCTTTTTTGTTTTTTTAACTTATGGGATTATAGGGTAGGGTTTAAGTGATTAAAGTCCTTGAGGGGTGTGTATTGATTGGTAAAATTTTCATTGGGGTTGGGGACCTATCTTTGGTGTGGAGTCTCTGTGATTGCTAAAAATTGTGGTTTGAATAAATATTTATAGTGATGGTGTGCATTTAAAAGAGGTTATATCATTCCCAAGCTGAAAGAATTGGCAGCTGGGAATAATTCCTTCAAAGTGGGATCAGACTACAAGTGGAATATGTGCCTTCAAGGACTAGCAACCAGATAAAGTTTAAGTTGGGTGTGTAATCTTGGACTGTTACATTATTGGTAAATTAGGGTATTATGTCCTGTAATGGTATTGATATTTAAGAACAGTTGATTAAAAATGGGTGGGTGGCGGGGGGTAGTCAGTTAGAGGTCTGCAAAAAGTCTGTTTTGCCACAGTTATGATCCATCTTCAGGTCTACGTCATTCAAACACAGTTCAAGGGCCACACAGTATGGATGACATTGGCCCCAGTAGAGCTACACAATGCTGGTGGTATTCTCTGTTTCCCTTTGTTCTCTACCTCACAATTTATAAAAAAAAAACTATAAAGACTCATTGGGATCTCAGTGCAGCAGCTGTGTAATGTCAGCTCTACATAAAGTTACAGGATTATTGACTTTCTGGTAGGATAAACAGACATTTTTTGCACTTGTCAAGCACATATAACAAAATTATTATTATAATTTTTTTAGCAGTATATCTACCAAATGAAACACAAATAAAAAGAGAATTTCTATATCTATATATAAAAGAGAGAAAAATCCCATTTAAAAAATTTTGATTTGAGTTCGATAGAATCTAAACTTCAGACATCACATAGCCTGTTTCATCTGCAGGGAAGAGTTGATGCCAGGGTAATGTGGCCTCGTTCAGATTTTTTTAAGTGTATAAACAAACATGGCATGTTTTGCTATTTTATTAATTTAAAATCAAACATAGTCAAGGAACATCAATTCTATTTATCTGATTTATCTAGGAAAAATCGTAAAAAAAAGTTGGTTACAAATAAAGCATATATTAAATTGTGCTGGGTACCAAGAAAGGTCCAATCAGATCAGGTCCTACCATAATGTAACATATTAAAACATACATTGTTTGAGAAAAATACTCCTGTTTTGGTTATTCCCCTTTCAGGTGCAATAGTCAGGATCACCTCTGCTCCCCCACTACTTTATCAGGAATGGCTGAAAAGAATACAAAGATTTACACATTTGGGACACATGAAGTAAATTATTTTTAAAAGTTATGCCATTTAAATTTTGATCTAAAGCATTTCATCCAGTTATTTTATAAATAATGCCTACATCTCATTTTATTGGTTATAAATACTAAATCAGTATTACTGTTTTTCTTTTCTGTATAGTGATCATTTCCCAGGGCCAGGACGTTTCTTTATATTACATCTAAATATTTTTTGCTAGTGATAGCAGAAATAATTATTAATAAAAATTTAAGTTAAATTAAAGTTAAATTTATTATATTAATGTTTTTCTATGCATTTACATGAGAATGATATATTCATCCTATAGATATTATACGGCTTAAATAATAGATTAGCATAGCATCTCTCTAATGAAAACATGCTGAATTAGTATAATAAATAAAAAGTAAGCCATATATTTAATTCATTAAGGAGAATGCTAATTTTCTACATTAAAACATTAATGCCTTTAAAAGCATTGTATGGTATTTTCTGACCCAGGAAATACCCTTTGCAACTTTAAACTGTACAAAATCACACATATGATTACCAATTTTCTTTTGGATTCCAGAAGACAGATCGAAGTAATTCTTGCATAAGTTTGGCCATGGAATATATATTTAAAGAACCATATATCTATTTTGTAGAGTATAACTTTGAGCATAATATATTAACAAATGATTGCAGATTTTATTATTTTAATTTCAAATGTAACAAAAAAAAGTTGCTAAAATTATAGATAGGTAAATACCAATGTAAAATATTTAATATAAAAAGGAATCATCTTGCTTTTGCTTTAGTTATTCCTGCAGTGTAACTGATCAGTGCAGTGCACTGATCTTGTTAGGGTGAAAAACCTTCTCATGCTTCAAGCATCTCTAATCACCAACGTTAATGCTTAACACTGGTCACCATCATTTAAATACAATGATGAACTCAGGTATTCTTTTATTCGTACATTTTAAAAACTAGACTTCCCAAAATACTTTTACTGCCTTGCTGACACTTGTGCTGCATGTCTCTTCTTCAGTGTTGTTGTCTTGTTTCTCTCCACCATTATCCATTTACAAAATACTTCCCAATAATATAGATATATTTTGTGTTTTCTTAATGGTACAGATGAGGCAAGATGGGGCACCATAGTTGCAGAATATCTGTAATGGTGGTGTTGGCAAGTGTAAAAAGTACAGCAGAAGCTGTGTTATCATGGACAATTAATATCACAGCTTTTAAAAGATAAGGTATAGTTGAAAGAAAAGATGAGTTGACACGCTGCAGGGGTATCTACTACTCTACACATAAAAGAATTAATTCTTTCCCAGCAGTCAGTTATATTGGGATTTTACACTGCGGTGGGCATACACAGCTCAGTGTACATTCACTTCAACAAATTTGGGAGTCAATATATAGCCCCAGAAGACACCAGATAATGTTTAAAGCATTCACCCACCAATATGCCACCCACCAAATAATGTAGGTTCAAAAATGATGATCTTTAAAATCAGCTGATGGAGAATACAAATAGAATACCAACAATCCTAAAAGGGCTAAAGGGCCTCAACGTGTTCACCGTGTCTGTCTTTTATGTTCTATTCTAAATACTGTTACCAAATTTACTTCGATACTTTGCTTTCTAAAACTTTTCTCACCATAACATCAAGTTTTTCTTAAATCTCCTAAAAAACTAGGGCAACAGCTCTTTGGAATCCTTTTTGAAGTATGTACTATTAAGTTGTACTAATAATATTTTTGTATGTATCTGCATTGATTGGAGGGTCCCAGTTGAAACCCAATTTAGGTTTATGACCCAACATATGTATTGATCTTCACCTTCCACTGAGATCCACCTTTAACTGCTTAAGCAAACTATGGTTGCAAAGGTCAGTTCACTGTTCTCAGCTTGCTTACTCAGGCGGGAGTATACGTCTAATTTGCAAAAATGCCCACTGAAACACTCACAAAGAATCTATAAACTTATATCGGTATCTGAATATTTTTTGACACAATAATTCTTTTAGTAGCCAAACATTGATATGTAAAATAGAAAAAATTCCACTTGTATTTTTTAAAAGATTACCAGTCAAAATATACAGGATTACAAAATTTTGTTCAAGACCCATTTAAAAGTCATGGGGTATAGACTCTTCAACTAGACAATCATCATCTATGTGCTAGTCTGCTATTAGTTGTCTTGTAACCCAACGCATTTTGCCTTTTGGCTTCCTCAGGGGTGTATTGAAGTTGTGGTGGCACTGAATGATCATAAAAATCTTACAATTGGTATATGCATCCTAAAAGAATAATGAAGTGGTACAAAGCGTAAGTAGGAAAATAGTAATAGTAACAAAAATAAATATTAAGGTGATGTTAAAAGTATATCATAGTAGTACATACGTTAGTATATATCATTAAGTATTGTGAAAAGTCTTGGAAGGAACTACTGTTTGATTAATAATATTAACACAAAGAATAATAATACAGGTGTTATAAATGGTAATCTTGATGAATCACTATAGGTGAATATATCTAAGTCAACCATTAGATAGGGGTATGTAAGTAGAAGTAGCTGTCATGAATGTCTAAGGGTTATAATAATCTGGGAGAGTATGTGCCTAATTATATGGATGTGTCAGGTGATTGTTGGAAGGAGTTTGAAAAGAGAAATCGTAAATTTATAAAGAACTTAAAAAGAGGGTTAAAAAATTACATGAAAAAGATACTAAGTGGTTTATCACTGAAGCCAAGGGAGGGTATGCAATTTTTCAATAAGAAATTTTCAAACCTTATTAAAAAAAAGGGTGTGAAAAACCAAGGGTATGTATCTTAATGTACTTACTTGGCAGGTAAGGGTGTAGTGGATATTATAAGGTAGCAGTTAGTCACTCTTTGTTACTGCAGAGAGGCTTTGTCTGGCAGTGGAACCTTTAAGGTGTAAAGGACTGATTACAGGCAGAGTAGGATCCTAGGGAAAGCGTGACCAGCCAGAAACTGTACTGTTCAAATTACCCGCCTAATATAGGCAAGGATGGCAGCGTCTGAGAGTCTCCACAGTGCATGCATTGATCAGAGAAGGTTTCACATGTGCAGTTGGAGGGTCTCGGGGGGGGGTTAAGTGAGGGATTTCTGACAGTCCACTGTTGTCATTGGAAACTTTTTATACAGCTAAGGGAAACATTTGAAAATATATTATGCCTTAGCAGCCTTGGATAATATGAATGCATTCTAATCTATTGAATGGTCATTAGTCATGTATGTCATCGGTATGTTTAACACCTGTATCAACTACACCTTGCTTAGTACATTTACATTTAGTATGTATGAACATGGTTTATAGTTTCTTTGTAAAACTTTCGTAATTGAGCTCAACTTAATATTAGCATTCTGTATCCCTTAGGGTATTATCACCTTTGCTGACAGACTTACAGAAATATAACCTAATGCTGAGAATAGTGCATATTATTTTCATCATTCACCCTAGTACTGTAAAATTATTGCCGCTGTAATAATTCCTTCTGCAAGTTTCTTTGCTTTCATTAAATTAAACAAGTTTCAAAACAGTGTGTATAATTAACTGACAAAATATAACAGAAATGCATGCTACATGTCTACATTTTTCATGTATGACAATTGACAAGTGCATTGCGAAGATCAAATTAATAAAATGCAGTGCAGTATTTTACTTTTATATTTATATTATATCAATTATTGTATGAAAACTATTTGGTGCCTGTAGTGTGAAATAAAGCTATTTCTAGCTGTAAGTTGATCAGTCAAGTATGCAGTTTTTTGAAGTACTGTATTTCCAAATTATACTGCTAAACCAACACTTTTATATTTGGGTAATCTTATTTTTTCTTTTTCAAGAAGAATGGAGATGTGTTCCTTGTTTGGGTGTTCCATCATCCTGACAGTCCTGGGAAAATATGCTCCAGCCAGCTGCCTTACATTTTAGTTGAATACTCAAGCTCCAAATAGTTGTATCAATCCCAGTTTGTCAGGGTCTGTTGTCCAGAGATCTGTGCCAGCAAAGATTGAATGACACCCCAATATATCTGTATGTAAACTCTGACTTACATACAATAAAGAATGTTTTGTGGCAGATAGTATGGTAAAAAGCCAGGCTGCTGACCCTAAAAATAAGTGTTGACAATTTTAGAAGCTAATATACATTTATCTCTCTGGTGGTTTATGTATAGAGCCTAAAATCCTCTAGACAAAGCTGAAAACTCTCAGACATCAAGTGCATTAACGGCATCAAGTGCAGTAAAAGAATGTCCATACTGATATATGTTTATAAGGAGTGAAGTCTCTGGCTGAATCTAGCGTCACATATATTGTGTTGCTTCATTAAGTAGTTGGAAAAAGCAGTTACAAAGTTATTTCTCAGAGTGACAGATGGAATATTTTAATACGCTCTTTCAGTTCTTTTTCTATGAACTGCAATAGTTATTGTAGCTTTCAGCAGGAAAAAAAGTAACTTTTTTTGTTATAATTGGGGAATATTTCTGATTCCTAATCCTGATTGAATGAAATAAAATCTGAAGGAATTGAATGAAATAAAATCTGGTCAATAAATCTTCTAAAGTCCAGTGAAGGTTGTCTAGTTAAATCTTTGTGAGAATGAGTAAATCTGCCAAAATAATATGATGTCCTTGCATTTATTTCCTGCCATTAGTTCTACAGGGTGCTGAAACATTGTTTTTACATAGTTTTAGCATTAGGTGGTGTCAGTGATGGATTGGACACTTGTAGAAAGCAATACTGCCATTAGTGGATTTGTTCCCTTATGGCGAATGGGAAATTATTTTTTACAGTCTTTCTACTTCCACTGATGATGTTCATCCAAAGTTTTTGATACTGGCCTAGCTACTTGTTGGTTCAACCTGGTTGTAGTATAGTGCCAAATTAGATTTAATGGTGGCTTTTTTAAACGTGTTTGTTTTGGAAATGTGTTTGTAGTGATGTTGAATTAAATTTGTGCTTTTAAATATAAATTTGCCAAGAATTCCCTATTTTCTAATACCTTCTTTGTCCAGATGGTCAAGAATGGTATTTTTGTGCAGTTTGGTTTAATCCAGTACTTTGACTGTTGGTGACATTGGACAGCATTAGGAGATCAGTTCCAGCCGCTATACACCTGTAACCTGTCACACCTACCTCTTCTTCACTAAAGCACAGGCATCTCTCTCCTGCGCATGCAGGCAGTTCTGACTCTGGGCGTGCCTCTGTTTCCAAGCTTTATCAATTCTGTCCAATTCACTGGCCAATTAGAAAATAGCATCTTGACCAGCTCTGGCTTTTTAGCTAGCTCACACACTGCACTCTGTGTTCGTGCATCATTTCACCATTGTGCCGAGCCCCTAGTTCTTTGAGCTAGTTCCTGTACACCTGTTGGCTTATTCAAAGTTTATTCTGTCCAGCTCTTGCGCTAACTCCCTGTTGTCCAGTCTGTTGGTTCCCAGCCAACTTCCCTGTGCTGTTCCAGTGTTCCTGTCAGTCGGTGAATATCCACGATTCACCTGTGGCTTCTGTTGCTTCCAGTGTCCCCTATGTTTCCTGTGTCCCCAGTGGCCCCCGTGTCACTGGTGTCTGTCACCTGATTCCCTGGCAATTGACCCCTGGCATGTGACCTGACCTGGCGTTGCTTGCTGCCTGCCTCGACCCCGGCTTTTCCTTGAATATCCTTCTGCTTTGTGATTTGGTACCGTGTTTTGCCCACCTTTGTCCTGTCTCTCTGTGCATGACATAACCAATGATCTCCTCATAAGGGCTTTTTATGAAAGAGTGATAGCACAGGCCATTTAAGTAGATTTTGCTAAAGGTTAGCAAAAATAGTGAATAATTTATACGGAACCAGAAAACTGGCATGGCCTAGAACATGTCTCTTACAAGCTATTCTTCTTTGTCACGTAAGGCATCTTTATCAGTGAATTATTTCTGAACTGATGTACATTTTTCAAGATATTAGTAGAGACATTTGCTAATGGGGACAATGGACCTGTCACTCTGTCTACAACCATGACAACTTAAGCTAGCCAAAGTGATGCATACATTCTAGCCATACATTTAAACCTTCAACTTTTTTTTTTATCAAAAAATAGACATCTTTGAAATGGTTGCTTTTTCTTTTTAAGTGTTCTGTATTTTTTTGTTTTCTATTATTCTCTCTTTCATCAGCTCTATCAGTGCTCTGGGCTGCTATGTTGTCATGTCATTCCTTTGTAACTGGTCTGTTTGAATTAGCTAGATGGGCAGAGAGGAGACAGTACTACTTCTAATCAACTATCACTATGAGGGGGCAGAAAGTGAGGCTTTTTCTTTGTGACTGCTATCAAAGTGCTCTGTCCCCAAGCTGCAAATGATGAACTAAACATAATGAACCATCCGCAGTTTCCAGAATAATAAGCACTTCTCGTACTTATCCTGTTTCGTGCCCATGACTTTATGATGCACATTTATTTAATACTTCACTCCTTCAAAGGTAACAGACTTTAACCTTAAGCAGGACCCTGCAAAATCATAATGATATTTAAACTTGGAAATATTGTACTGCCTACTGTGTATAGACAAACTCAGTATAAATGCCACGTATCTAGTAGATTAGTTTTTCAGATAGATATTATTTTATGAGAAATAATTTTTAATTCATTGTTAGAGTAACCATACAGAAATAACAAGAATGATAGAACGTACAACTTCCATTATTTTAGAACTTTTAATATATTTGAACTTCCCCTTGAATATTAATATGTATTGGTCTGTAACAATAAACATATCAAAGTGTTTTATGTTTTACCAGCGTTCCCTGTCCTAAAACAATGTGACTGTTTTACTAATGAAAATGTGCATAAGTCATTTCATTGATGTGCTCACAAAGCTAGCAGAGCAACCTAATCATCTTTTCAGAGTATTTTTTATGATTTACTGATACGAGTGTGACATATAAAAATGCATACAATATTGAAAGCATACTTATAGTTTAATCACTTAGAGATGTGGCTGCTTAGCTGTCTAAATGCATGCCAGCTAAAAACTGGTGCAACTAGCATTTAAATAGTAGTTTCTCTATTGTTTTGAAGATAACATAAATCTATTGAGTAATCTGAAAAAACAATTCAACACTAAAGCTTAAAGTGTGCTTTGGTAATACTGAAGGTACCTGAAAGGTACCTATGAAAATAAAACATTGTAAGGTAAACTGCCATAGAAAATACTTTCCAGAGAGTACCTGAGGGTACTGCAGGCTGTGGACACAACAAGCATGAATTTGTAATTTTGTATGTGACTTATTCCAAAAGCTTGTTGTAATTATTGTAATCTCACAATGGTAGGGTCCTTCTCCTATACTAAGCACTCACTCTATCAAATCAAATGTTTTTCTGTTTGTTTTGTACTATTTATATTGCTAATTGTTCCTTGGTGTATGAACTATGTATGTAATAATGGTTCCCCCAATTGCCTATATTAGTGTTTTTCAACCTTTTTAAGATGGGAGAACATTTGAAATATAACTCTCATGTCTTCAGGTAATCTCTACTGGAATTACTATATCTACAGCTCACAGTAGATTAGTGTGGTGGTCAGTAGGAGTGCCTGGTACATTGCCGGAATCAGTTGGAAAGTGTCCATGATTCAAGGAGAGAGAAACAACAGAAGAGGGTATTTCCACCCAATGAACACATGAGTCTAATGTAGTAAATAATAAAAACTATTTTGTTTTTAAGTGCACTAATTTGCGGAAATAGCTTAACATATTATAATAAATATTTTTGCAGGATGATCTGTTTGTATTTTCTTTTTTGGCCACAGTTTAAGAAGAGGAGACAAGGCAAGAGGTTTTCTTGAAATATAAATTTACTTTGTCCAGAGTAGATGAGAAAGAGAAAAACACTGGGACATTGGGAACATTGGGAAATGCCGTTAGCGACTCCAGGTTGCATGAGGATGAATTCAAAACAATTTCAAGCCTCTGCTGGACCCTTCTTGCTGTGGCTTGAAAATCTCAGGCCTTCATGGCACTACAGTATCCTGAGGCTGTAGTGGATAAAGCTAGAGCTGGAGTACGGGACTTCTGCAGCTCTGCTTCCACTGGGTTATTTGGTGCAAAGTCAGGAGAAGGACCCCTGTACAGGATAAAATTTCTATGTATGAGATATCACAGGGGGAATTGCTTGTGGTAACAGGACTACTTCAGAGCAGATAAGAGGCAGTAGACTTCAAATGTCCAAACCAACAGCAGGTGGGTTTATTTACGTGGTGTTAACAGAAAAGTTTCCATAAATTCACAAAAAACAAACAATAGCCCAGCTGGGCATCTTGCTACCTCACTCGGTGCCCTGTCTCCCCATCACATGTGCTCAACATCAACACAGTTTGGAGCGTGGCTTGGATGTTTGCTGATCACCTTTTCACTGCATCTGAGTCCAGGTGAACACACCCCAGCACAGAATTGGCCTTATTATTAATATTATTATTATTATTATTATTAATAAACAGGATTTATATAGCACCAACATATTAAACAGCACTGTACATTAAATAGGGGTTGCAAATGACAGACTTAAACAGACAGTGATACAGGAGGAGAGGACCCTGCTCCGAAGAGCTTACAATCTAGTAGGTGGGGAAATTTACACACAATAGGAGGGGGATATGTAGGGGTGGAAAGTAGTGATGGTTTTAAAAGACAGAACAAGATGGGTAGGCAAGTTTGAATAAATGGGTTTTGAGGGCTCTTTCAAATGAGCAGAAAATAGGAGCAAGCCGAATAGGACGAGGAAGACCATTCCAGAGAGTTGGGGCAGCTCTAAAGAAGTCTTGTATCCGTGCGTGTGATGAGGTTATTAATATGGAAGTCATTAGTAGTTCATTGGAGGAGCGGAAAGAGTGGCAGGGGGAGTATGTTTTACCAGGTGAGAAATGTAAGTGGGACAATAACTGTGTAGGGATTTGAAGGCAGAGCACAGGAGCTTGAATTTGATTCTATGGTGAAATGGAAGCCAGTGTAGAGATCTGCAAAGAGATGCAGCGGAAGAGGAGCAGTGGGAAGGATGGATGAGTCTGGCTGCAGCATTCATAATAGATTGTAGAAGAGAGAGTCGGGTTAGTGGAATACCAGAGAGGAGGATGTTACAGTAGTCCAGACGAGAGATGATAAAAGCATGTACAAGGAGTTTGGTGGTCTAAGGGGACAGGTAGGGGTGGATTTTGGAGATGTTGCGTAAATGAAAGCGACAGCACCTGGAAATGTTCTGAATATGGGCGGTAAATGAGAGGTCAGAGTCAAAGGTGACATCAAGACAATGTGCCTGGGGGGAGGGCTGAATAACAGTGTTGTTAACAGTTAGATATATGTCAGGGGGAGATGCGGAATTTGAGGAGGGGATGATGATGAGTTCTGTTTTATCCAGGTTGAGTTTAAAAAATCGGTCAGACATCCATGATCATATGGCTGACAGGCAGCATGAGACCTAATCCAGGACTGAGGGAGACAAGTCAGGAGTGGACAGATAGATTTGAGTGTCATCAGCATACAGATGGTACTGTAAGCCAAAGGAGGATATGAGACTACCGAGAGTGGAGGTGTACAGAGAAAAGAGAAGGCCAGGGTGGAGGAATGGGCACGGGTGGAGGAATGGACACGGAGTAGGTCAGAGGGAATTGGGTCAAGTGGACAGGTAGTAGACGGAGATGATGAGAAAAGAGATAAGACGTCGTCCACAGTATTAGGGCTGAGGGAGGCCAATGATGATTTACAGGTGGAAGGGGAGGGTATGGTTGGAGTGGCTCGGTGGGCAGAGACATCATGTCTAAATTTGTCTATTTTATCTCTAAAGTAGGTGGCAATGTCTTGGACAGAGAAGGATGTTGTGGGGGGAGCAGGTGTGATGTTTAGGAGGGAGTCAATCGTAGAGAAGAGGTTGGTGGGTTGGAAGTTTGAGAGGAAATAACTGCGGAGAAATAATTTTGCTTGGTGACAGTGAGCTCTGTGTTAAAACTTTGTAGCTTGGCTTTGTAGTCCATGAAGTCAGCGCTGAGGCCAGATTTCCTCCACTTGCGCTCAGCTGCACGAACAGTCTTTTGTAGCAGTTTGGTGTGACTGTTGTGCCAGGGTCAGGGGTTGGCAGGGCGGGGGTAGCAGAAGGTGGCAGGGACAACATTATCCAAAGCCAAGGAAAGAGAGTGGTTTAACATGGTGGCAGCTTCGTCTGGGGAGGTGATTTTGGAGAGGGCGGGGGTTAGGGACGCAAGACAGTATGAGAAAAAGTTGTAGTCAAGGTTATGGATATCTCTCTGCCATTGACAAGGTCTGGGATGTGGCAAGGGAAGGCAAGAGTTCGATAGGTTGAAGGTGATAAGGTTATGATCAGAAAGGGGAAATGGTGAGTTGTCAAGGAGGGTGAGGTTGCAGAGTTTATAAAATACCAGGTCTAAAGTGTGTCCAGCTATGTGTGTGGGGCTATTGATGTTCTGTGTGAGTCCAAATGAGTAGGTTCATCCATTGCAACATTAAAGTCACCAAGGATGAGGGTGGGCAGGTCATGGGAAAGGCCTCCATAGGAGAGAACAGCAGCAGAGACAGAGTCAGAGGAGGAAAGCCACGTTTCAGTGAGAGCCAGAAAGTTCAGAGATTTAGAAAGGGCAAGGTTGTGTATGGAGGTTAATTTGTTGCCAACAGATCTGGCATTCCATAGACTGCCAGGGAGAGGGGGTAAGGACTTATGGGTAGGGTGAATGGGGATGAGGTTAGGAGAAGGGAGTGTCTTGCTGAGAGTATATGGAAGGGGGAGGCTGCGTGGGGGACCAGGGTTGGGTGAAATGTTACCAGAGAGTATCAGTAGAGTAAAAAAGGTGCAGGAGCACAGACAGAGAAATAAGAATAGTGAAGGAGCAGAGGGACAAAGAGTTATCAGACTGGGGAGGACAGGGAGTAGTGCCAGGAAATTGAGTGCAGGGTGGATAATACATTTTTACAGATAATTAGGAACCATATGCATAGATTAAACAATGTGACAAACTGAAGTCCAAGAGAAGCAGTCCAGTAATATGGGTTTAAGTAAGGCTTGTAAACTGAGTTCCAGGAGTGGGGGATGATGATTCAGTCAAAGAGATGGTTTGATGAAATACCAATTCAGAAAGGCAGCAGCAGAAGAGGTGTTGGAGTCCAGATGGATAAATCAGTCCAAAGGAAATGGGAGCGGCGGAGTATATTTATAAGTCCAATTCTGTTCCAATTCCTGTGTAAATTCTCTGGATTAATTCCCATTGCATTTATAATTTTGGCACTTGAGATTTGGGCACGTGACCGGGGTCCCAACGTGACCTTGCCTGTTGTTTAAATAGAAGTGCTTTGGGCCTTGATTATTCCCTCATAGCCCGTACTGTACTCAAACAGAATATTTAGAACTATTTTACCAGTATGGCTGAATATTTTTTTTTCTTTTTTAACCAGCAGGAGATAGGAAAAGCAATAAATAAGACAAAGAATGTACAAAATGCTTGCGATGGCAGTATTCAAGACAAAGGAACAAGAACTAAATTGCTGTGCTCTTATGCATATGTCTACTTAAAGCAGAACTAAACCGAAAACAAAAAAATTACACCTTACCTTTAATCCTGCAGGTCCCTTGATGGTGCTGGTCCTTCCTGCGATCCAGTCCCGCAATCCAGTCCCACGTTGTCTTGAAAGTCCTCTTTGTTGGCGCCGTCATCTTCATTCTTTATTTCCTTCTTTTTCCTTGGTCTTCTTGGCATGTCACCCGATCTCACATTGCACAGGTGCAAAAAAAGAGAGCTGATCTCACTGCGCTTGCGTATGTCCGAGATTAGATCATGCACAGAAGGAGCACCCAGAGCCTCCCTGTATGCTTGGCGTATGTATCCTGGGAGGCTCTGCGCTCCAATTCAGTCTTGATTGCCTAGGCGATCAAGATTTAAAGAGGAGGTGCTGCACTTTTTTCTTTTTTTAAAAGCGTATTAATAAAAAAAAAATATTATTTTCCCTTTACATATAAGGGTTGCCTACCCTTTTATGTAAAGTGAAAATGTTGAGTTTAGGTATGCTTTAAGGCTGTCACAAGAACTATTTTGAAAAAAACAGCTGAGGAACATCACTTCTTTTGTTAAGAAAGTTTACTTAGCATATTATGATCAGGCTCTATCAAGAGAAAGTAATTGTTTCAAAATCCTAGGAAACAAGTTCCCAACATTATGAGAGGTAAAATTAAAAAAAGGTAAAAGAGCGAGTATCCACAGATTGAGACCAAATTACACAAGAAGGAAAAAGCACCTTAGCTTTCGTTTAAGGAAGTAGTCACCAAATTCCTTGGTAACCACAAGGTCCCAACTTTGAGGCCATTGTTGAAATTATGTTGACAAAATTAGAAGAACTGGGTTGTTCAATGAGCTTCAAGTTGCATTTCATTCATTCTAATTTGGGCTACTTTCCACAGAACTTGGGTGTGGTGAGCAAAGACCAAGGCAAGTGGTTCCACTTGCGTAGGAGTTATGAAGTTCTGCACATACCAATCAAAATGTCTGAAGACACAAACTCAAAGAAAGATCTGGTGAAGTATTTGGAGCATTGAGAAGTGAGTTCTCTTTTAAAAGCCTACACGACAGCTAAATACAGGGTGGTAACTACAACCTTTCTAGGTCCTAAAGATACAGAAATTACACTGCATAATAACGTTTTGATTAGAAGACCAAGCAGGGTAATGCATTAAGGAAAATATTTTTCATACTTTTGATGATGAAAGTTTTTCACAGCAACTTACTACTCATTGTTTTCACGTCCTTCAATAGCATTTTTTGCATAGGTTAAAACTTTCATTTTTCTTCTGAGCACAGGTTCCTTTTTTTAAAAATAATACTTTATACGTAGGAGCCTACAACATCAATAAGAAAATATAATGTTAGATGTTTTTCTGGAAAATGCGTTACACCTAATGTTTATATGTGACTCATTCATCTCTACATAACAATCTTCCAGGTGCAGGATCCATGCTTTGACCACAGGGATGCTAAATCATTTTGAGCCTTATGTGCTTGTTTGACTGTTAAAGTAATCTAAAAAATGCTAGACTAATAATAATAATAAAGATGGACACAATTAAATACTGTGAAATAGTTAAACACAAATTTTAATGTAGAAACCATGCATAGGTTAATGTACCACCAAATCAAAAGTTTACTTGGATTCAATATATAGTTCAGGGCCAAGTAATGTAAATTTTGCCACAGGGTTGCTGCATTTACAAAAGTCACATAAGTTTGAGGTTAACGCCAAATGTAACTTCACTTTTCAGCTTTGTGGACTTGGTCCTAAATGTGACATCCTTTTACACTGGTGTTTCATTAAAAAATGCAACAACCCCCCCCGACACACATGCATGCTCCCCGCACACACGTCGCATATCCAGCTGGCATCTGCTTCCCAGTAGCCTCGCGTCTCCAATGCTCACGGGATGCAAGGCTAGGGGATGCAGATGCTGGGCATCACCAATGGTAGGCTAATGCCGCCCGGGCATCACCAAATGGAGCTAGATGCCGGGCTGGCATCGCTGGAGGACACCACAGGCTCGTGAGGACCAGGTAAGTCCTCAATTCCACCCCGAGTGTGGCTCGGGGTTACTGTTTTCTGTGAAGAAATTTCACCCTGAGCCACATTTGGGAGTACTGCCAGGGGGGTTAAAGCTGAACTAAAGCTTAAAATTTAAAAACTGAGATCAGACAGGTCCTTAATTGAAGAAGGCACAGACAATAGCTCTTTTGCAATAAAACAATCCTACCTGCCTGATCTCAGTTTTTTAAATACATTCACTTGTTCTCACGCTGCAACTTGACTTGTCACTCCTGCTTTACTAGTTTGGGTTGCTATAATCAAATCATATTTTTTTAAAAGGATTGCTTAAAATAGATTGTAAAATATTCTAATGGGTTGTTTAGCATATGTGAAAACCAAATTACAGGTTTTTGTAAAAATATGGCAATAGTAGATTAGCTTTAATATCTATGAATTATTCCTTTTAAAGGAGCAATTATAAAAACTGCCATCTTTTTTTTAAATAAAGTAATCTTTTAATTTATGAAGGTAGTGGCAGATGCAAAGGAGAATAAAATGAAATGACATTATTTATATATTTATAGAGTGCCCATGTTTCTGTACAGCTCAATGAACATCTTAATAACAAAGATAAAAGCCTCATGAAATCCAAGATATATAACAACTAATAAATACTATGCAAGTAGTAAAATATCTTATTAACAAAATAAATAGGTTAGCCAGTGACAGCTTCCATGACATGACATTGTACTTCTTTGGCATTTTATGAGCTTAAAAGTGCATAACTCGGGTTTGAATTTCCTTTTATATAATTTGTAAAAATGCTACAGTGTATATATATATATATATATATATATATATATATATATATATATATAAAAAAAAAACATAGCTTTGAAAAGATCATGTCCTATTTATTTATAATTCATATCTTTTTTTTTTTTTAATTATTTTTGTTTTCATTTTTTTTTATTTTTACAATGGTAATACATCATGATGATCACAAAGATCCCACTTTGAGAAAATAGGCATCCAGCAGTGTTTATTAAGAGTTATGTATTTTAACAAGAGTTATTTTAAGTATTTTAAGTTTTTGAGATGGTGCAAAAATAGATATTTGAGAGAAGGAGGAAGAAATCATTCAAATAGAAAGACAACTACCTCTGCTGAGAAACAACAAATAATAATGGATGGCAGACATTTAAACTACAAGTAAAAATAGGATGTAAATCAATCCAAAGAATGCATAAAAGTATAGTCAATAGTAAATAAACCCCACCATGTGTATTACTCTACCCACCACCTACCGAACTGGAAATCACTTCATCAGAATTACAATCTGTATGTCAAAATGGACTGCATTCAAAATACATCAAATAAGGATAATGTGAAGGTTCACTGGAATTTGAATTCATGATCTTGTGCATTGTCCTTACTCTGCACTAAGTAAACCACCTAATAAATTAATTAGAACCATAGAATGAATTACAGCTTTTGCTTTAAAGTTGTATTTTGGGTATGGGTCCTAAGAGTAAGCACTTGTAAAATGTATCAAGATTCTCTATAATGACTGCCAATGCATACTGACTGAAATAAAAGCTGTTCAGTTCACTAGGTTTTTGCAATTGTTATTTTCTATATCAATCAATATTTAATATAAGCATATAAAAATAATGATTATTTTTGTTATTTGTAATAATGTGTGCTTTTAAGTACTTTATCATTATAGAAAACCAAACATTTAAATTAGATTTAATTTAAACATTCTGGGCTATGTAGGAAAATATTGTATAATAAGATACAAAGGACATTCATGTTTAGAAATATTAATAAAACAATGAAACGGATGAATAGATGCTTAATAGTTTGGTCTTGATACACAAGTGCAATTGTAATGCTGATTTTAATACTTCTTGCAATGGTTTGTTTAATTCCCCTTGTATAAGTGTAATGTATTTTTCCTGTTCATTCCACACATTCATTTATTGGAAATAATAGAATTTTTTCCCAAATGAATATTTTTAGCATAGGTTATGAAAAGATTTCTAAAAGTTCAATGCACAAGGTAAAAACAATGAAATTAAAAATAAACACTACAGCATTGCATATCTGTATATCATTTGAAGAAGCTTATAAAGTAAAATGCATTGTTTCAATAGAAATATAAATAGCTGTCACAGTCATTTTCTTTTCAGAGAAAACAATCTTTATTTGAACAGACAGCAACATGAAATAGTGGGGTAAATATTGCAATACTGCTAAAACGGGAGATTTTTTTATCACAGACACAACATACAAATGCACCATTTAAAAAAAGGCTGGAACTATTACCTTTACAGATGTGTCCATTTTGTCAGCTTTTATGTTATCAACTGTACTGTTCTCAATTATCTATCAATTTAAAAACATTACATAAGGCTCATAAAATGTTTTATATGAAAACACACATACACACACACACACACACAAATACATAGTAATATGGGTAATTGTGTAAGTGGCTTCAACTCAATATATAATAGCATAACACGTTCTGTTTCAATAAAGTCATATTTATGCTTTATAGTGTCATCATTTAGCCATGGGGAGGCATCAGCACAAAAACATCCATGGTTTAACTACATTAGTAAGACATATATCCAAAATGTTATAAAAATGATTAGGCTAAAGTAGTGTATGTATGGTGGTATGTCAATAATAGTTCCTATTCATCGAGAGAAAGTGGGGGTACAGCTTGCATAAACTTTTTAACCATGAGGTTTTTTATAGCTGTAGAAAGGAATTCATGTCAAATGTGTTAGGAGATGTTTAGCAGCATCTTCTGCTTCCCTTTAGCCATGCGGCCTAAAATGTACTTTCTCGGCATCCCCAGCACACACTCTGAGGTTGTGCACAACTGAAGGAGATTTCAGGAGATGATTAGTGCTCCAGTGCCGCCTGTCACAGATCAACAGAACTGCTGATCTGGTACTTATTGTCCTCCTGATAAGTGTCTGATTAGCAGCAGCTGTTCCCTCCTTGCTCTAGCTGCTCTGCTGGCTCTGTACTTAGGAGCGTTGCCGAGCCGTTTCTGCTAATTGATTCTCACCTGTCCTCCTAGTCCCCGCCCAGCTAGCCTCTCAGTCTCCCTATATATGCTGGGCTCAGTCAGACACCTATTACCTAAGCAATAGGTGTTACTACCTGAGGTTCCTGTGTAGTATTCAGTTTCCAGTCCTGGTTTCCTGTTCCTGACCTTGGCTTGTCCGGACCATGCCTGTTCTCTGCCTGCCCTGACCCGGTCCTGTTTTCGATTTTTGAATCTGCCTGTCGACTTTGTACTACGCCTTTGGTTATCTCCAGCTGCTACCTGCACGGGTAAGTCTGAGGGCCGCAACCTGGGTGCCGTTCTCAGCAAAGCCCAACACCCCTTGGGGGGGTTTTGGTGAACACCGGGCAGTACCTTAGACTCTGCGCCTCTGATATCACCTCCGCTAAACGTGCTGGTAGCACAGAGGATCCACCTCCTGTTCAAGTGTCTTGTTCATGACACTGCCATTGGCTTCTGGAGCTTTTTAGCTGAGGATGGGCTTGCTATAGGTGAAGAGTGTGGCATTAGATTGGTGGACTAGTGTCTGGCGAACACTGTTGCTGGACCAGGTCCTTGCAAAATGATGTTGAAGTGTTTGTCTAGCTCTAGGTGGTCTAGGATGCCCAACAGACACATCTTAGGGTCAAGAGCAATTGGGAAGACCATTTCATCATACAAAAGGTTCCAGTAGCTTTCAAATTGTAGCTATAACCATATTATTTGATGACATTTTGGGAACAAAGGGAGTTAGATGGAAACAGCATACAATATACAGATGGGTAGGTTTATTGGGGGAATTTAAAGTAACTTAAACTGTGGTCAGGGAAGGTTTCTTCTGTTCATTCTCTATTTATGAGAGGTCCCTCACCTGTGCCATATCGGTTACATGGTGATAAACAGTGGAGGTAATTTTAGTATTGGAGTTGCTGAGGGTTGGGATTAACAGATTGTCTGGTAGTCCATAACCTAAGGTTGTGTGGCAGAGTTGAAAAGCATACTGTTGGGTATTCAAAATTCCTCTCCTAATTGTTGAAAAAGCTCCCTGATGTTTATAATAATGTGATCTAGAGTAGTGATACCTTTCTATATTAAAGGTTGCAGGAAATTGTAATTTTTCAAAGGGGAGGGTATGTACATAGAGAGGGGCATGGAATCATGCCAGTACCATATCTTGAACTTTTATTGATTGACTTACCATATAGTTTGAGAGTGAATTCCCCAATGGCAATATGAAATAAGATATAAGAGGTCAGGAAGATTCCATGTTCAAGTAAATGATGCAGGTCCCTGGTGACATCTGTACTTTACCAGTAAAAAAATATGGGCCAACTGTGAAGCTATATAGTAGAAGGAAAAATCTGGCATGGCCAGGTCCCTTGATCTGGAGCTCTTCTAAATATGGACCGTTTTAAACTATTTCCATCTTTTCTCCAAAAATTAATTTAGGTGTAGAGTAAAGCATATTATTAAAGTTTTTAAAGGGTTTGTGGATTTCAGTTACATATAGAATTTTAGACAAAAGAATAAAATGGCCCAGTGACCTCCAAGAATGTTTTAAACCAAATGTTAACTTTCACCTAAAAACTGAAAACTTCCTTACAAGGGTTGGATAGTCCACTCGATAAATAATGGTGAGTAGTTGGACCTGATGTTGTTCAGTAGAGTGTTCAAAAGACTAGATTTGATTCTTCATATTGTCTTGTTTTTGCGATAACCCATTTGCAGAGTTTTTGAAATATTTGTCTCAGGACGGAAATATAAACTTTCAGCTGCCCAATTTTTCTAATTAAAGTGGTTTGACATAATAGGATGGTGACAAGCAGTATCAGAGTTAAACTTACAAAGCTAATACAGAGAATAATAAGTAATTATGCAATTATGGTTAGACTAAGCGTCCTTTAGATTGGAAAAATCAAGCACTATATTTATATATTTATATTTATACTGTATTGTACCTTTACTTTAAAACCTATTTACATTTTTTTATTGTGAATGGTGACATGCAAAATAATAAAATTATTACAAACCATAAAATTACACAATGCCTTTCCAATTAACAGAGGTAAAGGTAGCTTTTGTATGGCACTACTGTATTGTAGCTAGGTAAAATCAAAAGCAAAGTTACATGAACTGCTGTGTGTGTGTATATATATATATATATATATATATATATATATATTTATTGAACCTTTTAGAAAAATGTACTTTTTTAACAAAACCAATAAAATGAATTGTATTTCTAAAATAGCTGTATGGATAACTAATATTTTTCTTTTAAAAAAAGAGTATTTATTTTTTTCTGTAGAATGGATGTTTTAAGTCTTCTTAAACTGCTTTATCTTTTTCTATCAATTTTGTGGCACATGATCTGTGTATATATAGTATATAAGTATATACTCTGGCCTTTTCCTGTCATCTGTAGGATTTTGGGAGTGGAGCCAGGTGTCAGAACAATGTAAGTGTCCTCCCAGTGGCAAACCTGGAAGAACACTAGTAAAATATGTGAGTGGCCATTCATAGACTGATGGCGGTGAGCATGGTAGTTGCACCCTCACAGTATGCACAGTATGGAAAAGAGCTCTAAGAATCCACAAGAGAAATAGTTCTACAGAACTATAGTGAACATTTTGCAGCTGTTCCTATAGATTTATCATGCTATTATTACTTCTAGCAGCATAAATCTTTTTTTTTTTAAATTATGGTTTAACTATTTTTTTGCACCCCTTACATTTTAGGTCAGATTTTTAGGGTCTTTCATACCCAAATTACTTCCTCTTGCTCTGTATGCTAAATTTTGGCATATATACCACAAAGTTCTGTTAATTGATACCTCCTTATTTTTTATTTATAGTGTTTTAGGTTTGTGATAAAGCTCATTAGTTGTCAATATAACTGCTGCCCAGGTGGAATAAATTCTATATTTCAGCTCTCAATGTCCGTTTTTGTGTCCACGAGTGTATGTCTGTTGTTATTTCTTGTGTTTGTATAAATATGTGAATTCAGTGTAGATAAAACCAAGCTTGTGGTTTTTCTACAACATTGCTCTGCTCCCCAACTTGAAATAAAAGTTAATGTTGACAACAACCAACAGTATCCTCCAACTCTTAAAGTTGTAAGGAGTGTAAGAGTAATATTTGATTACCTTCACTAAGCACCCCCTGTCTTTACTATCTTAAAAGTAAGCACACATTCTTTTTCCTATGCTTGGTACAGCTAAAATATTAATACACAGTTTTGTAAAATGTATCTTGATTAACAGAAAAAAAAGGTTCTTGTGTATGATCCACTAACAAAAAGAATATTGCAGCTTCATTCTATTGTTCTGTATTCTGTATTTTTGCTTAGACAACTCTAAACTGCAAAGCTCATTACAGTCTAGACCCATATCCCAACTTCCTTAACTAATGCCTAGATTCCATCTAAAACATACCCTACACACTTCATGTATATTTCTATTCTCCTCTGGTTACCTTCTCATACTACCTGATCAGGGAAATTTGATATTCTTCTCCCTTTCTCTGCAACTTCTTATCACATCACATACTGTTCAGTACTCCGTATGGTATGGTATAGGTATGTAAGTTTGCATGGATGGGGTCAGCTTTCCATTTGTTTTGTGATAATTACATTTACCTAATTACATTTCGATTTGCAATACAGCTGTACCTACATATATTTATTGTATTATCTGTACTTCTCTCCAATAAACCAAGCATGCAAAGGCACTCTAATACTTTGCATTGTACATGATCATGGGAAATCATAAAGCAAATATGTTGTGGAAAGAATAGATATAAGCAAGAAAAATATTTATTCTCTATGGACAGTACAATAAATGAAGAAAAATATGTGTTCCAGGAAATAAAAGAAAAAGTAAGCTGATAGAGATAGATTAGATTTTTCACTAAAGACAGGGACATGATCTAAAGTTTTGTTACAGAAGAATCTGATTTATAGAATGATTCTCATATCTATTGTTACATATTTATCTTATGGACACTAATAAAAGCAAAGGTGAACAAAAAAAAAAAACACATGAGAAAAAGAGAATTTTGGAGGAATGTTCCTGAGAAAATGGAAAACGAAAATAAAAAGAATTATATATCTTCTATAAATACACAGCTATTATTACAGATATAAGCAGCTAGCGTTGTATATACCTGGTCACGTGAAAAGTTTAGGAGAAATAATCCTAAAGAATATTTTTGAGGAAAATATTAAAATAAGTAAGAAGTGGAACAATAGGTGGATTAGTGTGATGGAAAACATCTAAGTTTCTTGGATGTTTTGGTTGAGATAGGCTGATTCATCAAGCCAAACCGGAAGCCTGAGGTGCACGCATATTCGTGATCCCGAATCAGAGCCCTAAAATCAATTTATCAACCAAACCTGAGGCGTTGGCGTACTCGCGCAAAAGTCATCAACTGAAGTGATCTCTCCAATGGATATGCGCAACCCCGGCAGTTTCACACTGGCCATCTTGCATTAAACTCACAGTTCCCCTAAAAAAGCATTCTTTCTAATGGCACACATATTACTCTTACCCCCAAAAAAATGTTTGTGTTGTTCAAATGTTTAAAATATCTATATGCACTAAGAAATAAGCATATTTTAAAATGACGTATTTATTTCCTGTTAGGCAAGAGTTAACTGAGTTCAGCTCCTCTACATAGGCGCCTATATAAACGCTGATGATGCCTTATCGGAGGAGCAAATATTGCTGGGGGTAAATATTGCGACATTCCGTGGGCGAAACCTCGGCTTTGTCATCGGGCTAGATTTTCCCACAAAAGTCAAAAAAGCACACACACGTTCTTGTTTGCTTCTATAGATATATATGTATATGTGTATGTGTGTGTATGTGTATATATATATATATAATTATATACTTCAATAATTTTATATATATATATATATATATATATATAATTACTATAGTTATTATAATAAAATAAATAAATATATATTTAATTATTGTAGTATATAATCTAAATATAGATATAAATATAAATATATATATAGAATATATAAGAATATAAGAAAATACTTTTAACATTAAATCCTCCTCAACTTTATTTTATTTTTTTATTAATTGAATACTTGATTACTGGTGTACAAATTCAAAGGATCGTATCAATAAATGATTATGGAATGTCCAATTGGAAAAAAAAAACAAACAGCCAATTTTGACAGACTGCAAGTGCTAATTGCAAGTGAATTGCTATCACCTGTGTGCTTAAGTTTGAGCATATATAGGAGTGTTGTTTAACTTTCTTTTTCCGTTTGTCTTTTTTTCTTGGAGGGGCAGGAGGGGCTGATTTGTGTTATCCTAATTAGTCTATGTTGCTGCATTTTGCTTACCCTTTAGCACAATAGTTGACCTTTTTTTTTTATTATTATTTTGAATGTTTTAATGTCCATTTTGCAATTTTGAAGTCAATGTTAGTGCTATGTTTTCCTGCATGAATATTTTCTAATCCAGTTTTCCACCCTTGATAGGTCAAAATTGCATATTAGTTTGGTAAGTATTTTTGAATGCAATATTTGTTGGGCCATTTTTGAACTCTTTTGGTTTTACATGGAAGTGTGGGTTTACATGTGTTTTGTTTGTTCTTTTTTTATTTTTTTGTCATTTAGTGTAAATTTAGTGATGTGATGTATGTGTGTTTTTTGTTTTTATGTTTTTTTTATATTTTATTGTGACCTTTTAGCAAATGTTTCTTTTGAAAAAAGTTGTGTGTAAAATGTTGTTTGTTTTTTGGGTTGTTTGTTTTGTGATCTCCTTTCCAATCTCCCAGGACATACAGTTTAAAAAGTCAATTGTGATTGCTTTTAAGCTGTTCCTTTTTCTGAATTGTTTGAAAGGCTAAAAACAGCACAATTGTTTTGTTAAAACTCAGTTGTTTGATGCGCATAGTTGTGCGCCAAACTTCAGTAGAGTGTAGCTCATAGTTGTGCGCCACGGCGGACCAGCTTTGTGCGCGTGAACTGTGTTTTATCAGTTGCAAAATGCACCACACATTTGCACAGTCCTCATTCAGGTAAGTTTTAATTTTTGGGTGTATATTGCTTGTTTTGCTTCATATGCACTCATGCAAAACATGTATGTATGTGCATATAAAGCAAAACATGTATGTATGCATTTAGATGTGTGTACATATACATAGAAAAGAGAAATTATAAGAAGAAATAGGCACTTCCATCACCATCAGGTGTGTTACAATGAGTATGCAACTCAGCTAGACAACTAATTCACAACCAGTTTGGACAGCAAGTGGAAGTGTGCTTGTATACAATAGTGCTAAGATCAGGCAGCACAGCACAATGACAACAAACCTATAACAGTACTACAAATGAACAGAGGAGTTGTGTGGGGACAAATCAACTGCAAATGTCAGACTATTAAAAGAAAAAGAGATAAAAACATGACAATTTATTCAGAAAAGGACTATGTACATAATACATTCAAATACCAATTTGTGACAATGGGACAAAGGCAATGAGGGGGGTCAAGAAGCACTTTGGTGTGGAAACCATGCAGACATTTGTACTCAATACTTGTGGAAAAAAATGACAACACATTGCTGAAGAATTGCTAAACAACAGAAACTGACATTACAAACCTGGCACAAAACATTGCAGCAACAGATGAAACTAACAATCATGAGGATTACAAAAAATCACATCAATGCATACCGTCCAAGCAAACCACAAACCAGTCCAGTTAAAATAGTACTGATGAAAATGCATATGTATTTCTATAGATTTAAATGTATTTTGACTTTCATAAGTGAAATCACTAAATGCTCCTTAATACATGTAATAAACCATGTTTGCCTATAATCCTTTACTAAAATATTTGATTTCTCTAAAGTCGAACTAGAATGAAATTTTAATCAGGTCACAAATGTTTGTTCAGTGCTACTTAGTATTTATCCAGTTTGATAGAAATTAGTTTGCAGTGTTGCAACCAAAAGAAAAAGTATCAAAACAAGTGTAACAAATGTAACTATAAATGAAGCAAGTTTGTCAATGAGTAGAAAGTAACATAAAAAAGTAACACAAAAAAAAAAATCAAGCATTAAAGATTCAAACTGACCTGTAAAATGGACTGGAGATGTGCACAGAACAGGACGCAGGTGTGCGCTAATCAATTGCTATCACCTCACCATTGAGTTTAACTTCTCCTCCTGAATCGCACAGCTGAAAATTAATTGCCTAAATTGGCGTATTTAAGATCTTTGCTCATTTTTTCAGGAAACTGGCAGGCGAGTTCACTAGTACTCGGGCCCGACTCGCGGTAATGGAGCTATCTAACCGGCGCGTACGTACATGCTTCGAGCACACGAGCATTCAATTGAGAAATCAGGGCCAGAATGTGAAAGCAATGGTCATACAGGCCCCAAATGGTCACAGTGTAGAAGGTTTGGACCCTTTAAAAAAGAAAAAAAAATCATATGGGTAAATAATACAAGTCTCAGAATTTTTTGGTGCTATTTTAATTTACCAAAGTAAGAAAAAATGTAACTACACCCCCTAAGATGCCCATGTAAGCAATTTGTCACATGTACAGGAGTTTCAGATTGAAAGTTAAAGGAAAATATCGGTTTGGTTGTCAAGTGGAGATATTGCCAAGTCCGGGACGCTAAAGCTAAACTCAACTCACAGTTTTTAAAAAATGAAATAGATTGCTCTTCAACCAGTAAAAAAGAGGTTAATCCTTTACTCAAAACCAAACTTTCCTACTCTTTGCTTCAGTCTACTAGTGATACTTTGCTCCTGTTAAAATTTGTATAGGGAGCAGTATACTTTACCTATAATGAATAGTTTGCTGTGGATGCAAAGAAAGCTTTTTTCTGGATTACAGAGAATTCTAAAGATGAAGAAGAGGTCTGATAATGTCATAATAATTGGATATGTGGCAGACAAATAGCACAAACAACCTCTGGCAAAGACTACTCACTATCCATTATCATCTGCCTCTGATGAACTTTCCCAATCCACCTCTAACACTGACAAAAATCAATTAACTGATCCTTTAAATGGAACAGAGAAATTCAGTATTGCTTGCATAGTAAATTGTAGATTATTAATGATTTTAAAATTTCTCAAAATAATATTTGCAATGAATTACAATTACAAGTAATACATAGTATTGACTCTGTAGATATCAGTACTCCTTGTCAAATGATACATCAAAAAAACGTTCGGGAAACCTATTCACTTAGTCTGGAGCTGTTCTCTATTCATAACATGACAAACTCTAGCTGTATAGTTGTAGTCTGACACAATGTACCCTTGAGACAGCACTGTGTGACCTACAGCAAAAGCCATTTGTAACACAGGAAATGTCTTCTAATATAAGCTGCCGTGCTATTTACAATTAGCTTTTCGCTGCAGAATTTGAACAAATCTCATCCTGCAAAGCATCTAATAACGATGGCAAACACGATATAGCGATGAAAGATCAAGCAGTATGGCAAAAAAAGCACAACATATATCATCTATGTCATCTTAGCTCAGCTTGTACCTGGTATATTCCTGGATACAAAGCATGTTGTTTATATATTATATTTTCATATAATATTTTAAAATGGTATTGCTTGGAATTTTATTGGTGCTATATGACCTTAAGTCATAGGTTTGTTGCATTAATTGAGTTATGATCCCTAATCTACATCAGGTCTTTTTTGTACCTGTTTATTAAAAAGAGGTCCAGTCCTGCTAGTTATTTCAGATATATAAACAAATAGCATATAATTTACTATGTCATTTACCAGTATTATATTATCTGCAGAAGAGGAGATTAGTTAAATATTAGTTAAATTAGTTTAGATTAGTTATATAATAGTTAAATTTTTAAAACAAAGTTTGACCAGGAAACAAATGAAATTATGTATATACAGTAACACTTTCATCTCCTGTCAGATGCCAAAGAGAGGACACTTACTACTTGCCCTACATTGCATGGTGAAAAAATCTATTTACTGACATTCGGCAACATGTTTTTACATGGGAAAAATAAGCTTAATTAAAGTAACATTCAACTTTTTTTAGAAAAAAGATGAATGCATCATTTTCTGTCACATGTGAAATCAGTTCAATGTACCATGAATTTGGACTGGTATGGGACTTTTAGGGCAAATTTCTTTTTTGCTTTTTTTTTTGTTCAGATAGTGCCAACCCATCTTCCCCTATGCGGGGAACCCCCATGTTGACCTATACCCCACCCTACCACATCCCATCCCACCCCACCACACTGTATCCCTGAAAAAATACCTAGATCAGCATACTTTTTTTGTGTACATTTCTTTTTCTTTAAAAGAGTGCAGGTGTATGTTGCAAAAGTTCAAAAATGTAATAATGCATTGTATTCGTTTTAAACACCCCATACGTGACACGTGACACTGATGTTAGCAGCTAGATTCAAATACTTTCAATTATAAGTATATTTTACTATTCACAATTCGATGTTATTCTACAATATGTACAGAGGATACCAAAAAATGCTTCATTGAATATCAGATTTACTGCTTTATAATTAGAGTCCCATGAGTGTGCTATGTCTTCATAATTTTTTTTTTCTACCTTACTGCAACCTTTGAAGGACTTTGTTTTTCTAAACATGTTTCAATATGGAAGGATAATGTAAGAGCGTCTAGCACATGTCACCTAGTTTACAGGGGAGTCGGTATAAAGAAGAAGACGTCCTGTAAAAACATCAGATTTATGTTGCTGGAAATGATCTTTCTTGATGGTTTCCAGTGACAGGAGAACAAACTAGCACTGTGCATGCAGTGTACAGAGTGCTGTCCTGTTCAATGAAGAGGGGAGGGAAGAGGATGAGCAAGTGGCACCACATTACACTCTATAAAAAAGTATACTGATCATCCTTGGTGTCATTACTGGCCTTTATATCCATATCAGAGTGCCTTTGTGTGGGTAAAATGTGCCTGACAAATTTCTTGTGCATGTTATATTTTTAGCAATTTTCCTATTTTACTTCCCAGGCTTCCTAATGCTTAGCATGCTTTTTTCAATGTGTCCCTTGTAGTTAATACATCCCTGGAAAATATTACCATGTGTGCAGTATATTTTAGACAAAGTACTCTCAGCATGTTCCTTACCGAGTTACCCTAGTCCATAGCATGTCCATGGTAGTATTCTCACCTGTGCTTGGGATGTCTATGGATTTGAATCCTATGTGGTCAATATGTTCCTGGCAGAGAATTTTATGAAGACAACAGTTTCAAATCAAAATGTTCATTGGGATCTGCATACTCACTATAGTCTGTTCGTGTGTGCCACTTGTCTCTGGCAAAGTGTGTTTCATTTTGTCTCATTTTGTCCTGGCTGGGTGCCCAATGACCTTATTATGTCCTTGGCAGAACACTACACTTGCTGGGAAAATCTGTGTCAGAGTGCTTCATGTTCCAATGTCTGTGGTTGTGTTAATGCCGTGCCAACAACAACTTGATAGACAGCGACTTCTGCTACTCTGCTTCACCTTGGACTTGTATCTGGCCCTCCATCCTTGTCTAACAGGAACCTGGAATGTATGTGTGTATTTATATATATATATGTCCAAGGCCAGAATGTCTTCATCATGACTAAAAACTTCCCGATGAGTACACACAGGCAGAAAATCAAGTCTGCAAAAGAGCCAAAAATATTACTGCTCTTTCCCTTTTCTTTCTATAAAGCAGTTTTCATTGATTCGTAAACAAGGTGCCAAAAAGAAATCGCATCAAAGTTTACACAGTGTCTCAGTTCAGGTCGTTTTTCTGAAACTTCTGCATTTCAAAAGATACCAAGAAACAATTATCCCTGAGTATGAAGCGAACATTTAAAAGCTTCTTTCATCTTCTTTTCAGAGTAGATCAAAAGGTACACGAGAGTTAAATCTTTTCAAATAAAACAGCAGCGTTTGATTACTTTCTATTTCTAAATTAATACAGGGGTCTGTTTTTAAGGGTGTAGGCAGAATGGGGGCAATAAGCTGAAAGCAAATATGATGAAAGGTCAGCTTATTTCCCATCAGCCCAAGATCACAGATATCACATAAATTTATAATATAGAATTAAACACCTTATTCGCTGTGTCCTGGTACTTGATTTACTCTACATAAAACATAAGTGATTACAGAAAAAGTTTCCTAATATTCTTTTTCTATAGCAAAATAAGCCTTAGTCATCTAGCACTGTAGGTAACAGAAGATACAAACCTAGAAATTTAGATATGGATCACAAATCGTACATGTTAGATTTGGGTTTGAGAGCACTGGTATATTATACTATTATGTATATAATTATGGTTTATTGTATTATACTGTAATATTATTATTGCAAGTAATAGGATTATTTGTAAAAAATATAAAGCAGGACAATAACCCTAGCCATAGCCATGGGTGTGTGCAAATCTTGTGTGAGATGAATAATATAATGGCAAGTGGAGAGTCAGTGAGAGCATAGTAGTAAAAATGAGTGGTAGTGAAACTAAGATCTTACTGCTTTCCTCTTCACTCATTCTTTTTTTTTGTAAAATGCATGTCTTGACTCCTTTGCATGCAGCCACTAGCTTCAGGTGTATACTGATATATATATATATATATATATATATATATATATATATAGAACAAATACAGAATTAACCATACTTCCTAAAGTTTGCAGACACTGATCTTGTTCAGAACTAAGCCCCAAGTCCCTCATGTGTCCTCAGTTGTCCCTCTTTTTTGGTAGACAAATACACTGTAACGGGGATGTATTATTTGCTACAGTTTCAGCTAAAGTGTGTCCCTCTTCTCCATCACCAAAAGTTGAGGGTCATAACTTTCCTTTTTCTGACAGTTTCCCTACCCCTTTTCTTCTAGCATTTCTAGGTCTTAAACTAAAATATGCTGAATTCTAATAAGGTCTTTAATGATTTAACAAGGAAGCAAGCATTGGCAGAACCTACAGTATACTTTTCCCATGACAGGTACTTAGTGATAATGTTTATATTTTTTATGTTTCAAACCCTTGAAAGGCTAGATATCCAATCCAACTCACACAATATAATTCTTTTTGGGACCAAACAACTTACTGGCTTATGATGTTTATTAGGTTTTTTAATGTTTATAAGTTATGTTTTCATTTTTGACATAATGTATATACTGTGATTCACTGTATTTCTTTATTATGACATAAATAATTTATTTATTCTTCTATTCTTCTATTCATTTATAAGAAAAAGCAGTTATTGCTGTTTTCTTTTTTATTTATATATAGTTCTTTGTACTCTTTTTTGCTCTGCAGGACAGTCAAGTGATTTGGAGTGTGCACATTACTAGGCTGTCCTCCTGTGGTTTTGTTTGTTTCACATCCTTTTTTATTTCCTGAACATTACTTCCTTATAGTTTAGGTTTCTCTGTGCAAATGTAGAATAATGCACATTTGAAAGTAAACTGCAGTGTTGTAGATTTTTTTTATATGTGTTAATACCATATACTATTATACTACTGATACTTATATTACTTTTTCAGGTTCTCTCTTTTTATTTTTTCTTTTGAGGAGGGAATAATTAGCCTTCTGATTTTTCCAAAGTTTAGCCATCTAATTAGGTTAACAGGTTACCCTTTTTTCACACCCTCCCAAGGGAAAAAGTACAGGGGTACATTACCCCTCACACCTCTAATTCCCAAAAATAGTTAAATATAAATAAAGACATTGCACATTCATTGAAAATGTCCTTTAATATACCAATAAAACAATATATACTTACTTGATTTTTAAAATAAACCATTTTATTATTTCCTTAGAAGTCAAAGTCATTCAGCAATATAAATCCATACCAATCATGAGGAAAGAATGACTGTTTTGACCCATTGAACACCCACTTCTAAATGATAGATCATTGTCACTTCTTTCATTACAAATGGAAACTACCGGATTACAATGAAATTAATGAATTACACTGAAATTTCCTGCTTTATTATCTTAGTTTAGGAGATCTGTCATTGTTAACATTTTTTGGTACTCTTCATTGTTGGTGTAGATTTACATCACTGGATGGCATGAATAACGCTGGATTACATATGGAGACATAAATAAAGTTTACTTTTGAAAACTGGTGAATATGTGCTGTAGCTTAATTTTATCAAATTACTCAGATTATAAGTAGAGGGACATCAAGGTGGCATTTTCTGTCAGAAAAATGGCCATTCAGCTAAAGTCCATCAGGTCTATGATTCCAGAGAATTAGGAGCATTTATTCTTGATTTTATCCCCACATCATGTAAACCATTGAAAGAATGCACTACTTAAATATTTTTACTAGGTTGAACATTATTTTATTATATTTTTCTTGTACAAAAACTCATTAACTCCTAGACCTTGTCAATACTGCTAGATCATGCATTCATGTATTGCATGTTTTGAAGGAGGCTCTATTCTCCCCTCCGTACAGATGTGGTTCACTAAGGCAGTGGTCCCCAACCTTTTGGACCACTAAATTTACCGCCCATGTTTGGGTAGCCGTGTGTCACTGAAAGGGGAAGAAACTTCGCCTAGAGTGACGTCATGATGCCAGAACCCACCCACTCTTCCATCACAGTCCAGAGTCACAACCCACCAACCACCCTGCGATGCATATGGGAGACATGGTCCACGGCCCTGGGCGGTGCACTCTTAAAGGCACCTAGGAAACTTCATATAGGTTTATCTTGATGTACTTTAATTGAGTGGAGTTTCTGGATTCTGTGGAGTATAGACACCACCAGGAACTGGCCTAAAGTAGTAGTAGAACATTTTTTACTCTACCTTCAGTAAATGATTCAAGCTCAACCCATGAACCTCCTTTTCCTTCATTTTTTGCACTTTTAATTCCTATTTACTTCTGTATACTACCTTGTTCTCTTTCTTTCCCTGTTTATCTATGCAATACATAGCATTACCACTGAGGAAGCCTAGATTGGGCGAAATGCGTCGGGTTAACTAAGCTGCGAACATAAGAAATACGTATATGTTATATGTTTTATACACTTTAAATAGTTGAACTGTGTCTAGCATAGGAGGTATATGACCTCTAAATAGAAGGAAATGCCCCTCCAACTTTACTGTGGATGTTCATAAAAAGATCTGTGTAAATAACCTCAAAGGATGAGGAAGTACCTTATTAATCTGTACTGTTGACATTTTCGTTTGTTGTTTCCTACTTATGAGAATGTATTAGAAGAATATTTAACTATAAGAATGTTAAAAAATATATTTAATAATATATAAAGATAATTTTTCAATGATTTTAAAATATATTTTGTTTTTGTGAATATGACTATAGGCAACTTGCATGGTTTATGATACTGATCGACCTCCCTGAACCAAAGCTGTAACAAGCTATAACAAGGCCTTGCAATTAATACAATCATGAACGGTCTTCTCAAATCTTGTTTGCTTGGCTTGGCCTGGGGGTGAGCTGCTGTACTGTCTTTGGAAGGCTGCCAGGATCATTATTGTTTGTGTGCTATACAACCTATTTGTGGAATCTCAAAATTACTGGCAGCTTACTTCTCTGCACATTTCATTAGAATTTGACCCACTAAACTTTTCCCATAATATGTTGAAGACAATATGAAGACAATATGCTGAATTTAGGATTTCAGAATAAAAGCAAAATAAATAGGAATATAAACTGTTAGAGAAAAGGCCCAATAATATAGCCTGTTAAGGTAATTTGCCAAATTGGCCACCAACCATGGATTGTGCATGGGAAACCAAGAGAAGCCTTGGAAAGTGCATGGGAAACCAATACAGCTATAAAAAAAAGACATGCCCGAGGATACCCCCCCTGTTTCTGACATAGCTAAAGGATTTACAAACATTTCCAGCACTGGTTGTACTGGTCACATGCATTGCATACTATTTCTCCATAGGTGGGATAAATGCTAGGTTTGTAAGTTATGATATGCATGTTTTAGCAGGTTTCTTGCTAGTATGGCAGACTGAGTTTCTGACTGTGCATGTCTATGGGTTGTAGCTGCAGAGGTGACTTTTGTTTTTTTTGGAAAGCGGTGGAAATACAGGATTCCTAGGATGAATCAGCCCCAAAATATTTCTTTAAGGTAGAGGACCTTACCTACAGGTACCTTACAGGTATTCCAATTTATTTGTCCTTAGAAGACCTTTTTGTAAATTGCTATGTAAAATTGGTATTTTTCAAATATATTCTTGAAAGCCCGAGTGTAAAAATAACAAATAATTTTACACTCAGGCTCAATTCAATTGCTACTGTTTCTGATACATACTATGCGGCACATAATTGACTGGATAAAAAACAAAGACTTTCTCTTGAGTTATGAGCGTCTGTAGGAACATAAATCACAATGCGAATCATATGTATAATAAAAATATGAAAAGATCTAAGAGCAAGAGCTGGTAAATTCAGTGACTGATGAGAATACATGCAGCTGTCCGTCATTCTATGTATATTGAAGTTTTATGTATGACAGATTTGATCGCTATTTGAGCTGCTGTTTAAAGGAGGAAGATAGGATATAGCTGCATGTTTACTTTTCAGCAATCAATAGCAAACACTGGAGTCTGAGCAGACAAATGACAGAATTCGGTACCAAGAGCACCATGGCGAGTACTTTGTTGCTGTCACATCTAATGGATGTGAGGATGCTCAGGGATTATGGAGTGTTGAGACATTTACTCCAGTGCTATGTTTGTCTTCTGGGCAATGAAGAAGAACTGTGCAGGCTGCACTATATAATGACTACGTATTGATATTCCATGCCACAACATCTCACTATTTGGAGAGCAGGAACCTGATATGGAGTTTACACAAAGTCACACAGGGACAGCCAAGGAAGTACTGTGAGACAGTCTATGATAATAGAGCTAGCTAATGCAAGGGACATAAATTGGAATTTCTGCCAGAGTAGTGTAGGATTTTTTCTTGAGATAAAAGCAGTTTGCTAACTAAAAAAAAAGAAAAAAATGTGTGTTATATACTGGAACCAGTTTAAAAATAAACCTAACCTGTCTTCATGATATATTTATAATGATAACATGCCTCGTGTACAAAAATATCTGAAAGAACAGTCTTTTTTGCATTTTCAGTTAACTAATTTTCCTCTCTTTTTCATATTTCAACATAACTGTAGTACTAAAGTAATACAAAGGCTAACACATGTTTCTGATGTATGTAATATGTCTGTATGTGACCTGGAATGTGCATTTAAAACATTTTACTTTACACTGAAATAACCTGCTATATACCATAGAAGGAGATTAGCATTCTACATTTTTCTCTCAGTACAAATGTAGATTAAAGTGGGAAGCTGATTGACCATTATAATATGCTAAGAAACCTTCCCCCTCATCCGAACTTTCTCCAGGTCAATAAGGATGAAAAAGAAGGCGTCGCAGCTTAGGAGGTCAAATGTAGGTCATGAAGAGGTCAACTGAAAGTCAAATGCACCAGTCAGTGAACTCAAAAAACTTCTGTCCTAAACCGATTTCAATTGTGCATGACAACTGATTTGGGTTAGTTTCTCCAGATTATAGGAGCTGTTTTTTTTCTTTTTAAACAAGCCATAACTGTAACCATAATTGAATAATCTGAATAATCCAAAATTGTATATAATTCCAGTAGCAACCAGTCTGTATTTTTTCATCATTATTTTTTAGCATCTGGAACTTACGATTTTCTATTTTTACCCATGGTCTGAAACTTTTGTCTTCATAAATAAAGATGAATGCATCATTTTTTTCCTGAATAGATTTCTTTACAGTCCACAGTGGTATACATTACCTCATAATTACATGGCTATTTTGAAAAAGGCCAAGTATGTAATTATTCTCCTAATGTAATGCAATTATTTTTTTCAACAACACAAAGCTTACCTTCATTTTTATACAAGTTGGTAGTTGTTATAATTTCTTGAGAATATCTATAGTCAATGGAAATACTTCAAGTGGATGAATTCTTTAAATTCACTGTGTTTTCCAAGAATAATACCTTCGAGGCCAAGCTTCTTTTTTACAACTAAAGAAACAACCTTGTGGCAGTGTCACTGTCCTGCATAGTGATCATGTGTATCGCTCTTCTGCAGAAAAATGAAAACTTTTTTAGTTATTCCTGAGAAATTGCAATTTACCCAGTAGCCTAACAATTTTGCTGTATTGCTTCTTTATCAATATGCAGGGACTTTAAAAAAAAAGTATTGTAATGTAATGTGCACCAAGGTCACTGTGCAATTGAGTATGTTTAAGTTATTGAGAAAACATATTGAGAAAACTCTTTTTGCTATTGTTGAGTAATCTGTAGTGGAAAATTAGTAGTCTTTTATATAACTTTTTATTCTAAAACTAAGAGTATTGTAACAGTGATTGAATAGTTCCAATTGAAGGCAATTTGGACTTGGATTTGAGCTATTCTACCCTTGAATTGGAAGTCAAAATTTGAGAAATTAAAGCTCAATTCTGGAGTTTGGATATCTCACACATATACCTGTAACTAATCCAGCCAGCGGGTGTTGACAACTGTCATTGTCCCTTGACTGAATTGGATGAGCCAATACACTACTAATGGACCCCAAACTATAGCAAAAATTATCTGGGATATATAGCATAATCAAAAAAAAACATAGACAACATAGTCAACAGAAAAATAATAAATTGGCCTTTAAGACTGTGTTTTGAGAATAGACTTATGTTTCTTCCAAGAATGTTTAACTTCACTTATTTTTGACTGACCCCAATACCTCTGCTGTAAGTCTGTTCCAGCATCCTTCATTCTGTAAAGGTTTATAATGCCTGAATGGTCTGATGGTTTATAATGTCTACATATGTGTCTCTATTTTTTTCAGTAAAAGGATGTTCATACCAGTAAATGTATCTAATTTTACATGATTATTAAAATTGCAACTTACTCAATAGAAAAGGTCAAACAAAGGATGTCCAGTGTGTATAATACTTCATTACAGAATTACGTCGAGCCATGGATGCTTGCTTTTTAGTGCTCATGACAGACTTAGCTCTGAAATTAAAGAAATACAACCTGACCACACAGCAGTATAATGCACATACTGCTTTCTTCATTTTGCTTAGGCCATAGCCCTACATCCTTTCTTCTCTTTTCACCTTGTCTAATCATCTGGTTTCAAAATGGCAATTAAGAAATTAATACTTCCTGCCTGCATTCAGTACAGCTGAGCACTCAGCTCACATAGCTCCTAGTAGTTGGAGAAGCTATGTGATCAGGTAACGCTCAAAACCACAGCCTTCTGTTATCTTGTCATTCTAATTACCAGACTGACTTTGGCTTCAGAGTGAAGTGATGTCTACCCGAGTCTGCATTGTCTTCTGATTTTGTAACTGATTAAAAAATTTACTACATTTTTGTCATTCAGTAGATTTATCTCTGAAATAAGATGTTCTTTGAAGGTCTGTGTGACTCCCAGTGGAATAATAGTGACTTGAGTTTCCTAAATGGTCTGGACTGTTTCCAAAACAAGTCAAAGATCTCAGAGGAAGACAATATTTGCTAATGTGAAAATCAAATGACTGTAACACATGTCAGAGGATAATACAATTATGATCCAAGGTTTTCATTCAACTCTAAAACTGGGGAAATTCAGAGCAAGCATAAAGCCAAAAAGCAGGATTAATCCTTTTTGAAAACTGCTTGTCAAAAATGTTTTGATTTGGTAAGCAGGGTGATAAACAGGCTTTGACTTTTATAGAAGAGGCAAGTTTGGAACAAACAACTTCAGATGTCCTTATATGTAAACATTTTGAATAAGTTACCCCTGCCTAATAATTAATATGTAATTAATGACATGTTTAGTTACAAATATATATTTAAATATATAAAGTAGTGAACTGGGTAAAACTGATTGTAAAATGTTTAGTTCAGCACAAGCAGAGTACAAAATATTATAAAAGTTAATTTAATTTCTGGAACGATTGACAGATCTTGATATACACTCTGTCTGAAAGCGTCTTTCTATATTATCTGTCATTAACACACAAATATTTTATAAAGTTTATTTGGCTAAAAAAGATTCAAAATAAAATGTACACACTGTGTTCCAATTTCTGCAAAAACTTACGTAAAAAGAAATACATAAGCATCTGCATATGCTAATGTATGAGCAGTCTAACTGTAGTCCCATGATATAAATCAGCACATGGCCCATGACATAATTATTTAAAATTCATTACTGAGTAGATAGATACAAATAAAAACTGTTTTGCTTTTTTTTAAACAAATTCAGTATTTACTAATAGTAGTTTGGCAATACTAATTGCCTGATTTTTCAGTTGATGTTGGCACTGGTAAGAACCTAGTTAGAACCTAGTTCTACGGTTGATGCAGAAGTGACACCTGGTCTTTACCAGAACACCCCATTAGGGGTGATGATTCGGCAATGCTAGTGGCAACCAGGCTCCCTTGCTGCAAGATGTCTCCAGACTACGCTCCCCAGGCTCACTGGGCAGAATCGGGAGTGAACATGCAAAAAAATGGAAATACTGCCTGGACTACAAGGACTTCAGAAACTTTCAATAAGTCCTGCCCATACACACATGTGCATATAGAAATTTATGCACATACATGTGCAAATTTGTGTGCCTTTGCATATGCGTACTCTTACATCTGTAGGAACACTGAGACTGATACCGTAACTCATTTTTTCAATACCTATTCTGTTCTTGGACAACCATCAGCTGTTACATTCCATGTTGACTGGATTAAGGTGTTTGTGCATTAACAGCCCCAGACTTTCTGTTATTGGAATAATACTGTGTATATTACACTCAGACACCAAATAGAAATAAAACACAGAACATATTTCTTTAGTCATGAGAACTGATTTGAAGACATTGGAGGGTGTTGATAAGTTTCATTTCTAGGAGGGCAACATCTATCACACTGCAGGGGACAGAATATATGAAAGGACATGGGAAACATTTTAAAAACAGTGTATTCTTAATTTAAATGTATTCTTAAATCTTATTTATAGAGTTGTTACACCACACATAGGAAAGCACAGTGGGGGAGTACAGGTTCTCTTACTGCCTGTATTGATTCCTTATTTAAACATTTTTTACCATGTTGTAAATGGGATTAAGATTTATTTCTTGCATGTGTAGCTTTAAATATTACCTTAGGTTAAATGTTAAACCAAGACATTTTTCATATCACTTATAAAACACATGACGATGTGCATTAGGATGTGTTTTTAAACACAGTTGTGTTATTTATGTATTTTCACCGCTTAGTCACAAAAAAAAAAAAAAACTTACCTTCAATCCCGCAGAGCAGTCAATCGGTCTGGAGGTTTCTTCCACTGGTCCAGTGTTGTCCCAGTATCCGTCTTCCGGCCGCGCCCCAGGCGCCACCATCTTCTCCTCTTCTTCTGAGTTCTTTTTCCTAGGTCACCCAACACAGGCGCAAAATCAGGTGACGCAGTTTAAAAATAAAGTGTTGCACTTAAAAAAAAAAAAAAAACAAACAGAAATTTTACTTTACATTAAAGGATTGTCTACCCTTCTATGTAAAGTGAAAATTCTGAGTTTAGATTTGTGTTAAGTACTGTCTTTTTAGGTTGCTATTTTCATGGTAATTCATGGTATTACAAGCACAGTTATTGTTCACTTTAGAGAAACAGAAAGAAAGGGTTGGAAAAATCTCCCTAGCGTGGTGCGGTTAGCAGTGAAAAATAACCTGATAGGGTTTATTTTCCTTTCCTGTTGATCTTTAAAACCGAATAAAACATTGTTTGGCTGTATACATACCTCAACTAAATTTATACTATAACAAATGCAAAAATCCTAAAATTCCCCTAAACTATTTAAAGGCTGCATTTTATACGTATATTTATCCTTTACATTTTCATGCTTCTTTTTCCTTATATTTTCATATTCATAACTTTGGATAAAATTTTGATTTACATATTCATTGCTATGTCTTCATTCTTACAAACATAAATCAGGCTCATGACCTTCTATTAAATTTTATGGACGTATTGCAGTAAAGAGGTCTATTTATAAAGCTGTGAATTTGACATTCACATTCTCAGGTGGATAATCGAATACTGGCATTGAAACACATGGACCTGGAAGATTCTCCACTAGAGAATGTTTCAGTGAATGTGAGGTTCCTAATTCATAATTAGGTTAGGATGAATAATTGTATTTATCTACAGTATTGTTTCCAAACCCTTCTATACCTAAAAACACTAAATATCCACCTCCCCCCAGACACTGTCCCCCTTAGACACTCTTTCATCCAGCAACAGTCCTCTTCCAGACTGAAATATTCCCAAAGTTTATAAACCCACTTACCATAAGCCCAATATGCCATGGACACCAGGGTTACCATACCAATTGTGTTGCTCCTCAGATTCAGTGGCAACCTTGTGTGTACATTTAAAGTGGACCTGCCACCACATTTTTTACATGATATAAAGGGGGGGGGGCTAACCTTTTTTTTTGAATGTGTTATTTTAATTTATTTAATACTTTTTTAATTTAAAGGGGAGGATCCTTCCCTTTCTGTCTGTGTCACCACTGTGGTAAAGACTGATGGGAAACTCCAGCCTCCTGGAAAACATAAGTATCGTATCCCGGACTAGTGAGATCTGGCACTGCAGAAAAAGCTTTCCTGAAATATAGACATAACAAAGAGTGCTGCTCTGATGCAAGTGCAGTGAAGTCAGCACTTGTTTTTACATTTTCAGGAAGGCGCACCACCCAATTTTGCACCTGTACAGAACAAGATTAAGTGACGTAGGAAGAAGAACCTGGAAGAAGAAACCTGAAGGTGGCTGAGCCCACTGTCCAGTCCATGTTCCATCTTTCCTTTTACTGCTTGCATGAACATTGGAAAACAGTGATCAGCCTAAATAATTTACCCCTTGCATATCTACTTCTTTATTACTCATAGAGATCAGCAATTTGTTAGATGGATCATATTTTTATTTACAATTTTTGCTCATGTTCACTATAAAATTAAACGAGGAACAGATGATGAGTTTAATATGACAGATGAAAATTAGGTATTTACCCCAATGTAATTTGAGGGAGAAGTACATTTTTAAAAGTTTATCAATTATTTCTAGTTATCTTCATGTAGACACATTAGGCACCTGTAGGGGACTGCCTTTTTCTATCTGCTAGCTGAGTTGTAACTTTGTAAAATGCAAATAAAGTTGTTGAAGTGTTTCCTGCCCTTGATAGTGGCCTTAGAAACCCCACCACGATATAGAGAAATGCAGGAAGTACAGGGGTAGAAATGAGGACATGTGCTCAGCCAGGGTAGATGCCTGCATCCCCTCCAGAACACACTGACTGTGTGTAGTGCAGTATTATATCATTACCCTCTGTATTAATGGGGTATATGTGATATTTAGGAAGAAAGCCTCAAACAATTCATAAACTCTAGCTAGACAGTACTTTGTAGAAAGTATAATTGTAAATTAGTATTCTCCCTCTTGCATATAAGCTAATGATTAGATGCTCTAAACGGGCTGACCTTCTGAGATTATACAATTTTTAATGAAATTATTAGGCAAAATAATGGCATGAATTTTCAGCTCATTGACCCGGGGCTGGTAAAATCTATATCACTGTGTGCAAATGGGCTCTGTCAATATTTAATTTTTTTAATAACTAAATCTTAAACATTATTCATTTTTTTTTCTTTATGGAAAAATTAGGTTTAATCAAATCCACAGAAAGAAATATCTTTATATTCTAATGAAAAGCATAATTACTCATGTTTTAATTCTTTTTCATTTTTGTCCCTTCTTCTGAATCTGAGTGGGGTGATATGGGTAAAGTATTGGCATGAGACTTTATAATTGTAAAAAATTACAATTTGTTGACAAAAAGGTAATATTTTTGGATGAGCTATATTGTTCTTCATGTATTATTTTAATTATAGTTTGAATCTTAATTAAAGAATTTGAATCTTCAAGCTATAATTTCCTAACTCCCATCCATCAGATGGAATTTTGGATGTTTCTGACTACCAATACTGGTTTCAGTTTTATAAACATTTTTATTTATGTTCCAGAGGTAATACCATTATCAAACACATCAGTTGCATTAGGCAGTGAACAACATTGTTAACCCAGTTAACCCCAGTTGGTCATTGTTATCACCCTGAATTCTGTGCATATTTTTTTTATTATTGTAACTAGGTTACTATAATTGAAAGGCTATTCAGTGGATTATGTGTTACAAAAGTCTGTTTCATATTTAAACAGTGGTTCCAGACTTTTCTTCTTACCAGTATAAATTCTGCAAAAATGCTTTAGTTATAGGTGTCTTGGTTGTGGCTCCTAGTGGTCTATTTATAAAGAAGTGAATTTGACATTCACCTAAACATTCCATGTCAATGTGTTTTAATGGTAGGAAATAATTCTCCACCAGGGAACGTGAATGTCAGATTTCCTGCTTTATAAATAACCCCCATAGTTTTTTTTTTCCAGACACCACTTTGTCTGGTTTTGAATACATCAAGTACAAGTCTGGCCCAGATTATGACTAAGGCTGCTAAGATTTATGTTGCCATTCTTGTATCAGCATATTATTTATTTATTGCTCTACCCTTACAATCCAATAATAATTTAAATTCGGTTTAAAGCATTTTGAAAGATCTCACAATTATGTCAAATGCAAGTGGATTGACCAAACAAGGGACATTAACAGAAACCTTCACAACGCTAGATTGTCTGTACATCAGTGTTATTCTGTATTCTGTGTATATAAAATATAAATTGTACTACTTGTCCATCATCTCATTATCAACACAGGGACTAAAAGTAAAAAAAGTAATAACATTTCTATAGGAAAGAGATATAATTCCCAGCCTTTAACTTTAGCTTTATCATTTATTAACATCAAATACATAAATGTGTAAGAGAGGCAAAGGTCCAAATTTAAACTTTTAAATGTATTTGTATAATTACATTTGTACTCTATTATATATTTTTAGGGTGTTTTTTTATTTAATTGTAATGTAAAGTCATGTGAATCAAATGCAAATTGTAATGTAATTTACAATAATATCACTAAAACATTTAGTTTAAAATGCTGTTTAGTACTCACATGCAAACCATTTTCTCTTGACTAATGTTTCTCTTGCATAACATCCAAACCTAAATTGCTATTTTTCAGCTGTAAACTAATTGCTTGCAACCTTTTACTGTGAAATTCTGAGCAGCTGTAGCCTCATTGAGAGGTGAGTCTATCATGGACTGCTGCTCCAACGCAGTTGCCCATTAAATCTGTTTTCTTATCTTTCTGCCAAGTGTCTTACAGTAATAAAATGATTGGGACTCTGATAATTTGCATAGGTAATTGATTTGTACATAAATTGGAGCCTTCACACTGGTGGGTGGCACCATCTGATGTGTAATTAATATATGCAGTACATCAATAGAATACAGGATAACCATTTAAACATTTGTGCACAGAACTAATTCAGTGTTATGCATTTGCTTTTAAAAAATATACAATAAACAAATAATTACTTTACATTTTTTTTTATTTTATTTCATTTTATTTCATTATTTCTGTCATTTCCTTAGGGAAATGACATATTATACAAAATAATATTGTGTTTTCTTTGTTCAAAACTGCAAGAATGACAACTTTGAGATTTGTAACTTTTTACCATTTTTTTTGCTCCTATTAGGGTTAATTCACAATGGCAGTGAGGTTCCCCCATTAGGAATGAATAGGGAGTGCGGTGCAGTGAACTAGTACTGGTCACTGCCCCCCGTTGTCACAAGTGGCTCAAGCAGCTGGCAAGGGGCCAATGCAAATTTGTGCAATTTAGAGGCAGGTGTGAATCTGGGGAACCATTCAATATTATTCCATTGCAACTGAGCCCCAATGATAGCAGACGGCAATGTTAAAAAAGGATGATGACTGCTTTAAAACACTAAGGCTAAGTACACTTGCAATATTTTTTGTTGGAAACAATTGATTACCGACCGATCGTCTGATAATTGTTAAGAAAAAATGTGAACCATGACTAGCCAACGACATCGATGAATGAGGAATGTCACTGGAAATGACCGACTGTCCATGCGGATCTGATTGGGAGACGAATGTTGGCTATCTATTGTGTGTACGGTCGTTCAGTGATCGTACAATACACTTTCTCTGGCACATGTCACTTCCTGCATTGTTCAAACAATCCAATATAGTGTGTACATTATTGGTAGATTATATTTGAACGTTCAAAATATTTGTGAATCATTGATCGCTCGTTAATTGTTTATTTTCTAACAATAATTATTGCACGTGCATTTACATAGCCTAACACTCCTGGATAACTTTCCCAGCAACAAAAATTTGATTGAACCAGTTAAGCACAGACTGTGCTTCATCAGCCTCTACTCCAGCCAATGCAACTGGAGTCTGACAGCTCTAACCCTTGAGGATGGGGAGACACTGGTGCTCTTAGGTTTAAAATACCCGAGGGAGATCACAGAATAGAAGATCTCCTACTGCTCTCTTATCTAACACCCACCATGGAGGTCACTGGCACATGGATAATCCTGGGTGTCTTGGGTGTGGTGAGATCAGACATCAGGTGTATAAAGGTAGCAGCCAAAATGTTAAACACATAGTTGGGTAGTACAAAACTAGCAACAATGGAAGAATGAAGACAGAGCTTCTAAAAATGCTAATGACATAGCTGTTGCTGATATTTAACATTTTGATCATCTAGCTTACAATGAGGTAAGTAAAGTTAAGAGCCCAGAAATATTCAAGCAACTAACCATTGTTAAATGAGATCAGCAATGGCAACCTATTTATTCTTCATTTCCTTTAATATCACCCCTATCACCCCTATTTGCACTATATGATTAAAGGAAAATATAGTTCTAAATATAGTTACTACTGCTTTACTCCTTCTAAATACGCTAACTCTATGCTTTCTGTGTATCTGATCAGATACAAGTATATACATCGGTTTGGACTTAACTCTGACTTCACGGGTCATTGAAACAATAAAGGTACCATTGCTGTGTGCCGAGCTATCATGCTGATCTTCAAGTTCCAATACTTTCAATCACAACCCCCATTTCAAATATACAGATAGGGAGTTCTTTCTTTCTTAATTTGGGGTCAGTGATTCAGAAAAAAAGAATCCAGTGGGTTAGTACTGCAGCCTCTTCATATGGAATGTATTCTTATGTTTAATGGCGTCCAGAATCATAAACTATATATTGGAATAATCAGGTAATATAATGCCCTTGAAAGATTTTCAGAACAAAGGATGAAACAGTGGATAACACACACACATAGTGCAAATACTTACATTTTCTCTGTTATTGCTCCTCTGAGACAGTGACTTACATTTAAACCCTACAGCCAGGTACCTAACCTTAGGAAAGTCATTTGATTTCCCTACACATGAAATAAAACTACTTCTTTATTCTATGACAAACACCCCATTGTATTCTGACAGCACAATATAACTGACTTAATATTACAAATTATTATTATCTGCAGGCAACAAGGCACCTTGTAAAAAGGTCACATTGATGACTGTAATAATAGTGACATGACACATTAAAAGATTTTCAGTTTCAATTTCAAATGCTTGATTATCCGTCCTATCCAAATAATTTTTTACAAACCTGCAAAATAGTTAATCTGTTTTCATATAATTATTAATTGTTTTCATTTTCATAATTAAAAAAAGAGAAGTTTAGAATATTTTTCAAACAGCAAGATATTCGTAGGTAAATTCAAATGAAGATACAATTATCTGCCATTGAAAGAGAAAAATGAATATACAGTTTATTCCCTACATTATAAAAGAGTCACTCTATATTAAATATAGATATGGCTCATATAAACATAAAATAAGGTTAAGAGAAAGGGGCCAATCAGAAACCAAGGAGTTGTGTGGCTTTCTGGAATCCCAGAAATGGGTAATGTCTCTAACAATCAAGGATCCCATCTCCACTCCATCATCCCACCCCCTTCCATTCCCACCACCACAGGCCCAATGTGCATAGTGGCACAGAGCACAGATCCCAATAGGTACGTGGCTGGCCACACACAGTGCATGTCATTAGCTGTCAACAAACTCTCCACCTGACAACAGGACTGGCGGCCGCGATCCCGAAGGGGAGGAGAGGTTTGATCCTTGATTGTCACAGACATTACCCACCTAGATCTGACTTCATATAAAGGACAGGAGATGTATATGCTATGAAGGACTAAATTTTACCATTCAGCTGCTGAGTTTGTCTAAGAATTAAACATTTCAGCAATAGTGCTTTAACTTGGTGACTTACTAATAGAGATTTATTGGTGTTGATGTATATGTATATGTCTGATAGTTGGACATCTCATCTAATGATAAATTGTTTTGGTGATTTACTAATAGTGGTCCAACTTTTTCATGAATGTGGTCACTATGGTTCATGAAATGTCCAAAAAAACAATAAAAGTAAACTAAATACTAAAGTATCTTAAGTATTTAAACTAACCTTCAATTTTACCTGCTTGAATTATGAAATAAGCCATGCAATAAACTATTTCTTCTTTAATTCATCATAGGTTTCACCAAGGGGTATATAAAAGTGAATAAAATAATCTTTATCTCATTACATTTTTACAGTAAGTTTTATTTTATTGTAAATAGCTATATAATGTTTGAGCACTTAAATACACCTAAATTGCTTTAATGGTCAAGAGCATGAATTACACAGTTATCACCTTTACAAAGGACATAAAACATATTTCACTGAAATTAATTCTGTATAATTATCAAATAGCTAGACCTTTGAGCTAACATTTGAAACTAATTTAAAAGGTTGCTAAAAATAAAATACATGGCTGACTAACTTTACTTTCTTCATGACTTTAACTAAGATTACACTTTCAAATTATTGTGGTTAGGTGGCATTCTTTGTTTCTTAAAGTGACCACTGCAAAAGTCAACAAATATGCCTATGTATTGTTCTTGAATATATATTGATTGCCCCTTATGATGTTCATACTTAGATATTAGGGTTGGGAAAACTGCCTTATATACAACATTTATCCTGTCCAAGTCTCATCATTAGTATTGATGTTTCAGTTGAATGGTAAAAATATATTAGTGTTCATTCAATTAACTGGTGTAATGAGAATACCATAAACATAATACCTGCTATAGCTTTAGGAGACTTTTGTACCTTTTTTTCCTTACAACATATGTTAATAGGATCATTAGGTGAAATTCAGGTAATTACCACTTTTTTTAGACTTTTAACTTACCTGGATACCTTTATGAATTTTCCTATCATTGTTTACCTCCAATGATATTTTTTATGTTGGTTCTATTTAAAAAGTTAATGTAGCAAAATGTTTTGCACTGCAGGACTTTATTTCCAGACTGATATTCTAGCATTTCTGTTAATTTTTAGGTATTTAATCTGTTGTAAGCAAAGGAATTTTTAGTGGAAGATGACATCACCATCCAATGCAAATGATTTTTAGGCAAGTTTATCTATTTTTTGCAAAGTTCAGCAGTGCACTAGGTAGCACCGGTATATATTACATTTTTGCTTTGTGGAGGTTTTTTTTTCAAGTGAATTTTAGTTAGTCTTACATGATACCCCTGATTAATGACAGTGACATGTCCAGAACTATGAATAATAACATTAAACCACATAAATCTGCAATATGTACATATCCAGTTACACAATCCTACTGCTGAACTATGTTTTTGCAACAATATTATTTTTAATAACAACATGCAGAGAAGTTTTCTCTGGCTTTCAATACTTCACTACTATTTTAAATTGACTATTTGTGCTCAGTATTGATAATTTTTTATTGGGAAGTGAATACATAATTTAAAAAATGCATATGGCTAAAATTAGAAACCAAATATGTATTGTGGACAAACACATTTGTCAGGTTTTTAGTACATTACTTGGACTAGACATACATAATGAAATGAAAAGGGAGAAAGCAGAAATAAAACTTCAATATAGTACATATTATCTTTAGAAGGAGAATTGCAAATAAACAAATATACTTCTAAAGAAATGTATTAGGTACTGAACATTTATAGGTTCTATTAAACATTTTAAATCTGTCATTATTCAGTTGGCTGGACAACATTCAAAAACATTAAAGGAATGGCTTGTTTAGAGAGTTTGTGTGTGTGTGTGTGTGTGTGTGTGGGGGGGGGGGGGGGGGGGGGGGGGGGGGGTAATTGGCATTTACAGTGAGTTACACTAAATGCCAAAAAAGCCCATAACAGAGAGAAAGGGAATAACAATTTGATATCTACAAAGACTTTTTAAAAACACAGAAATCAATTGTGATTTGTAGCTATCAGTCAATCACATTTTATTTTACTATATCCAGGTAAAATACTTATTTATTAAGGATGTTTTCTGTTGGCTATATGTTATTACATTTTGCTCAGGAGTTCTGCATTTTTGATGCACTTCTTTATTGAACAGTTTGTTTCCTTATAAATACAGTGAGTTCCTCCTCCTTTGGTTAGCCTTCTAAATATAAACTCAAGCTTGGTCGAACTCCAGTTCTTGTTTCTGCTTCAAACTCCCTAAAGCACCTTGTTAAAATCATCTTCCCATATGCCTAGTGCCAGTTTCATTCCCTTCTCTTCCTTTAGTAAAAGAATCTCCCCACTACTTAGATTGTAAGCTTGATTGGGTAGGGTACTCTTCTCTCCCTGTGTCACTCTGAACTTGTGAAAGTATTTGTGGGACTACAATTGTCAGGAGGAGTTAAAGAACAACACAAAACACTGCTGTGTAACTAAAAGTTAGTACTTATCTTTACTGGATGGGTACAATGGTCCTAAACAGCAACACGTCCAACAGCAAGGTCACATGACTAGGTTTTCCCCATGGGATGCCCATTTTCATAAGAGCAGGCAGGGAGAAAACCTGGAATTTCTTTAAGTATATCCAGAAAATGTCCGCATTTGCACTCAATCCTAAAATATCAGTAGTTAACAATTTACACTGATCTCATCCAAAAAGATTGTTACATGGCCATTGTTACCTCATGTTGGTCAAAGTTCCTTGTAACATTATACTGTTTTTATACATGTATTCATTGTTTTTGTATTGAACTTTCTAATAAAATACAATTCTTAGGTAGCTGCTGGTCCTTATCAGTCCTGCTACACACACCTGCATTATATGTTGACACTACATAAATAAAAGATATTAACAAAAATATTAGTTATAGTGGATGGTGTTGTATATTGGTATATGCATTTGTTGTTTAATTTATGTTTTGCATGAAATCAACTTTAAAGATCATGATCTTAATTGTAGAGCTCCCAAGATTATCCCAACTTTCATTCTGGGAAACTTTTAAAGTATTACTAAGCAGTACTTAAATTCACCAATTGCTATCTTAAATGTGTATCCTGACAAATTGATATTGAATTAGTTTAAGGCAGTGCCACTGCTGAGGCTCAATTTACAGTTTATCCTACAGATTTGTATTGACCTGGTTAATCTCTCTAGATTACACACACATACACATTGCACAATAAATCATCAAACAATAAATCTATTTTTGAAAATAAACATATTTTTAATCTGATAATCAATTCATTGAAATACTGGCTTATCCTGCTAAGAATGTTATTAACAAATTAAATGAATGCATCTATAAATATAGAAAAAAATTGCATCAAAACTTACTAAATCGTCTTATGATATTTTACAATATTTGGACCCACTAGCTGCCTCACACCTTTCTACAACCCAGGTTTATTTGTTGCACAAGAGAACAAAATAAAACAGGCTGTGATGGGTTGAGTGTCTGGTAAACCACCAGATCCTGATGGAATATTATTAAAGAAATATAAAAAAGGTCTCCTGGTCCCATGATTGGGAAAAGTATAAAACTGTGTTTCAAACAGGTAGACATTTAGCCTCACCATGAGAGCAACTGCTGTGAACCATGCTTCAAACAGACTAAAATTGCTTCATAACCTGTTTATTTGTATTGTATCTTTCATTTTGTTTTATGCACACTTTGTTTCATACCATCCAGAGTTTAAAAATAAGAAAAAAGTTTAATAAATGAAAATAATTTTGAACATACTTACTTTTGAAAGTATTTTACATTAACCAGGTATAGCTAATCCATTTCCTTTAAAGCTTTTTGATCAACACCTAGCAAGCTGCCCTGACCTGCAATTACGGTTAGAATGCAAGAATAAAAAATGGTGACAGAATCAGGAGAAATGACACTTTTTCGAACATTGTGACATCTTTTATATTTTATATAACAAATAAAAATGCAGGTCCATTAAACTAGAGCTGATACACATCACTATTTCTACAGGAAACAAGTTATAAAGCTTGGCCAAAGCAATTCCTAGAATACCTGTCGTATATCATTTATGAAACGTGTTCTTTCAACCAATTCATTTCTTGTGGATTGCATTTTCTAACTAGCAGGCCTTCAACTCATTAGTGTTAGTTTATATAAATCTATCTGTCTCACATGGCTCTGTTATGGATTTCCTGTTTGTCAGTATAGAGAATATTGACATACTCTAATTAAAAAAGAAACAAAAACTGCCACTGTATCACCAAACACACACAGTTTGCTTTTAGAAAGATAAATAAATAAAGTATTTTTTTAAATTTGCTGCTGTTGGGTATAATGCTGTCTTTAATGTATCATTTGTTCATAAAATAATGAAGCATAGACAGATCTGGATTTAAACTGGGGGCTAACACGCACAAGATTTAATCCCAAAGATCTGTTGATCCATGAGGATGTTTCTTCAAATGGGTCGTGCGTTGTCCCGGTATCCATCTTTAGCCTAGCGCGGAGGAAGTGCCTTTTTCTTTAGTCCTTTTCCTGGTTCTTCTTTACACGTCACCTCATCTCATACTGTGCAGGCACGAGATCGGGTGACAAAGATGGAGGAAAAAAGTGGCGATCTCACTGCACATGCAAAAATAAAATTAAATAAGAATAATTTTAAATAAAAAAAAATAAATTAATGTTTACTTTATATAAAATGGTTGTTTACTGTTAAGTAAATTAAACATTTTTAATTTAGGTCCACTTTAACTTTTAGTTTTGAAATTTACTGAATGTCAAATTCAGTATAATGTGTAACTCTTTTTGTGTAGGTTTGCAAACACAAATCTTCTGTTTCATCTTTTAAAACCACATCTTCATTTTCCAATTACAAAAGTAAAAAATGTAAAAAAAACATTGAAGGATTTCTGAAAGATAAAGTGCAAAGTAGTCTCTATACTATATGCTAGCCCAAAGTCTTCATACTAAATGATAGTAGCCTACATTATCAAATTCATGGGCCTTATATTTGTCCCTATTGGTAATTTTAGAATGCTCTTTCTCATACTATAGGCAGTGACCCAAGTAGGATCATAAGCATGCTTGGTGTGAATCACCACTGCTACCTGCCCTCTCATCATTTACTATTAGAAACTGAAGAGACACTAAGCATGCATGACCAACCTATCAAACTTTATCCTCAGTCTTGCAAAGTACGTAGGGAAAGTAGGTCCCTCCTTGTCTTACTAGCAGTAGATGTAGGTAATATAAACATCACTTAAAGCCCAAAGAGCAGGGTAATAGATTTACCACTGTATCATCAGTATAGTGTCACATCACTGTATTTCTTTTCATTTCTTTCTTTCGTTCTTTAGTGGTGCCTTTTCAAGTGAGCAATTACAAAGACACCTAAAAAAGTATTCCGTTTTCAATTATAATTATGGATTTTTAGCAATATGTTACCTTTTACCTTTTTTGCCCTACAAATGAAAAAAAAATGGATATATACTTCAATGCAAAAATATATGTTAAATTGATGTAGGTTTGTTTTATTGTTATCTAGCTTGTTTTTTGTTTTTTTTTTTTTTTGCTTTGCTGACTTTTGGTTATAATTCCCACTTTGGGTGCTGGCACACTAAAAAAATTCTTATTTAGGTGCTTGGAAAAAAGTTTGAGAACTTTTTTATAGGTCTAATTAAGAGATCCATCATCCATTTTTTGAGTCATATTCTAGCCCCAGTAATGTGTAGCAATTTGGGTCTGTTTTGATTTATTACAAAGTGATATCTTTGTTTGATAAATAATCACTGGGGATATGATGTTTTTTTCATGTTTATCATAGGAATAAGGGTAAATATATGAATGTATTAATTAACTAGAGTTACAAGTAAGGATTCTTTTAGAAGGTCAAGCCATACATTTTTGAGCTTTGAATAGAAAGAAGACAAATGAAAACTCTTGCTTTTACTATTTACCTTCAAGATTTGTATACTTTCTGTGTTGCTGATGCATATTTTGCCAAACATAAATTAAGGCAACAGGGAAACAAATAAAAATAAATTAGTGGCGGGGGTTCTAGCCTCCCTTGGCTGAAGAAAATACTTTTTGGTTCTGTTGTTATTACCATTGGAGAGTCTTCTTGTCTAGAACCCTTGTCAGCAGCACGGGAAGAGAGGTGGTTTTGTATTACATATTTTATGCTTTATGCTAGGATCTGAATTTACTAAGAATGATCAAAATATGAGTAAATGGTTGCATACATCAATTTAGGACGCATCACTGAATAATAGTGTTGATTGTGGTGGAGAATAGGCAAACAGGGCTCCTTTTAGACCAGAAAAACACCACTGATAATTTTATATGATATCCATATTTAAAAAACTGCATTAAAACATCTACTGCAAGGAATACACTCATAATGTCTTCAGAATTAATTTCTTTTTTTGTGCAATCACGACTTATTTGCTAAATTTGTCAAATGTTTCTTTTCATCTGTCATAAAGAAAGAAATCCCAGCACCAACACTATGAATTATGAATGGAGACTTCAGATAGAATGCGTCTTCCTCAGTAGCATGTTGTGAAATGTCAGGCAGTGTGGAGCCACACAGTGAATCTTCAGTCTCTCTGTTCATGTAAGGCTCAGCATATATTACACGTGTATTGACACAGCTGACATTGATCTTGTGTCCACCAGCTCACTTGATTGGTGTCCCTAGCCTCTCCAGAACTTGTAAAACCCATCTGTAGCCAGTGAAAACATCATTTACAGATTCCTACAGTTCAAGATAAAGAATTCATAGTTAATTTAAATGCATTATCCAGGTCTTTTGAGTCAAGTCACCAAGATGGCTTTAGCTTAACAGTGATTAATCAGCTGACTTAAATTCTTGGTAAAAATATTTAAATAGGTTTTTATGACATTGAGTACCCTATTCGCTTTCAGCATACTTATTTCCCCAGAGATTCCTTAGTTTTTATATTTCATTACCTTAAGGTGATCTAAATTTTGTGCTGTTCTTTGCATTCACTTCTGAAACTAACAGCACTATTTAGCACCATTCCAAGTGCAAGGTTTATTAGGTCAAATGAGGCAATGATAGATTGCACAGACCTTTTACTATCAGCAGTACTCTTAGCCACAAAGAGTAAAGAATAAAGCTGGGCAAAATTAAGCAATTATTTCTGTGAAACAAACATATATTCACACAAAAATGACAGCTAATTTAGAATCTCCTGAAATGTTTAAAGATGGTGGAAAAGAGAATATGCAGAAACAAGTCTCAAATTAAAAAAATCCTGCATTTTGTGTTGCAAATTTTGTAACCATTTCTTTCTTTGTAAAGCCCCTTAACATAGTATTGTCAATATAGTATTTTGTAGGGGGCTTTAACAATGCAAGGTTGCAAGAATTTTCGAGAATTATGTTGTTACTCATTTGAACCTTATAAATAATAAAAGGCAGAAAAGCAAATATGTCAATAATATTATTACGAATAAGTAAAATGATAATTACTGTTTCAATCAAATTTAGGTAAAATCTGGAGATTTCATTAAAACTTCGCCATTTTTTAAATTAGTCAACAAAGAATGAAAAATGCAATGCATGCCTCATCAAATATTCCCTGCCTGTCGCTTATAGATGGTGTTCAGTAGATCCAACGTTCGTATATTGTCTCAGAAAGTATCTTCAAAGACTTTACCAAGATGTTGTAGCTCTCCCACTGAGGATTCTGATAAGTCAATAGGGCATGCACATATCAGTTCATGTGATGGCCCTAGGAGATCTTCAACAAAAATCATTGATGAATGTCAAAAATGATGTAATCTATCGTCATGAAGAAAACTTACTCTGAAGCTTTCTTGTGCATCCTCTTGACATGTTCTTGTTTGGAGAAGCTGTTACCTATTCATTAATTCTTTGGAAATATTCATGCTGTCTGACATGACTATAGCTTTTTCGATTTTTCTCTATGTGATTGCATTTTGCGAGATTTTATTTCTCTCTTCAAAACTTTGCAAGACTTATACCTAGAATGTTGTCATAAAGTGCTCTGAAAAAAGAAATGTATTCATATAGGTGTTGTGCTTCAGAATAAGCCTCAGTTGTAAGTTTTAGAGATGTAATGATCTTTTCCAATGCAATGAGAATGCTGGGAAGTCTTTGAGCATTAGGGCGAACGGCTTCAATTTGTACACTCCACCTAGTGTCACTTAGACAATGCAAAGAACTGCCAATTTCTTCAGCCAAAGTGTTCCATCTCTCAGAACCGCTGCTGAAAAGGAGATATAATCTGTCAACAATTACAAAAAGGACATTTCTGTACAGCTTGCTTCAGCATGTACACCTACAAGGTTAAGTGTGTGGGTAGCACATGGACAAAATATAGCACATTCAAAATACAAATTCTTTGGCAGGAATACAGCTACCATCCATGCATTTCATTTTGTTTTCACAGAAGGTACCCATTGCTTATGTATCCTTTTATAATATTCATAAACAAACAATTAGTCTATGAGTCAAGAAATAGCCATTGTATCTAAAAGTAAAATGAAACAAAATGTCCTTCAGGTGGTTGAGATGGTTTATATCTCAGTGGTGGAGTTAATAGTTGTGTCTGGGTTTTGAAATTCTAGGTTTTAAGGAGAATTCAGTTTTATATCACATTGTCTAACCAATTCAAAATGGCAAAACAACAAAATGTTTCATATTTTGGTAAAGTTAAATAAAAACTTTACCAACAAGCTTATTTGCACATCTAGAATCCACTTAGTTTTAATTTCTAGAAATGATTTTACAAAGGGAAGCAACAATGGTATATATTCACCTGAACAGCATGCAAATCTATGTGCTTTATGGTGAATTACAAAACTGAGGAATCCAGCAAATAATGAAAATTAAGATTGTTTAGTGATACCATTCCTTGTAGACTGCATTCTTCCCATTTTTTAATTTTAAATTCTTAAAGAGGAAATAAACTAAAAAAACTAGTTTGGCAGAATAGGACTCTGGCCGTAGTAGTGTTAGGTCCCAGGTTCAAATCTCAGCCAGGACACTATCTGAAGTGTGCAGGTTCTCTCCATGTCTGCGCGGGTTTCCTCCACACATTTCAAAAACATGCAGGTAAATTAATTGGCTTTTACCCAAACATGACCTTGGATTGTATTATGAAAATTGTGAGCCCCTGAGGAACAGCTACTGAGATGACTATAGACTTTGTAAAGTGCTGTGTAATACGTCGGCCTTATATAAATACTGTGTAATAATAATAATAATCTGTCATTCCCCCCAAAATTTTTCTGGATTGTGTCCAGTGCCATCCTGAAATCTCTGTGCTGGGCACTGCCAACTTCCTTCCTCTTCTTTCTCATTTTGCCTACATCATCCGATCTCGCACTATGCAGGCGCGAAATGGGGAGACGTAAACCTTCAGTTGATGTGGAAAAAAAAGAGTGCCAATCTCACTGCGCATGTGTGAGACTGGCAATATCTTTTTCCTCATTGAAGAAAAAGCCCCATTTGCTCATCACCTGCCAGAAGCACATGCCAGCCAGAAGCCTCCTGAGATGTATGATGTATGTGTCCCAGGAGGCTCTGTCCCCTCATTCTGTATTTTTTTGCGGCAGTGTTTTAAACCCCCCCCCAAAAAAAGAAAGCTATTTTCACCCAATATAAAAGGGTTGTCTACCCTTTAATGTAAGGTCAAAAAATGAGTTTAGGTCTGCTTTAAGCATAAAAACAAAATAAATATTTGCAGTTGAGGCTTGTTAGGTAAGGGATGTATCTTACCCGATAGTCCGTGGTCTGCTGCAAACCATCAACTGGCTGATTGCTTTAGTACAATGATCAAAAGGCAATGGGAGCCATTAGATAAATAACATAAAAACAATTATTTCAGAAATTAACATCTTTGAAAAGCTTTTTACCGCTTGTGTGTTGATTTCCGCAGGCCCTATTCTTACTACTTTTAACAAATGTAAGTTAGAAAAAGTCTATATTTTTATGTATCCCACAGCGTAAAAATTATTTCACCTACATTTACGATAATATCTTACCTCTCATTGTGATGGTTTCCCGTATTATATATTTTCATCAGTTACTATTCTGAAGCAGCTTCTCACTTGGTATATTTGTGGTTTAGCTTTTGACCTTTACAATGTTCTTGTGGCCACTTACTTGGCTCAAGAAACCTATAGCACAGATTTCAGGATCCCTCATGAGAGGTTAAATGACTGTACTTCAGCTCTTTAGCTAGGAGGTGTTACTTTTCAAATGTCACTATTGACTAACATGAACAACATCAATGTTTGATGCTTAAAGTGTATGTCCTACCAAAGTATATTTTCCAGGATTTGGAGGGCACATAAATCTAAGGTTCTCAACATCGTCTTATACAGTGGCTTCAGAAAGTATTCATACCCCCTTCACTTGTTTCAATTTTGTTATGTTGCAGCCTGATGCTACAATCTTTTAAATTATTGACCAGTGAAGCTCAGAAGTCTCCCCATTTTCTTTTGAATTGTGCCTATCCAATGAAATTATTTGTGAAATAATATGAAAAAAATTCACACCTACAGGTAACAATTTGATATATGTATCACTATCATTATTTTTGTTGTTATTGTATGTCCAGACTTCACATGTCCCAAAAGAAACAGCCTAATTCTGCAAATATGCTGTTGGCTCCCATGAATGGATAAAAAAGGGGTTTTATCCAAGCCTCCAAGCAGAGGTTACTTTGGACTTTCAAACTTAAATGTATGTTTTGGTTTCCTTGTAATATGTTACAATTCAATTTATGGTTTGTATGCAATTAATTTTGCTTTAAAAAAATGTCTCAAAAGTCCTATTGCTGAACCAGGTGGTTCTTACATGTTTTCTAGATACTCTTCAGGATGTGGCATTTTGATCTTTGCTCTCCCCACTATGGGTCCTCTTACCTATTTTGCACTCTAAGACTTTTGTCAAGTTTTTATTGTTGTCTTTGTTGAAAAATGGAGACATAGGGACTGATATATTAAAGCTCTCCCAGATCAAAGAAAATATACTTTCATCAGTCAACCTAGGTGATCCAGCAAACCTAAAAATGGATCTGGTTCAGGTTTTTATTTTGCTAACAAATTAATTTTAGGAAATTAATTCCAGGTTAGCTGGATCACCTAGGTTCACTGATGAAAGTGTATATTGTCCAGCCTGGGAGAGCTTTATTAAATCAGGTCTTTAGTATTACATTTGACAGTCTGTACTGAACCAGGAAAAGCGGTATTTTAGAGGTATATAAAGAGATATCAAGAATGTTCTGGTGACAGATGTATATGGTTCAGATAACTGTTCCACTTGTAGATGTAAAAGGTTGATGATGAGTGTTTTGCTAACAATTGTATTTAACTCACTTTCCGATTTCCACTGCTTCTTGTTTGTCCGTGGACAGGAAATGCAGGGAAATATACACAAGCAGTTTTACATACCACCGTAAAAATTTTATTATGTTAGATATCATATTTGAAATATATGTTTTTTGTCTGATGATGTCACAAATCCTTTTTTCTCTTTTTCCCTCAAAACTTAGCAAATCCTTTTTTTTGTTGCAAATGTGAATCTTTAAATCCTGGGGTCCCAGAAAATAAATTGAATTTCAGGACAAGCAGAAGAGATGAAACTAGATTTGGCCTTTACTGAACGTATTATAAGTTAATAACTTATTTTTTAAATGGATTGCATGATAGAGGGGCAGTGGGTTACTTAAAGTGGAACTAAAAACAAACTAAAAACAAAACATATACACTTACAAAACAAAACATATACACCTTTAATCCCACAGGCCCCTCAATGTCGCTGGTCCTTCCGACAGTCCAGTCCTGAGTTGTCCTGGGATTCCCATTTGCCAGGCGCTTATCCAGACCTAAAGGGGCAGTGCTGCAGCCTTTTTTTAAAAAAAAAAAAACATTTTTACATTTTTTTGTAAATGCTGATTTTGTATTCTGTTCCATAGGCATTCTATCAAGTATGGCCAATAAAGTTCTAAAGCAGTTTATGGGCAAGCCACAGCAAATGAACCCCAAGAGAAGACACCATAAAAGTGCTTGAAAAACTTATATGAAGACAATAGTTTATCATTAAATAAAGAACACCAGAAAAAGATATCATGTAAAAACTTTCACCACTAACAGACCATTCCGGGCTCTGGACATTTTTTCTGGACTGCGATCTGCCTAGAAACTCTATATCACTTTATTATAATCAAAATGCATTATGATTGATGTCTTACTTGTATTCTCTGTGTAAATGTAATAATTATCATCTCATTTAAAACCAGGCACATTGTAAGACTCCTGTTTTGGACCCCCAAATTTTAGGCAACACTAGGTCATCCAGTTGTGCATGTTCCCACAATGACAACCGTGATTATCATAGAAAGTGTGTACATAACTATAAAAGCATTGTTTTTTTACCAATCTTTTATTTTGTGATCCGCTATGGTACAGAAAAGGATTGTAAATCTTTCCTTCAAAATTATATAAAAATATGTTTTCCATTCCAGGTTTGCTTCATTATCACTTGTACCATGATGGTCTATCTTCTCCATTCTAAAAAGAAAAGTTTAAAAAGTATCATAAGAACATAGTTTTTTGGAGGTTTTTAGGTTCATTAGGTGACCATTTCTCATAAACATTTCTTTAGAATTCTACACTTTCTTTGCAACTCATCTAAAAAAAATTTTAATGGATCTTGCAAAATATTTTTGACAGAGATACAATTGAATGCATAATATATAAAGTACCAAATGTAGGCACATTTTTAGTCTTATTTACTTGATGAGCCAAGACACTTTTTGTTCCTGCATAATGATCTGCTACAGTATATATTAAACATGTATTTGGGAACATTTTAAGCGTTTTTCTTTTTTTTATGATACTTTCAAAATATGTGTACTATTTTAATAATTACTTTTCAAAGAACATTATTATTTTCAGTAGGGCTTTAAAGATAACTTTAGCTGCTGAGTGTCAGTATACTACCGAATCTGTATTAATGCCATATTTTGTAAGTCTTGAATTGTTCAACTTCAGCAAAAGTATAAAATATAAAAAATAGATCTAGCACGCTTATGATATTCATGTTGAATATTTAGAGTATAAACTTGCTAAAAATGCTGCTGCTCAGGAACAAAAGGATAATGGTAAAATGTATGTTCAAAAAAATAGCAGCTGCAAATTACTGCCATATCTTTAAAATGGATCACCGGGCATTCCAGGAAAAATAAAGCCCAGCTCCAGCAAAAACTTTTTTATTCATTGTTTAGACTTTTGAATAGAACAGGAGCAGGGTAAAGTCTTCAGTCTGTGTCCTTAGTAAAGTATCCCCCTTCTTTCTGTTTGATGAATGTCAAGGTGAGTATGAAATCATAGCAAATATTATATATTTCCAAGATGGACACTTTTTTGAGCTTCCATTTAAACATTGGTTTCTTGGTGAGTTAATACATATGCACTGAGAACTTTTTTAATGCATTGTGTTAAGACAACCTATTCAAATTATTGGGCTGATAAGACACCAACATGTCCACTATGCACCATTGTTGGCACCACAATGTAGTGTTACTACTCATGTTCATTGGCATGTGCTACAATGCAAAGCATGGTGCTATGTTGCCTTAGTTTGTTTAGTTACCATTAAAAATGAAAGGCATAACAATGCAATAAAGCTAAATCCAGTACTGTGCTGCCATCTTTTTCCTTCTTCTCTTTTTCATTCGGATCCTCTTGATTGGCTGGGATAGGAATGGGATAACTAAAGCTACCCAAAATAGATTTTTCTGAAACTACTTATTTAACCTAATTTGTTTGGAGGTATATATTTTTGTGGTCTTGTAATGTAGCTGCCTAGGTTATTGAACATGCTTTGAGGTGTTAAATTTAGAAGTATCTTGGGGCTAGATCTGGCAAAAAAAAATTGGAGCTGACAAGGTAGACCTCTTGACTCATAGTAAAATTTGTAACAGAGATTTTTGTAAACATACCAAAAAAACTTTAGTTCCCACCTAATTTGTAATTTTTTTTTATATTCTTAATCAAGGATATGCAGGTATCAAATATAAAGCACAAGGGAAAAATCATTATCCGGGAACAACCACTATTAACAAAATGTCTCAATATATGAGAAAATGTTACTTATGTGGACAGATTTTCTCATTAGTCTTCATTCAGCTTTAACCCTCCTGTTGCATTTGTTTATATGTATGCTAAAATGGTAATTTTCATCTGAATATACAAACATTATACATTTCTGAAAGCAAAAACTCTTTTACAATGAATACAGATAACAGCATTTTTCCTCCGATAATTATAATTTTCAGTGAAAAATACACAAATGTTAGTACAACAATAAAAACAAAATGGGCCTAATTTATTACAGCTCACCAAGGCTGGAGAAAAAATACTTTCATCGGTGAACCTGGGTGATCCAGCAAACCTGGAATGGATCTGGTTTGGGATTCAAAACATTTGCTAACAAATAGCAAAATACTTTTAAGAAATCCATCCCAAGTTTGCTGGATCACCCAAGTTTACTAACGAAAGTCTTCCCCAGCCTCGGAGAGCTTTACCTAATCAGACCCAATGTATTTCCCATTATAGTAAGCTTTTGTATATGGGATTGTTTCAAGCCCATAGATAAGAAATCAAATGGAAAAATCAAAAAGTTAAGCATAAGACAATGTTACCAGTATTGCCTAGGACTGGGTACACACGTGCAATGGTTCTCCTCCTATAATAGCTACTGTTTAAGCAAAATTAACATTACTAGACATTCCCTACAAAATAGCAATTCTTTATTTTTTGAGAGCAGATCTATGTTATGTCGAGTAAGCTTAGATTAGTTGATATATATAAAAAATGCAAATGCTGCAGTGAAATGGATTTGCATAAAATAGATGCATTACAAGGGCCTGCTTATTTTTTTCCACATGCTGCATGTGTGAGACAGGACACTTATGGATGCTCCCATCGCCACCCATGGTGGTCATGTTAAATCACCTGGATGCAGAACAGAACAAATATTTTGTTACCTCTTGAAAACTTTTGCTTATGAAAAAAACAAACATTTTATAGACATAGATATTTGCATTCTGCTCATGGTTTTTAAGCAATTTTTGTAAATTGCTGTTAGTAACAATAAAAAAACTATTTGACCTTTTGCATCTAGGTGGCTAAATGTACAGTATCTTGCATTGAAACTCAGCTCTGAAACAAATGTGCCTATTTTTGTTCTCTTATCATACTTTTGCTTCCAAAATTGATATCTTTAAAAAAAAAATGTCATTTTTAACTGAAGTCTAAAAGAGATTGGAAGAAAAGAAACACATTTATTTTAGGGCAACTAAAGTCATTTCTCAGCATTTCTCAGCAAGAAAGACTCAAGGAATGTGAAATAACACATATATGTTATGATAATTCTAAGCATAAAACTGTGATGGTGGTTTAAACAAAAATTAGAAAATCCTGTGATGGGGAAACCCTCTTTATAACCGCTTGCATATTTCCATCCATATGACAGCAAAACCAGATATAGATGTACGTTCAGGAACCTCAATCCAGATTTCTAAGATTATTTATTACACACGTGTTTAGTTGGTACACTTGTGTTGTCATGGGTTGGTGACAGCAAGAGACAACTTTCTTTTATTACTTTTTTCACAATAAAACTTTGTGTATATATATATATATATATATATATATATATATATATAATCACAAAAGGCTTCCAGCATGCTGCTTTCTTAAGAAGCAGAAAAGCAGAGATGACAACTATGTGGTCATGTATCTGATGGATAGCTGAGATGGGGAGGGTAGCTACTTTTGCTTTCTAAACTCAGATTAACCTACAAGTAGTGACCAAACTTATGATGACTCCAGGGAGGCATGAGTAATGTCAGAACCTCAAGGCATGCACAGGCTTGCAGGAGTCTCCCACTAAGCAGGTGAGGACAAAAAATAGGTCGATGGCAGATGCACTGGAACGGACTCAACCGAACCGAGCACTGCAGTACAGAACAGTAAGCAGATGCAAGCCAAGGGGAGTGGGTCAGTAACAGGAGACTGAAGGTAATACCTAGATAATACAAACAGTCTGATTTTTTAAAACAATACAGGAGAAAATACTCTATTTTGGAAAAACCTGGGAGATCCAGTAAACCTGATGTGAATTTTGTCCAGGATTGAAAACATTTGCCAATAGCAAATGATTTTTTAGGAAATCAATTCCAGTTTTGCTGGATTACTAAATTCCTCCCATCATAATCCATCTTCTCCACTCTTGGAGACCTTCAATAAATCAAACCCAAAGAATCAAGGCTCACATATCAGGTCAGTTAGACAAACTGCTTAGGAAAACATGGGATGTTCCATAGCCCTTTTGGAACCAGGGTATTATGGAGAGTGCACAAGAACATGCACACTCACACATCACAATGCACATACAGGTGAACTATGTGCAGAAGAATGCACATGTGTTTAAGTCAACTGACTGATTCTTCTTCTTTTACAATAACATTTGGCAGTCAGAAAAAAAGAAATTGCTGTCCAAAAAGAATTGAGAACTCTAAGGGGCAATATTGGCTCCACCTCATCACACACATTTCATCAATGGGGTAAAATGCAGGCTGTAGCATAGGCTATATCTACTCTCCTTTATAAATCGATCCTTTGGTATTTACATCATTATAATGAAGTGCTCCATGACATTTCAAGTTTAGTGATGGATATGATATTCCTAAAGGTGTACTATCTAAAATCCAATTAATAATGTTTCAGATATTGTCTACAGAGTGTTTTTCTTAGCTAAATTTTAAATGTCATCATCATCTTTCGTCTTGTGCCATAGTCGTTCTACTGTGATTTGCAACACATTTATTGCTGAGAATACCTGTCAGCAGCCACAGCTCATTTCACTGTCAATGTCAAAGGACTAAGACAAACATATACAAGTAACTATGCATAGCTCAGTAACAACATATAAACAATACAATAATGGCATACACTTCATTCTGTGCTAAGTCTCATTTAGTATGCTGGAAACACAGAGAGAAGAGAAAGGAAATATGGAGATATAAACATGCAAAGTGAGGCAGCTGGTTATTGACTCATTATGATCTATAAATACATTGTCCCATTGTATCTTCACTTGAGTGCATAGATGCCATGTAATGAGATATTCCAATATTCAGACTTGCTTCCTTCTGCCATGGTTCATCTCACACCTCCAATCTAATTCCCGATCCATTTACATTACCTAATTTGCAGGTTACACTAACCTTTTCCATCACTGAAGATAGGCTAGTTAATCATATCCTGCAATAATATTTTTGTACAAGATACACGTTTTTTTTTGTTTTTTTTTCTGGATGGATTGTGAATGGTGTATGATCAATGAAGTTACTATTGTGTTTTTTGGTTAGTATATATTGTTACATACCTGTTTTTATCTAATGCAATGCAATGTGATTTATCTTGTACTTAATTTATTATATATTACTTTTAATATCATCATCCTATTCCATTATTATTCATTTATATGCAATTTTAAAATACGAAGAGAAGCAAAGCTAAAAATGTGTAACTGTGAAAGAGTTGCTTCTCATAAACTATTGGCAACTTTTACTGTTACTCATTTAGATATAGTGATAAGTAGGTAATAATTTGTATACCACCATCATGCTACACACTTATACCATAGCAATATAGTATATCATTCCCTACATAGCCTAAGGTCAATTTTTTGGGAAAGCCAATTTATTTATCAGTATGTTTTTGGATGTAGAAGGAAACTGAAGAAACCCACACAGTGGTTATATTGAGAAAATAACTGCAAATTAAATATCTTTGGACTACCTCCCCTGAATATTTTTACAGAATATGATTTTTGTTGTGTTTTGTACATGTAAGAACAAATGTACGAAAGTTCAAAAGACACTACAAAAAGTATTAAAGAATTGTATTCTAATGTATCAAAAACTACTAATACAAATAACATTTTCATGGGGATGTGTAAAAGTTTAAAAATATAGAGAGTTGCAGCTTGTTAGGAGTATGAAAACTACAAAAACCTTTATGCATTAGATATTATAAATTTATTTTCCAATAGTCCAACAGGTTTTCTAGATAGGAAAACTACAAAAGCATTATGTATTAGGTATTTTAAATATTTTTTTCCCATAGCCAACATGTTTTAGGAATAGGAAATGTGGGCCCTGATGTGATATTTTGGGTTCCAAAGATATTCAGAATAGTAGAAAGGTAAAAAAGATCTACCTATCGTCCAATATTATGACACTTCATATTTAGCTAACTCCACTAGCAGGAAGACATGTGAATAAAAAAGAAGAAAAGATTGGAGTTTTATGGTAAGCAAAATTGTATTAAAGAAAGTTGTATTCAACATCACAAATCACATTAGTTTGTTCATAATAAAAGTGAACTACTTAAGTAGGTTGATCCCAAGTTAATGTCACTGGGATGAAAATCCTAATTACTAGACTCAGATATCCCTGATTACACAAGTATTGTTGTTATTAATAAGGTTTCGTATCCCCATGGGTTTCACCTACCTGCTTTTTCAGGGGATCTTGCGATGTGTCAAAAAATTGTGTCATAAATTGGTATCACATTTACATTGGAATATGTAAACAGTGGATACATGGGAAAATAAGAATAAAAAATCCACCATAATGGTAACACATACAAAACTTTGTAACAATTGAATGTATAGTAGTGTTTCCATAAGCAAGCCAAAGGTGTTGTATTTTCAGTAGTTGTTTTGTTTATGGAATTAAAAAAGTAGTTCTTTATAAATATCATGATTATCAAATATGTGTTTGTGATAAATTTAAGATATATCATGACAAATATAGAACATAGTCAGATTAGGATACATTATACTGTATGATAGTAGGGTTTTGGAGATGTTTACAGCAAAGGCGCAGGGTTGGTCCTATTGTGGGGTGTTGTTTCAGCATTTGCGGTGTCATGTGTGTTACCCATGGTAAAGAAGTCAGTGGAAGATTAATACAGGTCTGTTCTAGGTAAACCCACTGCTTACAGGATGTGTGGTGGTACCAGTCTAATATTCTTGTAAACTGGGCCGCCAGATAATACAATCTGGTACACCCAGGCCTCCATAGTATTTCAGCAAGAAAATGAATTTACATCATCTTCGAGGACTTTTGCTCCCCCATATAAACTTAAACATTATCAAGCTAGCTATTTTAGGTCAAGATGGTAATCGGTAAAACCTGGAACAGGTACAGCAATCTAGGTAGTACATTCATTTTTATGATGTTAATTTGGCCACACCATGTAACTATGTAACCTTGGCTCCATCTCTGGATGTATGCCCCAATCCGTGATAGGAAAGGGGGAAAATTTACTTCAAATGTCTTGGGTATGGTTTTTCGGTATTAAAGTTCCCAAGTACTTGAGGGCCGTTGAGTAAGATTAGGTTAGCTGTCTCAAAATGCTTTGCAGGAGATTGAGACCTCAGATTTAGAATAATTAATTTTGAAATTCGGTAAAGCCCCATATTAAGGGGTTAGAGATAATGGACATAAAGTCATCTGTGAATGCTGCCACCTTCTGATGGGAGCGACCAATCTTAAGATCCAAAATATCATTATTGCACCTAATGGTAATATATAGTCCTTCCAATTATCAGAATAAAAATTAGGGGGGAGAGCGGGCTCTTTGAGCCCTTTTGGGTCTCGTCCCACGCTTAATGAGTACTCCTTGGATAACTGCTTTGTGAGCCTCCCATACCATTAGGGGGTCACAACTAGGGATGAGCGAGAATGACTCTGACATTCCCATGAAAATTTACTCGAACTTCTGATGGGTCAACGAAGTTTCGGCGAACCGATTTTGCGGACCCATCGGAAGATCGAGGAAATCATTGCAGGATTAAATGGGAATCCTCCTGTGCATGATCCTTGGGCACTGGAGGGTAAATGAGGGCCTGCCCTCATTTAACCTCCAGTGTTTGGAGATTGCGCACAGGAGGATTCTTGCGGCTACATTCATGAAAGCAGCTGCCGTACTCCTCCTGTCATTGATGAGTCCCGCGGCTGTGCTCATCAATGAATGCAGCCGTGGGAATCATCACAGGATGAGCACAGTCGTGGGACTGCTGTGTTCTGGGATAGAGAATCTCTATCCAAGAACACATACTACAGGGCTGCAAGAGCAATCAGGGGAGCAGAGTTGTCAGCTCCGCTCCCCTGATTGCTCTTGCAGGTCCCAAAAAAATAGATCTCAACTGCCGAATTTACGAAGGCTGTTCTCGCTTACATTTTCGCTGCTAGATCGAATTTTAAAATTTCGCTCGCTCAGCCCTAGTCTGAGTAGTAGTTTAACTCCTGGTCTAGAGAGAGAGATTCATTAAAAATTAAATTCTTTGACCTTGGGTGGGCATGTCCCAGCTCAGGGATACCATAGCATGGTGAGGCTCCCAATGGCACATTTCTTAATTCGGGATAGATCTATCTATATTTCTGGTGGTGCCAGAAATGATCAATACAATAGTAAGATCAGTGTGGTTGGAAAATAAAGTGTAGTCTCAGGTTGTAGGGTTAAGCACTTGCCAAACATCAAGAAGTTGATGTCTGACTAGGCATTGTTTTACTTCCTTATGGGTGTTAGAGTGGTCCATAAGGGGGTCAGGTGTGACATTGAAGTTCTCTACCAGGATCAATAAACCCTCCCTGAACTCTTCCAAATGGGATAAATGATCTCGTAGAAAAGGCACCTGGTTTGTGTGGGGAAAATACATCGGCCCTGATTTACTAAAATTCTCCAAGGCTGGAGAGAATACACTTTATTCAGTGAAGCTGAGCGATCCAGCAAACCTGGAATGGATCTGGTCCAGGATTGAAAATATTTGCTAACAAAATAGCTTGATTTTAGGAAATCCATTCCAGGTTTGCTCAATTACCCAGCTTTACTGATGAAAGTGTATTCTCTCCAGCCTTGGAAAACTTTAATAAATCAGGGCCATGGTCATTAACGTTACAACCTGACCATTTAGGGTACTCCTAACGAACAGTACCCTCTTCATCACAATAAGACCCATGAAGTTGCCATAAGAGAGTGAGTGTGAATAGAATACTTACTCTTGGATTTGGAGTTGCTGGAGCAGCTGTGATATCCTAGTGGAAACTTTCTATTGTGGAGAGTCAAAGTCCCATCCTTACGGAAGTGCTTTTCTTTTAGGAAGGCTACGTAAGCACTCAGGCTCCCCAGTTCGGCCAGAAGAGACATTTGTTTTTCAGGTATGTTCAAACCTTTAACATCAAGAGAAATCACATTATTGGGAGCCATATAATAACAGATAAAGAAGGTGTGGGGGAGGGGGAGGAATCACGGACGGCAAAAACAGATAGGTATGAGAGACAGATTGGAAAACACGGGGGGAACATGGATACATTGCAAATCAGTGCATCAATCTGAACTGAGGGCTCCCATGTGGGTAAACATGGAAGGATATGGCTAGGTTTGCCTGCTCATGGTCACCCAACCAACCATCATGAGTATCTAACAAACAGTAACACTCCTATGGAAAGACAGTGTAATGCCACTGTAGGGTCACAGTGGTTCAAAGTTCTGAAGGAAGGGTAGGCAGGAGTAGTGTCAACTTCTGTTGGTGGTTCAGGTAGAGTCCTGTTATTGTAGGATCTGTGTTAGGATCTGAACCCAGGGATGCTTCGGTGTCTGGCTGCAGCTCTGTCTACTGTGCCACATGAGGGTTTGTCTTTTGCACTCTGTTGGATTCCTTGGACAAAGATACCTTGATACTTAGTATCTTGCTGAACCTTGAACTCCTGGCCCCTCCTATGAACTTCTAATCTAAACTTTGTCTCTGAACTTCCTGTTTCCAGATTATCAGCCAATATCTTACTCTTCTCGCTACTGTTACATTGCGCTCTCCAAACTGCTACCTGTGTACCGACCCTTGGCTGCTGTTTAAAAGACTACTCTTCCTCGCACTCCGTCTCCAACTTTCACCATTGGCTACCAATCTCAGCTTGTGCTTTGATCACATTTGTGTTTGCTCCTTACCTGCTACCCCTGCTTGTACATAGATCCTGGACTGCTTCGGCCTGTGTCTGCTTGCTGTTTCAGCCACTGGACTCCGAGCCTGACTCCTGATCAATACAATCTGCTTCTGGGAATGCTGTTTTTTCAGTACATGCCAGAATGGGTCAGCATGTGCGTATACTGTGGGTATGTAGACGGGTCACATCGGTATATCAATGTGGTAGATCGAAGGCTGCAAGGGAGTGAGGGAGATCCGTCGGCTGATTTATTGTGGCTGAGGCATCTTGAAAGCATGGAGGTGGGATGGGAGTTCACAGTGAGTCTAGTACAGGTCACAGAGCTTGTCTTAGGTCAATATTATGTTTAGAAAGGTCTTGTAGCAATTGCACAGCTGGGCCATAAAAAGAGACACCATCATTATCTCTGACTGCTGCCATGATTGCCTCCTAATGTGGTAGGAGCACAGTCTGCAGATCACATCATATGTTTGGTCCAGGCTTTTAGAGCTCAGCGCCTGGTGGATATGATAATCTCAATAGTGGCCTCTGGTGGACAATGTAATAGCATGGTAAAAAGTGATGAAAACTGCTGATATGAGATCTTTAAGTTCTACTGTCTCAGGCAGGCTGCGTACTCCTATATTGTTTCGCCTGCTCTGATTGTCTAAGTCATCTTGTTGTAGAAGTAGACGCTGAAATAAGGTAGAATTGGTATTGAGAGTGGCAGCATGCTGGGTAAAATGGCCTCTGAGGTCAGCCTTCCATTTTTATGTCCTCCATTTAGACTCCCAGATTTTGTTTCAGTTCAGTAATTTCTGAGCGCATGGTACCCGAGATCCTTTTCATAAGGTCTTCAAAGTAACGCTTAGTGGGAAATGCTGCACCTATCTGTGCATCCTGGGGTTATGATCCTACTAACATTATGGAGGGGCTGTGATGGCTTCTGAGGTTTGGAGAATTATAAGGGTTGCCTAACTCAGAGTGAAGTGGAGTCCCAGGTGGAGTCTGTGGGCTCTGCAGTGAGCCTGAATGAAAGAAGCAGCTTCAACCTGCTGCTTATTTCCCTACTTCAAAGATTGCTTCTTCAAAGATTGTAGCCCCAGACTTGAGCCTTAAGCTGCCCCAAGCTTCNCGGATTCAAGGAACCCTTGCTCTCTTCCTCTCCCCTTGCACATCTGCGTGTCGGCATGGCCATGGCGGGCACCATCCTGCTCGCTGGCTTCTGTGCTGATAGTGTGGCCAAGCAGGTAAATAATACATTAATATCCCTCCTTGGTGCTGTTGCTGCAAAGGAGTAACGGTCTTTGGGTCCTCTCTTCCCAATTTCAAAGAGCATGTCTCACACTGTCCGCATCCAAGCCATGCCCCCGGCTTTATTTTTTCTAAAGCTTGCATTAGGTCGCCTTATTTGCATTAAGTTACTTGTTTACTTACACAATCTAATATACAAACTGACTGATTGTTGGTACCCTTCTTTTGTCTGTAAATCAGTAAATTATATGACAATTTATGAAAACTGTGGTTAAATTGGGTGACCAGTAATATTCTTTTTTCACCTAAAGCGAAATTACAAATGGCACTGAAATTTACCCTACCTCCGAGATCTTAGTCGAGTTGGTCCCACACCAACCCATCTTTATTCTTCATCCCTGCACAGCCTTGACACCAGGCATCACCATCTCCTTCTTATATTCTTATCTCTTCTTATAGGTTCTTCTTCATATGTCACCCGATCTTGCACTGTGTAGGCACGAGATCCAATGACGCACTTCTGGAAATTGTAAAAAAAAGTGCTGATCTCACTGCGCATGCACTTTTTATCCCAGGAGGTATCCCAGGAGGTTGCAGACTATCCATTCAGTCTTTACCACTTCGGCAGTATAGACAAAAGGGGTGAGCCCCCCTTTTAAATGATAAAAAAAAGTAAAAACATTTTAAAAAAGCAACCCTTTTTTGTCCCATATAAAGTGTTATCTACCCTTCTTTATAAAGTAAAAAATTTGATAAAAGGTCCACTTTACAGAATGAAAGGTAAAAGCTGTGGTTGCTTATACAGTAAATGTGAAAGATCTTTTAAAGAGTAGGATCTTAAATGGTTGAATCATGTCTGATACTTTATTCTGAGAGAATTTTATTATGAGGTCTGATACATTATCTGAGGAAATCAATTCCCTGTTATACTGTATAGTGTACAAAAATATTATATTCAGATGGTTTGTGTATACATCCTGCAGAGTTCCCCCTTAGCAACAGCTTACCTGCAGATATTATTCCTTTGTACATAATTACCTTATCAATGACTGCTCAAGGCTTTGCTTCTTCTGGATCTGGCAAGCTTTCAATATCCATAGGTTGCTGTTTCATGTATCCTAGGCTATTCTGTCCTATTTTTTGAGTTTACCACTCTAAAGTTCCTATTACCAATTCATCCTGTTGACAAAATTTTAATCATAATAATATTAGATTTCTAATAAAAATCAAAAAATAAATAAAAAGAAATAAAAAGAAATATATTTTTTTAAATAATTTTACTTTACTTTTCAGAATGAATGAGAAGAGAAATCCAGGATAGGAACACTAAATAAACACAAATGGTTTTCCCTTGCAGTTATTATTATGAGCCAGTATTTAATATAAAGCCGACACATTAAGCAGCGCTTTACAAAGTCCATATTCATATTACTAACTGTCCCCCAAAGGGTCTTACAAGGGTATGGTTATATGTTCTTAACTTAGACTAAGGACATTTTTGTAAGGAAAGCCAATTAACATAGCTGCATGTTTTTTGGACTGTGGGGGAAAATTAGAGTACTGGGAGGAAACCCATGCAGACACAGGGAGAACAAACACGTGCACGTGCCCAGATAATCATTTTTTTTTCTGCACAAAGAACCATATCTGAATGTAGGGTATATCAAATCAAAAGCACAATACCACACCAGGTTCTAGTACTTGGAGCCAAAAGCAAAAAACTGAAATAAGGTGTGCACAACCTCACCAAAACTAAATGACTAAAAATTGGAAAAAATGCTTTAGGCATGTTTCCAGGACCCCATTAAATCCACCTTGAATTGAATTTATGTGGATTTAAAGAAGGTTCTATGTTATACCAGAAAGGTGTTCCTATAAAGCTGTTGTTAAGTACAACCACAAATGTATAATTTTAAAAATACCAAGTTAAAAGTAATAGAGTGGAACAGTATTATTACAAAAATAGTACTAGTTGTGACTATAATCTAAAATAGAATAAATTGCTTTTATTTTCTGTGGCTAAAATAATGTATATTACATATCCTTAATTTATGTAAAAAGAAAACAAGTAAAATAGAAAAACTTTGTAGTTTGTAACTTTGTTCTTCTAAAGAAAATAGGTAATTTTCTTTCTAAAGTAAAAAAAAGGAATTGTTTTTGTATATTTTATAAGGAGCAACACATGGATTGGTGAGTATAAGAATCAGAGATTGTAAAAATAATACTTTATTACTGCAGTCACTTATACATCTAATAGGACGTATACAGCACAGATTGTTTCCATCAGGTAACAGCAAATTAAAAACAAAATTGTCAATGCCAATGGCAAAAATCCTAATTTGCAGTACCCAGATTTATTAAAGCACCCAGAGGACAGAAAGAAACACATCATGAAATAACTAAATAATATCTGTTTTATTTTACCCCTATTTGATTCTACACACATAGAAACAGCCCCTGCCTACTTGGTAATATTTTAGCAAAAATATTTATTAGTAAAGAAGATTTTATTGGAGTCAAGTTATTTCTTTTTGCAAATGTTTAAATCACCTGAAGTATTAGTAAACTTTTAAAAAGTCATCCGGGGTGGGCAGTGACTCCTAAGTGGCTAAATAAACAATAGGCAATTTGTGCTTGTGTTTCATTCTAGGTTTGCTGGATCACTCAGGTTCACTGATGAAAGTGAATCCTCTCCAGCCTTGAAGAGCTTTAATAAATCAGGCCCAATGTTTAAGGGAGAGGGTTCCAAGATAATATA
>NC_092858.1:122095019-122109563 GCF_032062135.1 Pyxicephalus adspersus
CGATAATCCGATTCTGCTTGATGAATCAGGGGCTATGGGTCTGATTTATTAAAGCTCTCCAAGGCTCGAGAAGATACACTTCCTTTAGTAAACCTGGGTGATCCAGCAAACCTAGAATGGATTTCTTAAAAGTAATTTGCTATTTGTTGGCAAATATTTTCAGTCCTGGACCAGATCCATTCTAGGATTTGCTGGATCACTAGGTTTGCTGGATCACTGATGAAAGTGTATCTCCAGTCTTAGAGAGCTCTATTAAATCAGGTCCTATGTGTAAACAATTTGGCATTTTTGTTACACTTATCAAAGAGAAAAAAAAGAATATTGGATACATTCAGGAAAGCAGACTCCCCAAACTTTAAAAAACATTTCAAACACTGCAAACATTGCATTTTAAATTATTTGAATAGAGGTATAAGCCATATTTAAAAAAAAAACATATCTGAACAGCAAACATTGTCATTCAATTTAGGGTAATATTCAAGAATTGCCACCTAAATTTTTTTTTAATGTTGTTTTTGGGGGATTTTTTCATCAGTAAAATACAAAATATACCAGCAATAGAAATATAAATGTACAAGGATAAGGTAGAGGTTGTAACAAAATAGATGCACCTAAACGTAAAAGCATCCCACTCATTAATAAATAAAGGATCAGTAAACCCAAATCAGCTTTTATTATGTAGTAAAGAGTAAAACAGCATACCATTTATCATTTAAAGACAGTGTCATCTCTGCAACTAGGTTCTGACAACTCAAAAACTCAACAACATGAAAATAGAATTGAGCTTTGAAATACTATTCATGCTACTAGAAAAGGTGTTTTGAGCCTGAATAAATAGATATACTAGAGTTACAGTAGGTCATGAATCTGGCCATTTTATTGCTGAAGTGGATCCTCATAGATGGACTGCCACTAGTAAATTTACAAATTTTAAACATGAATGAAATGTCTGGTTTTCATGTCAGATGAAAATAAAATTGCTATATGGCAGTTGTTGCTCTGTTCCCATCCATAATAAACTATAAAGATAAGTAGTTACCATTGCCATGTAGACAATTGTTTGCATTTCAATAAATAAAAAAGAGATTGAGAATTAGTGTAGAAGTACAAAGCCTAGTTTTACCTGAATCCCAAAATTCATAACAGTTGTGGCTTTCCAGAGAGAAATGTACTCACATTAACAAAAGCATGGAAATTGTCATACAAATTCCATGATGTAATTTATCAAGGTGGGATGCAAATCCTAAAATATAAATATACTTGAAACAGTGTACTGCTTTGAAACATTGCAGCTATGTATGCTAATGTACTTGGTATTTTTATGTCCACAAACAGGTGTTTTTATGCAAGCTTTTCTTCTGGTTTGCAAGAGTTTTTCTAGAAAGAGACGTTTATAACATAAAACACACAAATGTAAACTCAAATGTAAACTGATCAGTGTGTAAACTGAGGTACATGAGTATAAATCTAGGGCACAACATGCAGCTATAACTAGAAACATTCAAAACAGTAATCAACAGAAATGCCAATAAATTTTACTTAAAAGGTGAAAAATTAAATCAAATGTTTTTCAGGTTAAAATATTTTTTTTTTACTTTTGAGTTGGTTATAATGTTATATTATCACTTCCTCTAAAATGATCTTTTGTGCATTATTGTTGTCTATCAGTAGAGGGCATCCTCTCCTCATGCAGCTCTGTCACAGACAGTAAGAGTTCGTTATACACTTTACATTTTACATGAGGGCACAGCACCATCTAGTGGCTTAAATATAAACAAATATTGTTTTTCTAATGGGAATTTCAGGTCAAGAAATCTGTTTACACTCAAAAATATATGGAATTTAAAACTTTTATAGAAAAAACAGGCAAGAAAAATGTAATTGATAGACAACATATAAAAAAACAATTTCATTAATTCATCCTATAGTACGGAGTTAAAGTGAAAGGAGGATTAAACTAAAGTATATACCCTTATGCTCTTTAAAGGGTTTTATAAGGGCCTTTTGTCTTCCTTGAGATCAATTATGGATATATAGTTCTAATATATGCATATATTTCTGGAAAATGCTGGTTACTAGTATGTTTATATCTCTAGTGGTTGAACTTGATGGACTTGACTTACTATGTAACCCTTTAAAACTTCCAAAAAGATTTATTTCTTTCAATGAAATAAAAAATTTTTATCTCCCCAAAAAAGCTAACCCACCTGAATTTAGGAAAATTAGGTCACTCCATGTCTTATCCCCATGATTTCTGGGTTCAGAATAACATCAATAAAATCCACCAGATACCATAGTGTGGGGTTCTAGGAGATTTCCCTGTGCCAATGATTAGCTTTATTCTTTTTTTACATCAAATTTCAGTTTAAATTAATATTAATAACCTCGTTATTAATTAACCCTCGCAATTTCACTTACCAGCACTGTTCCCCTGCAAACCCAGTGCTCCATTGCCCAGTGCTGGTATTTTCCTATACAGAAACAGGACTTCTGCACTTGATTTCAGTGCAATGCAAGGCGTTCTTATAAATCAGAAACCCATGAAGTTATTAGCTGCTGAGCGGGTTGGTAGCACCTCAGGCTGTCATTGATAGCTGAATTCAGGTGGTAAATAGAAGAAAATTGTCATAGCAAGAACACGACATTAAAAAGTGCCCTGCCAAACCAATAGACTGTAATTCGTGCACAGTGAGGTGCTTAAAGGTGCTGAAGCTATGATTATAGGCATTCTATATGTACATGAAATATGTGTTTTATGTTTTTATGTGTCTATGTCTATGTGAATATATTGTTGTGTAGTAACAGTTGCATCTGAATTAATTTATTTTACATGAACAGTTTTTGCGTCCTAGCATGTCCCTCTGTTTATCTTTACACCTGTGCATTGTTTGAAAATACAGAACCCATTTCAGAAATTAGAATACACAATTTAAATGTATTGTTTTTTTGAACATGTGTATGAGCATATGCTGGTTTTCTAGTTCTAAATATGTATATATACAATTAAGTTCTGCGCTGGCATAACACGTATCATTCAGTTATGCTTTTCTGGCTAGCTTGTAACCAGAAACACTGAACTTAACTCTCTACCTGCTTTGTGGTGACAAAACAGTGCTTGGTTATTTATGTGTGATTTTGATTTTTGGTTTTAGCATGAAGCCAGTATTAAAGTTTTTTCTTATTATGTACTGCAGAACAACAAGAGGTTTGAGTATACCCTTAGGTACTTCATAGGCAGCCTGTTAATCTGCTTTTTCCCATATTTGGCTCCTGGCACTAAACTGTCAACTGTCAGAGACGAGAGACTAAATCAACACAAATAGACAGCAGAAGTACCGGGACACTTCCATCTGTTCAGTAAATAGACCTAGCAAACATGGACAGTAGCATAAACATTCTATATATGTGTATAGAACTCCATAATTCTAAGCTATTAGTTATTGTTTCAACAATATATAAACTGTTCATACATAACTTGCACAGGGACTGAAAAATAGAAACATACATATAATTAAAAAGAGCAACAAATATAGATAGATAGAAAAATATTATGTCCGAAAAGATTTTAGCCATTTCCAATTGACGATCAGTTATTTAGAAAGAGTATCTAATTTATGTATGATGGTTATCAAAATAAATCAAGTTATACTTTTACACAAAGAAAAAGGAAGGGAGTGCACAGATTTGGTTTTCCTGCCCTGGCGAGATCTAATATGGATTTTTAATGCAACAGAAAGTCTAAAAAAGTCCCAATTCAGCTATCAAGGTTGGTGGGTATAGAGCTGAGAATTATGGTGGTGGTGGAGAGTTCTTACAAAGGTTGTGACAGTAAGAGCCATAAGAAGCAAAGGGGTTGCTTAGTACACATATTCCTGGATCCTTATTTTTCAGATAAATGTCCTATTAATCATCAATAATTCATCTTTTGCGCAAGTTTTGCATGGTACCATTATTTTATTTACACAGTATTTATAAAGCGTTGACATATTACGCAGCACTGTACAAAATCTATAGTCATGTCACTAGCTGACCCTCAAAGGGGCTCACAATCTAATGTCCCTACCATTGTCATATGTCATTATCACAGTCTAGCGACAATTTTTTGGGAAGCCAATAAACCTAACTGCATTGTGGGAGAAAACCAGAGTACCCAGAGGGAACCCATGCAGAGCAGAGAACCTGCAAACTCCATGCAGATAAAGTCCTGGCCAAGATTTGAACCTAGGACCTAGTGCTGCAAAGGCCAGAGTGCTAACCACTGAGCCACCATGCCACCATGCCACCCCATGGATATTAATTGGTCACCCAGGACCGGAGCCTGGGCCGGAGCCTTCTTCAGGGTCCTCCAGGACCTTTTTGTCCTCTCTACAGTCTAATACTAGACAGTGTGCTTGGATTTAAAAAAACTGCTCATTTAGTTGGGATACATTGGAAATAATACTGAATTATGACCCTTATTGAATTCTTGAGTTCAAGAACAATATTTTGCTGTGATATTATGTTTCTTTGTCCGAAGTAGCGTATATAAATCTTTGTATATAAAATATTTGGTATGTTTTTCTAATTTATAGGTCATATAGGTTTTTTTTGTTTTTGTTTTTAGTGAGAATATTATCTCGTTCTCTCTTCCACCCACACATAATATATAGTAGCAGTTTTTAACTTAACACCTTATTATCAGAACAATGCTTAGAAGTAGTTAAGAAGGTGGGGTGTTTTATAAAAGTGCAAACCATTGGATGACCATAAACGCTTGACATGATCACTATAAATTTACTGTCAAACCTACTATTTACTGGCACTTTTAAAGGTGCCATACACTGGTCAATAGGTGAAAAATCAGGTAAATAATATTTCCCTGATATTGATCATTTACCTGGAATAACTTCTATTCACATACCAACAGCCCCCAAAAAATGCCAAAAACTGCATTTGCAACAGGGAGATGTAAATCAGTAGGGAGCATTCTGTAACAACCATCAGCTAACAGAAGCATGCATTGCTATGTATTAGATGAACAGGAATTGAGAGGAGCTTTGTTGTTATAGTAAACAATAGGAAGGGCTCCCACTTTTAGCGCTCCCAACTGATTTACATTGGACTGTCAGAACAGAAGACAGTTTTGCTAAATTCGAAATGACAAAGAAAGACCTAAATGTTGGATCAATATTCACAAATTAGTAACGTCCTAGTTTTCAAAAGATTAGATGTTTTTATCAAATCAACTATGTAATCTGTTGAGAACATTGCATAGTGTATGGCATGAAAATATATATATTTATAAAGCATACTTAGCATGATCGCTACTTTACAGATCAGCAGACAACGTCTGCCAAAGTGGAGATCAGTAGTGTTTGTTTAAAACACCCTGATCACCACTTTTGAAAATTGTTGTTCTGAACTACAATTGAAATGAATGGGCTGCACACACCACTTACAGATATGATGATCTTTTCATTCAAGTAAATGGAGTTTCTGATTACCACTTTAGTAAAAATACAGCTTGTGAATCAAAGCATTGATCCCCAAAATACATCATAACATTGCCTTTTTGGAAATCGGCTTTATAAAAGAAAATCAGATTTTAAAAATGATGAACAATGAAATGGCAATTTTTTTTTCTGATTGCCACTACTATATAAATAAGCCCCAACGGTTATCTATAGTTGCAGCCCAATGCCCATAGTTCCTGGCTGGGAAGCACAGTGGAGCCAACTGGTAAACATACATTCAATCAGTCTACTTGACTCTGTTTCTGGGCAGGCATAATTTTAGTTCTTTTTTTCATTTTAAATTGCTGGTGTTGATACCAACCACTGTTTGAACCTAATCTTTGTTACCAAAAATGATCCCTTTAGTTTTCGTACATCTGTTCTTTGGAGCAATTTCTGTGTTCCCGAGTGTTGGAAATCAAGCATTTTAAGCATATGTGCTTTAATCAGTAAGTCTTCATTGCCAGCAGCAGAAAATAACTAGGTAGACTATAAATATGCTTGTTTATGCTGTGTATGATTATATTCCAGTAAACTGGAAATGTGCTTCTATTTTTTCATAAGAATGTACCTTGTGTAAAGCTAACAGCTGCACTGAATAACTGTTCTTTTTTTTTTCCCCAGCAAAATATTTCAAGAAACACTGACATGTGATTAGTATGAAATACTTCCTACGGCTTCCATGATAATAATTGGAAATATACGGGGCTGTAATATGCAGTGATATAACCTTCCAATAAAAGCTCTTGTGTAAATTACTCTGAAAAGCCCAGTTGTTTTCTTCAGTAGACTTTTACTCTCAGTTGTCCTACATGGTTTGGGTAATGACTTCCACATAAGGATGGCATTTTCTAATAGTACAAAACGGCAAAAGTAAAAAAAAAATAAAAAAAGGAAATAAAAAAGCAGTGCAATTCAGTCACATCTTGGCAATTTTGTCCAAAGTATTGGGTCATTGTGTTTCCAGCTCACAGCTGGTAGTTTCTTACTTCTAAGGTCATTAGTTCTATGTTTGATGGTTCTTTGTGGAACAAGTAAGTCCTACTGAGTTCCTCTTACTGAGTCTATGGCCAAATCTGAAAAAAAGTAAAAGAAATGAAAAACCTTAAATATAACGGTGATAAGGTTCTACAGTTTCCTTGAAAATAATGACACAGTGACAGCCATTAACAACTGCTGGGAGCAGCACAATAGTCGAAATTGTGGTTTGGTAGTACCATTATAGACTGTTATGCATCAGAAGTAAGAACCTTAAGACTAGCATACTATAATGTAACATAAAAAGACATTCTATCGATTTAACAAGCGAGGTGAATGTTTTGTCTGACACTGAAATGTTGAAATAAAATTGTACAAAAAAACCTTAAAAGCTATGTCTATTTAAAACACTGTATGTCAGACTCTAAAAATCTCTTAGTAAGTATTTTATAGTAATATAAGCTGCAAATCAAATTTACTAAGAGAAATAAAAGATGGTCTTGAAACATCATAGATGCATAAGAAACAAGTTCCCAGGAACACATTACACTGTATTCACTAGCTTTAGACCAGACAATCTTTACCTGGCACTTGCCTGCCATAGCTGCGAACTAAAGATGAGAATTTATTTTTTTCGATTTTCACACATTCTGTTCAATTTTGGAATGCTCTGCCTTGCAAACCTGGGGAGTCATACAGTATTTATAGCCCTTTAGGAGAGCTTTAATAAATTAGGCCCATTAAGTTAGTCCAGTTTTGTTTTAAATTAATAATGCTAAGACACTGTGTATTATGATATATTTGCTAGTAAAAGTGATCAAAATTGTTGTTCATTTTTTATATATATATTTAGAGGTTTTAATTCTTTTTGTTGGGGGGATAGGCCAAGCAGATTTTGGTTCTATTTAGGGATGACCGAGCTAAATATTAAAATTCAATCTTGCGGCAAATCGGGCCGTTGTCGCTTACCGAACATGTAAGCGAGAGTGATCTGTGTAAATTTGGCCATCGAGATCAAATTTTTTGGGACCCGCTCCGCTCCCCTGATTGCCCTTGCAGCCCTGTAGTATGTGTTCTTGGATAGAGATTCTCTATCCAAGAACACAGGAGTCCCACGGCTGTGCTCATTATGAATGAATGCTCCTGTGATGATTCCCATGGCTGCATTCATTGATGTGCACAGCCGCGGGACTCACACTGACAGGAGAAGTGGCGGCTGCATTCATTGTGGGTGATCCCCAGTCACTAGAGGTTAAATGAGGGCAAGCCTTGCACACAGGACGATTCCCAGGGCTGCATTCATGAATGCAGCCGTGGTACTCCTCCTGCCTCCCCTCCTTCCTCCTGCTCTCCCATGCCCTCATTTAACCTCTAGTGCCCAGGGATCACGCACAGGAGGATTCTCACAGCTGCATGAATGCAGCCGCGGTACTCCTCCTGTAATGATTTCCTCGATCTTCGGATTAGTCTGGGAAATCAGTTCGCCAACATTTTGCGGACCCATCGGAAGTTTGAGGAAATTTTCATGAGAATGTCAGAGGCATTCTCGCTCATCCCTAGTTCTAACAACATAGCCAGAGTTTCATATATTATCTTTGTGCCCTTTTTTTTTCTTGCTTGAAACAAAATTGTTTGTGTTTTGCTCACGATCATGGCTTTATCAGATTTCCAAAAAAACACCAGAGAGATATAATTTGTGTTGCTTTCCTAAAAAAACAAAAAACAATTGCAAATCCGTTAGTTATTTCCACGTTTTGTCTGAGTATCCCCCAAAACAACTTGTTATCTGTATTTAATCACTTTGAATACAAAGGCACAAAAGATATATTAAACCATTGCTACCATATAAATGATACTTTAACCTTCCCCCCTTTTCTGAATCACTTTACCATCCTAGCTAGATTGGGGACTAATGTTAATGGCTTTATTAACCTGATGGATCAGCCAACTTTGAAGCTGGTAAATCTGGATGTGTGTGAATACAAGGCAGAAAATTATTACTAGCAGCTGGCTGACATGCTCTTTGCATTTCCCAGCAATATAAAAAAGACGTTGCATCCAGTTTTTTCACTCAAAAATTATACATGTGTCAGTATTCCTAAAAATCACTCATAGGATGTAATCAGGAGAGAAAGCTAGTAGCATTATTTTGTATTTATTCATATTTTTAATTTGACAGATATAATAACGGCTCAGCCAATCATATGTGCGAACCATGACAGATGTCATTTTCTTTCAACCAGATTGGCTGAACTGTTCTTTTTTTTACTCCTGAAACTACCTGAAAAAGCCTTTTTAAGCTAAAAAGAATAGGATGGATTAGGATGTTGCTTTATGTAAGCCAGGCTAATTGTAAAAGGAAATAAAATCTATCCTTTTGTCAAGTATATTCTGCCAGTGCTTGCTGTCACCGAGAGGTTAAGACCCCTCTCACACTTGCTGACAAAAGCCACAGATTAATCCGATACTGTGTGCCCCTATCGAGCCAATATGCATTTTTTTTGGGTCAACCAAAACATTTGACAACCCTTTGTCATAAAGTTGAATTAGTTTAGGTCATTACAGGCATTGCAGTTTTTCCACCAGAGAAGGAAAGGAACCACGAGGCCAGAAGTGACTTGTGGCTTCCAGGAACCCAACCACAATCCATCGAAACTGCATGAAAAGCAAAAAAAAATTTGTTTCCAAGTACTCCCCTCTATAGTACTCAACATAAGTTGCGTTTCTCTTTCTCAAAACATTCTCAAATTTTAAAAAGGAATTGCATAACTGGTGAAAGGAACCTGGGCAGATTACCATAAATGTTCTAAACTTCTACCTAAATCAAAAAAAGGGGCAACATAAGATTTATTGACATAGATTATTGTTTCTTGAAGTTCTCTAACATGGGGGAACCCTTGAAATAATTTTCAGACCTTCAGGGAGCTCCTATGTTTATTATATCCAAAGCGCACAGCAAATTAGTGTGGTAGTAATTATTATATCAGTGTGGTGGTCAATGGGAAGAATTGCTTATACACTTGCTCATACACTGCTGGCCATTGGGAAGAATGTCACCCCTACAGATAGCCAAGAAGATCATTGGTGTCACCTAAACTGACCTGAGAGCCACAAATTGTTCAAGGAAGCCCTAGCAATCTAAGGAGGAACCCTAGTTGAAAAACATTGACATAGATTGTAAACTCTTTCCAGATTAAGGATGTAATGGCTGAATGATATAAAAGCTGAGATTAAATAGATACCAACATTCCGATATTCATACCAACAGTTTTGTTAACCTTATATTGAAACTAAGAGCATGAAAATGCCTGTTTGTGAACTCCTTTTCCTTTTTGTCCCAAGCTCTTTTGGCCATGACAGCTGTCTCATCTGTCTAACCATCTAAAAAGTCTTTGGCTGTCATTGTGCTTAAACACCACATAAACTGTTCTATCAATTCCTTTAAATGGCAAACATTTTATGTTATCTAGCAAATGAGCTTCCACTTCAAGTGGTGTTTGGAAGATAGCAGGAAGAAGAAGCAATATACTGAAAATAATTAAAGTGCAGCTGAGAAATCCTTTAACATACCAAGGTTTATTCATGGAGAGGAAAGCATTTTATTCAGTCACATGTACAATGTCTGAGTAAATGAAATGTATAATGTTTGTTTCTGATTACTGATTATTGCTGAACAATAGCTTTAAAAAACATTTTTGAAAAAAAAATTTCACTTACAAATGTTTAAAAGCTGAACTCCAAGTCTTAAAAGGCTAACTTTAAGTCTTGTACACTTGTACATGCTTCTTTCCTGTATTAAAAATGTTTACTCTTTTACTAGACTATGATGTATAAACCTGGTTGATCTAGCAAACCTGAAATGGATCTGTTTCAGAAGGGAAAACAATTACAATATAATAGTAAATGATGTTTAGAAATTCAATTATAGGTTTGCTGGATCACCAAGATTCTCCCACAATAGTTTCTACTAGTCTTAAAACTACTTTCTCCAGTCTTAAAAAAAGCAGCCCCTTCTTGTCACAGCACAAATAAGAACATGGAGCAAGTCAGACTGAGACTTCCTCATGTCCTGGCCCCTCCATTTTTTAACTCTTCTCTTACTAGCAGAACTGTACCTGGCTCACCCCTCTTTTTCAGTGGGCTGTGATAAACAAACATGGCCATGTTCACTTTGTTTCTCTCCATCTCTCGACAACCATCAGCCAGTAGGGCTATTATCCCTATTTTTCTCCTTTACGACTGTAAAGATCCAAACCTAAATTATAGTTGTTTAGTGAATGATGCTTTGGACAATTTGGGGAAAATAAAAATATTTTAATTTGTTGTTAATAAGAACAAGCAGGTGGATTTGCCAGTTGGTTTACATATCAAAGAGCTGATGTTTTCATGTTCTAACCAGGTTGAAAACAATTTATTTAGTGAAAGTTCCCTATTGAGTTGATATAAGAAATAATGTGAAAATCATTTAAAATAATTTTATTTGTTTCAGAAAAGGGAAATTGCCCAGTTTGGGTTGTGGTTTCAGTCTGCAGACTTATTAAACTATGGGCTCATTATTCTTGCCATGCCACTAGCCAAGGGTATCTTGTCCACAGTCTATAAAGCACTAATAGCTTTTAAAGAAGATTACAAAATCGTTGATGCAAAGAGGGTAAATGGCTTATCTTCCATATCAATTTTCCCTATTAGGAACATCTCCATTTATTGCTTTCTCCAGTTGAACAACATTTGTAAAATACTCCTCTTCCTACTTCAGGAGACCACACAAGCCCATTCTCCTATAATATTTAGCCTTGCCCTTGACTACCATGAAATCCTCTTTTTTTTGTGAAGTATAATTTTAACTCTCTACAATGTATTAATATTACTAAAACATCATTTGTTCGTCCATCAAATTATTTTTTTCCATAATTTTTTCCATTACAAAATTCAAGGTATTATGTTTTGTTTTAGAAAACTCCACATTCATTCCCCAAATTTTACTTTAAAATAAATAGTCCACCAACAAATGTCCTAATGAAAAAAATTTACATAAAAAAACCCTCCAGCCACCATTCTCGTGGGTTTACTAATCAACTAAGCTTCATAGGGCCTGATTTATTAAAGCTCTCCAAGGCTGGGAAGGGCACACTTGAATTGAAGCTGGGTGATCCAGGAAACTTCGAATAGATCTGGTCCAGGACTCAAAACATTTGCTAGCAAATAGCAAAGGACTTCGAATAAATCCATTTCAGGTATACTGGATCTCCCAGCTTCACTGATGAAAGTGCATCCTCTTCAGGCTTGGAGAGCTTTATTAAATCAGGGCTATTGCACTTAACAGTTCATTTAGATGACATCTGTGTTTTCCCGTGGTATAGGAATGCATTGAGGAAAACAAGTGCAAGGGTGGACAATAGCAATAAACACTACTTGTAGTGTTAAACATTCTTTTTGAAAACCTTAGATTTTCAGACAGACTAATGAAAGAGTATCTTCAAAACAAACTCTTTGAAAAATGTATATTCCTGTCCCAAGGTTCAGAAATACATACCTTCACAAACTGGGTAAGGGACAAAACCTGTTAGTGTAGAAAAATCAGGAGGTCTTCTACTATGACTATTGCCTGCCAGATTTGATTGTACTGTGTTTCAGACTTGTGAAAGAACTTAAAATAGAAAAACCTAATCTCTGGCAGGAAAAACATCCGAGATATTTGTATTATCTTTGTATGTAGCTATTTGTTTAGATTTTAGCTCTATCATATACCTAATATAAAGAATAGGGGCTAGGGAATAAAATGTCATACTAGATATTAAGTGAGTTTAATGTTTTTGGGAGCTAGGAATTAGACATGCAAAGTGTAGACCATAAGCACGTCTTTTCGAGAAGATTATACTCCAAGGAAAAATTCAGCTTTGGTGACAGTTCTAACAAACTAAATATTGTCTGTCGATATTCTCTGTAATCAGCCTGACAAATGCACAGGCACACTAGTGATTAGTGTCAGAGTGTGTCAGACACTATTACAGCTTTTTCTGAGATTTAAAACAATATAAAAAAAGTGTTGCTTTTGCTGATAGGTTAAAAAAGACAACACAACCACAGCCTGTCTGTCTTTTTGGTGAACTATTTGATAAATGTACAGTTACTGGAAACTAGTGTCCACGAGTTTTATACACATTTTAAAGATAAATTTGCAAGTGCCAATATTTGTCAGCCTTGTTGCACAGTTATCACAGATATGCACACTAGTGACTAGCCTATTTATAGGGTGCACAGTTATATCTTCATATTTGCCCAAATTGCATTTGCCCTGGACCTCCACCTTTCTCAGGACCCTAATTTACCTAATCGTATGGATTGCAGCCAACTGGTATACTGTCTGCTTCATGTTAGTCTATGTTGTTTTTTTTTTTTTTCTAAAATTGTATATAGGAGAATATATACTGCAAAAGCAATTTTATAAGTGAATTAGGTGATAATGAATTATACAATGTTTTATCTGACAGTAGACACAAAACATAAAACTGATACTCACTCATCTGTGTTGAGGTTTATATGAGGGGTAATACCCATGGCATGGAACATAGGTTTGTGGGTTTTCTTCACCTTTGTCTGTATTATTCCTGGATAACTGTCTGGATACATTTTCTTTTGCTAGCATAGGGTTTGTGTTCCTCTAGCAATAACATCTATATTGCCTTATTATATTATCTGATGTTATTTTACACATTGTAAAGCCTAGGAGTGAGTACATTACTTTGCATTAGGAAACTGGGTCTTTTACAGACAGCATTGTATATATATATATATATATACAGGTAGTCCTCGGGTTACATACAAGAATGGGACTGTACGTTTGTGCTTAAGTTGAATTTGTGTGTAAATAGAATATTCTATATTGCTTTATTTACGACTTTTAATGAATTTTTGAAAAGCTAACAAATTATTTTTTAACTGAATCAGAGCTTATACTGACAAAAGATTGTCATTATCATGAGACAAAAAAACTGATTGTTTAATATTTGAAAATAGAATCCATATGATGCTGATTTGGAAGAATTCCCGCATTTGTGAAGATGTGTTGAACTTTAGGTGTGGCAAGTCTTCTATTGCTGTCCTCGGGATTTTCTTGTCTATAGTGTTGTTTCATTTTTTTGCCTTTGATTGCACTCAGCAAATTGCCTTTTGTTGTTTTGTCTCAAAGGCATTATTACAGGCCAGGAATTTGTAAAAGAGTCCAAAAAAAAGTATGTGCAAAAGGCACACTGTCACTCAGCAATACATACACACATACATGCAATATACCTCTGGCATATACCACAGTGCGGTACAAAGGTCAGCAGTGCACTCACATGAGTCTGAATCATGTGTCTAGCATGTTTGGTTAAGATGTCTCAATGCATTTCCGAGTCATGGTGGAACATAGCAAGTTTGGTTGAAATGTCTCTGTGCGTTTCCTAGTGATGACATACACACATACATACATACATCCAAATATAGCTCTGACATATAGCACAGGGCTGTACAAAGGTGACTGGTGCACTCACATGAGTCTGAGTCATCAAGAATGGCAAGTTTGGTTGAAATGCCATGCGTTTTTGAGTGATGGTGGAACATACATACACACATACATACACACCTACATACACTTTTATATATATAGATTCACTTCACTCGTCCATTCCATCATATATATATTTATGTGTGTACATATAAAAGAGAAATTATAGGAAGAAATAGGCAAAGGGGATTTTTTGGCCATATTGCTTCACATTGAAAAGATTGCCTATTTATTCCTATGATTTCTGATGTCATGGGCTTGGCTCCAGGCAACATTCATGGATGATATTGCTTTTGATTCAAGGAGGAATCCACCTTTATGTGCTTCCACTACCAAGCTGAGGTGAGTAAGTCAATATATTTAGTGGGCAAAGGTCTAAAAAGGTTAAACCTGCAGAAACACCCCGGAAGGCCAGGAAAAGCAAGAAAATATGTTTGCCACAAAGTGTATTTGTCCCTGGAAGTTTTAGATGCTAGTACTATTTGTTTTATGTAAACACCTAAAATATGCATACAATCCAGTATTTAA
>NC_092858.1:122109688-122122700 GCF_032062135.1 Pyxicephalus adspersus
ACCTGGACCTCCTTCCATCACCATCAGGTGTGTTAGAATGAGTATGCAACTCAGCTGGACAACTAATTCACAACCGGTTTGGACAGCAAGTGGAAGTGTGTTTGTATACAATAGTGCTAAGATCAGGCAGCACAGCACAATGACAACAAACCTATAACTCTACCACAAATGAACACAGGAGTTGTATGGCAGCAAATCAATATGAGTGCAAATGTCAGACTATTAAATTAAAAAAAACAAAGAAATAAAAACTATGACAATTTATTCAGAAAAGGACTATGTACATAATACATTCAAATACTAATATGTGACAATGTGACTTTGAGAATGGGACAAAGGCAATGAGGGGGTAAAAGTAGCAGTTTGGAGTGGAAACCATGCAGACATTTGTACTGAATATTTGTGGTAAAAATGACAAAACATTGCTGAAGAATTGTTAAACAACAGAAACCATCATTACAAACCAGGCACAAAAACATTGCTGCAAAAGATTAAACTAACAATAATGAGGATTACAAAGTCACATCAATGCATACCATCAAAGCAAACTTACTTTATTAATCGCCCAAAACCCCCCCCCCCCCCCCTCCACAAACCAGTCCAGTTACAATAGTAATAATGAAAATGCATATGCATATGTATTTATATGCATTTAAATGAATTTTGACAAACACACACATGTGAAATCACTAAATGTTCCTTAATACATGTGCTATAACATCTTTGGCAACAATCCTTTTTTCAAATATTTGATTTCTATAAAGCCAAACTAGAATGCAATTTAAATCAGATGGCAAATTTATTTTACATTCATACTATTGTGTGATGACATATTATAAAGTGCTAATTAGTATAAATAGAGCTTGATCTAAATTAGTTTGCAGTTTTGCAAGCAAACCAAAAAGTATCAAAACAGTGCAACAAATGTAACAATACATGAATCAATTTTGTGAATGAGTATATTGTAACATAAAAATGTAGCACTTACCCAAAAGAAGATAAAACATTAAAGATTCAAATTGACCTGTAATAGACTGTAGATGCGCACAAAACAGGGAGCAGGTGTGCGCTATTTACTTGCTATGACCTCACCATTCATAGAGCTTAATAGGTCCTCCTAAATCGCTCAGCTGCAAACTAATCACCTTAATTGGCGTATTCTGAACCCCTATTGCTCATTTATCAAGGCAGGAATGCGGCTGGCAAGTAAACTCGAGTGTACTATATCAGTGCGTATATATAGGCAGCGAGCTTACGCCCACTTGCTTGATAAATCAGGGCCAATGTCAGAAGTTGAAAAGAATGCTTGGTTATCATTTAAAGCCATTGTCAAGGACTTTCTTGGAAACACACAAAAAATAATTACACAGAATTTGTCCAGAAACTCTTGAAGAGCTACAAAATGAATAGTTGCAGTATGAACATCAAGGTGCATTTTCTGCATAGCCATCTTTCTAACTCCTCAGAAAACCTTGGCGCAGTCAGTGATGAGTAAGGTGAACGATTCCACCAAGATTTGAAGGTCATGGAAGGACGGTATTAGGGTAGATGGGATGTACATATGATAGCTGACTATTGTTAGAGCATCCGGCAGGATTGTCCTAACACTGAACACTCCAGGAAAAGCTATAAGCGTAAATATTTACCTTAACCGCTTACCCGATTCATTTTAAAATCTTTTACTGTAAAAAAAAAAGTCATAGAGTAACAATAAATCATTTGTATGAACAAAAGAAATTGAAATAAACAGTACATTCCAGTTTATATTTCATTATTTTTTCATTTTATGTAAAATTTATATGTTTTTTGACAAAAATGGAGGGTACCCTATATCGTAAAAACTGGATGTGATAGCAGAAAAACTGTGGTCATTTCTGGATTCACCACCCAAAAATTAATAAAAAACAAGTGTAAGATCTAACTCAACAAAAAATGCATTTTCCAGTGTTTTTGATCTTATCTTCTTAAACAAAATGAAGTAGTTTATGAACATTCCTACCTTTATGTTCCTACTTTTGTACTGCACATTCCAGAATTAATTTTTCTTCCATTTCTATAACTAATATTTTGTTTTGATAAAAATAGCACTTTACAAAGTACACAGTATTGTTACTGTCCGTCAGGGAAGTGGACACTGTACTGTTCCTACAACAATCATTTGACCAATTTTTTTGGAGGAGGCTAGAAAAACATGTGTGTTTTTGATATGTGCGGGAGGGGGAGAATACACTAAAAAAAAACAAAAAAATTCATAAAAGCTATGTGTGTTTTTCAGTCTATTTCAGAGACTGTTGTATTTACAGACAATCTTCTATCTAGATTATATGAAGCCTTTTTTTTTGTAGACAACCAAAATCCCTGGGACTGCTGCTATAAATTCCTTTCTTTGTATGGGATGTCAGCAGATGTTGAGCTATCACTAATGTGACACTCTGTATTATTCCCTTATCATTTTCCTTAACTGCAAGATAAGGAGGTAGGTAAGAATGTGAGAGGCAATGGAGCTTGGTCTGCCCAGAAAATAATAATTAGATACTCGAAAAAGAGGAGAGAGCCATAATGTGGCCTTCACTGCTAACATTTCAAACTGTAATCAATAAAAATGGAAAAAAAAATAAAGTAAATAACATTATTCATAATGTATTATTTTTTTACCATTTATTAAAAAGGTAAGAAAATAGGTAAATCACATGAACACAGTGTGTATATCTTTTTTCAAAATTTTTGTAATGAAGGGTCACTTTCTTTTAAATGATATTTTGGCCATAATTGTTGTCTACCAGTGGATGGTGCTGCATCCTGATGTAAAGTGTATACCACATGTCTCTGATGGCAAGAATTTGTTACAAACTTAACATGGGACATGGACATGGCACCATCTAATGGTGTGACCTGAATATAAGCCATGATTCTTTTTGTAATGGAATTTTGAGGGCAAACAATTTTATTGAAACTTTACATGATCACTGAAATGATCACTGTGAATCACTGTGCTGCACATACCCTGTGAAGAAAGCAGTGGTGTGGGAGGAACACAGTATGCCCACTGACTACAGGCTGCTTGCAGAAAACTATAGAATAGGGAATCTTTCAAGATCAATCAGCATGCAGTGACTGTTCCTTCATAACAGTGGGATTGTTTCATGCCATATTGCTGCTCAGATGTAGAATAAGGCTCAAAGCATACCAAAGCATACCATACATGTCTGATGCATTTAGACAATATTTGCTTATTGTGGAATTTAAAATTTCAGTGCTATAACCTGGAATTTTAAGTTACTGGTAAGATCTGGGGGTCTACCCACAAAAGATTAAACACAAAAAGAGAGAAAGGGTTTTTTTTTTCCTTGTCCTTGAGTCTCCTATTTCCCAACGCATTTTGTCATATTGGCTTCCTCAGGGGAGCTTGAGACATACATAAATTTAAGGTATATTCTCAAAAACAGGGATCCCACTGCGAACTGCGAGTTTATATAAATCATGAAACAATGCCAAAGGTGTTATTTTGAAGGATGAAAAGTTCCCAAAAAGAGGTGAAAGTTTTGCTAGGTCACCAAACAATACCTAAATACTCCTATTTGCCCCTATTAGGGGGCAAACTCATCAAACTGATGTTACTTTTTTGATAATTACATTAGGGCCTAACATTAGATCTGTATTTTCCAATCTAAAAGGTTGTCTCAATAGAGAAAAGTTCTCTTAGGGGATACTTCTGTGGTTAGGCAAATATATGGCAATATATGTTGCGCAAACAGAATCTTCAAAAGGAAAAAAAGGAAGAGGTACTATCTGCTGGTCAAATGCAGCACTTGTCATTACCTGTCAAGTTTTTGAATTATATCTTTTTGGTCAGTTACCTTGAACATGGCCCAATCTCCTCTAGCCTTAAAATTTATGTGTGTCTCAAGCTCCGCTGACGAAGCCAGTATAGCGAAACGCGTCAGAAAAAGATATTTAAGGACTTCGTATTTAAAGTTACAATAAACAGATCCAGTGGAATAACCCACCTGGATCTTCACTTTGTTTTATTTAATAAAATCAGAAGTTTACTGTCTAGGAACAGGCAAGACCTCTAAAACCGTTAGGTTACTATGTAAATGATTTGTACCACTTATCTCTGTTATGAAGTGTCTTGAATAAACCCTCTCTCTCTCTCATTCTTTTGTTTAATCTATTGTTAACCATAAGGGCTGGCTGTACTTTCCTAAACACTAGTGAACCATACATTATAACTTTTTGATCCCTTTTGTTCTAGTATACCCACAAAAGCTAGTAATCATTTTTTTTGACCTGACATGACCAGGATCCTTTTTCCATCCCCCTTTCAAAACCTCAAAAACCACTTGGGCTTAAAATGGTTGGCAAGCAGCCTTTTTTTTTAAACAACATATAAAAAATAAATAAATAACTATTTTTAGATAAAAATAAATCTTATTTTTCAACTTCTTATAAACCAAACATACATTACCATAACATGAATAAATGAACACCTTTTATGATTTACCGTAACATTAAACCATAACTAGTATCTTGTAAAACCCCTTCAACCACCCTGTTTTAAACCCAAACAAGCAGGCTGCACATCTCAGAAAACAAAAGCTGTACCACGACAGGATTTCCACTACGCAACATCAACACACTGGTCCCTAGCTGCTCAGTACTGCCTCAGGGGCAATAACCGTAAATTAGTAAACTGGACCCTTGCCTTCCAAGACCCCAACCAATCTACATCACCCCCTATACCCACTATAGGGATGGGTGGGAAACTTTTCCTTCCTAAAAATGTCCTCCCACTTCTGATCCAACTCTTTTTAACCCTTCCTATACTTAAGTCCCTCCTTAACCTCTAGCCAATCCTCTTCTCAACCACTCCCTGGCCATGTCCTTTTCTTCTTAACCCTTATCCCCCCCCCTCCCGGGGCTTATGCTTTGCACCCTGTCATGTAGGCCCTACGCCTATTCTTCTTACTGCTGCAGGCCTTTCTGTACTCAACAGCAGTTCTGTGTCCGTTTGTTTTGTTTTTTTTTTTTTGTTTTTGCTTTATGCATTGTGTATAATTAACTACTTGCTGGAAAGCAGACAAAAGTGTCAGTTATATTCTGTCATTTCCACAGCTCACCATTTTAAATCATTATTCTTGTATACAGCTATGCTGAATTTTTTTCTTTATATGATTTCAAAGTTGAATGGAATGGTTGTACAGTTTTTGGAACAATATCAAGGTAGAGCCATTCTTGTATTTAAAGTTGTGAGAGTGGGCTGTGTCTGTGCTGTATTGGAATCAATTTCAGTAACAGATGGAAGGAATGGATCAGTGGGATTTAAGTTCCTATTAGGTCAAGTTTGGAGCCTCTCTGATGGAAGAGATGTAAACCACTCCTGGCAGAAGGCAGACGTTCTGGCTAATGAAAAATCAAAGCAGAACATTCAAAGCAGCTGATTTTGTTTTGTTTCTGTGTTTTGGTAATGGATAAAGAAAGGGCCTGAAGTTACAGGAATGGACACAGATTGAGATGCCAAACATTACAGTATATGTACAGTGCAACTCAATACATTTAAATAACTGAGATCTGTAATATTTCATTTCACATTTCATGTCTAGAAAAGTTCACTGAATTTAAATTATTTCTGTATCTCTTATAAATATGACAGTTTTATTAATTAGGATTAATTAATTATAGATCACTATAGTAAAAAAATGAACTGATTAATTTAGTAATAAAATCATGAACTTTCAAACCATTGATAATGACAGTTGGTAATGTATGGAAATATGGGTCACTGATCCTAATATTTTATTATTCCTATTCTTATTCTTATATTATTCTTATATATATATTATTTGTTATTTAGTCATGTTTGATGAATATCTATCTATCTATCTATCTATCTATCCAAATATGATTTATTAATGCGCATGTATACCAAAGTAACTATATTGCTTGTGTTATATTTATAAGGGCTCCCCTACAATACCCAGTTACTCCTTAGACCCTGCTCTCAGGGAAACAACTATTTACACAACTTTGCCCACAATTATTGAACTTTTTACTTTTTATGTCCCATTGATATAATATTCATTGAAAGATGTGCTGATACTGTCTTAATTAGGGTAAATTATGATTTATGCTTGTTTTATACTAATTGCCACAGGGAGGTGACCTATATGTGTTATTTGGCTGCAGCGGAGAAGACTGCTAACTGTAAAACTTTTTATCTTCCCATAAAAGTTTAAGAGTATAGGGACAGAAGCTTGAAACAGGTCATATGCAGATTATCTGCATCTGTGAGGAATTTTGAATGATTTCACAAGTATCTCAAACTGATGTTAAATGCAGACCCCATTTGCCCATAGAAGCCCCAAACTTGATTGATTCGTTTAAATTGCTATATTTTCTATTTATCTTTTGAAATACGCCAGAATATTCAATTGAATTCCAAGAGGAAAAAGTCTTTCTTTTCAAGAAAAGGGTTAACAAGAAAAGTGAAATGATATTCTATTGAAAAGAGAACAATACATACCATCCTGCTGTGCTCTAATTCACTACAGATTCTACTGACAGTTTCGGGGTCATATGACAGTAATGATATGAATTGATAACAGAATTTATAATAAAAGAATAATTGTACAGGACTTTGCAGCACATTGTGTGATAGAAAAAAAGACAATAAAGGAAGAAACATTACCACACACCAAAAGAGTGATGATCTAGAACAGGAGCTGGGGTTAAAGGTAAGCTACACAGACGTCTTTGAAGAATAGGCTTTTTCCCAAGAGAGACTTTAGAATCATATTGCATTATAACCTGATTAACACAGAGGATTGCCTCAAACACATTTCAAAACGGCTTTAAACTTTTGCTGGCGAGACTGATCTGAATACATTTAGCCTAAATAATTCTTTTTAAAAAGTTTCACTCTATTTGTGTGTACTTTGATAGTAAGATTGTTAAGCTTCACACCTTAATGAACCTTTAATTTAAATAATTCAAATACATTCCAGATACTTAATGTCTAATGTTTTATCTTTTTTTCCAAAGCTTAGATAAATAAGGCTGCTCCCTGCTATCATGCTGCAGGATGAATCCTTTGCTTTCTTTGTGGAAACAAGGGTCTCATTGCATAGTTCTGACACGTCTCCGCTGAGCCAAACCTATATCATTCTCACTGGTTGTAGAGCTCTACCTTAGACTAAGAAGGGGTCTAACCTCTGTAAAAAGACCATTGCTTTCCCACAGCTAGCAAGGGTCGCACTCTGCATGACACAGGTACCTAGGAAGTGCTCAGGCAAACACTTTACACCCCCCTCCAAAATTCCCCTTTTATTAACCCGTCTCTGCTGACCATCCCCCCCCACCCATTTCCCCTCCCAATTACACAACCACAAAAGGTTTGGAAAATGGCCAGATGACCGTTTAGTAACAAAAACCCATTTGCAAATATACATAAGCTATATACAAATACCATTAGAAAAATAGGAATAGGAAAAAAAATAGGAATATATTAACTCCACATAAATATATTAACATAACATTAACATAATATTGCCATGGAATTAACATACCATTAACAGACCATTGACATAAGATTAACAGACCATTAACATAACATTAACATGACATCAACTCTGAAATTAACCTTCCCCATATTCTCCTCAGGTTGCAGGTTCTCGAAGGCACCACCCACTTCACATACCCTTAAGAGGTCTGTGTCCCATTTATTTGTTCTCATCTGCAAATTCACCTACCGACTCGAGAACACGCCCTAAAGGGTATGGGCCTATTACCGTCCACTAGGAGATACCACACCTGAGATGGCTTTCCCCACTAGGCAAACACCACTCTTAAGATGCCCTCCAAGGACCTCAACTGTCACCACTCTCCCCACCCTCTCTCATCCCCAACCAAAATAAATGGCGGGAGGGTGGGAAACTCACACTTCTTCTTTATCCTCTCTAACTGCTGCCTTATTCTACTACTACTCTACTGCTACTCTTATTCTCCTCCCAATAACTAACTTTCGACTTGCATTACCAACATAACTCACACCTTTTCTTAGCCTGATCTCCTAGTCCCTGGTCATGCAGGCCTCTCCGCTTTACTCATCCTTCGTCATCTTTGGGCCTTTCTGTATGCTGGTCAAGGAAGGCATTTAAACTTGTACTGTGTCTCCTTATAAAATGAAATGTTCCGCTATTTTAATTTCTACCTAATTTAGTTAAAAAAATTCTCTATTAGTCAATGCTTGATGCTTCAACCCAACAAAGCAATTCCTTGATTCCCTGATCCCAAATATTTCCCTAAAATTGGAATGCTATTCAGAAGTTCTGACTTTCCCTGCTAAATATACCTGAATATACCTCCCTCTGAATCTACCTGTTGCATACTAAATTTATTAAATTATTCTGAAAATATCAAATATCAATGATCAACATGGAAGCCACCCAACTTGCATTTTTAGAAGGACTAAACTGGTAAAAAAAAATCCTTTCTTAATTTCTAACAAACCCGTTCTTGAAAGGCGGCTTTCCTTTTTAAAAAAAAGTTCTGAAAAAAAAAAAAACACAAAAAAACAAAAATGAAATTCCAATGTTCTTTTGATCTTCCCATGGTAGATACGTATCCTAAGATAAATCGAATGTCCTCACTTCCTTCCAGCAGCTGTATACAATGGTGGAATGACAATTTATTGCATTCCTGGGTCCTGCATCTTTCTAGCACCACATCAGGAGAAGGATGATGTATAGCAAATGAATGATAGATCCCCAGACCATGATAGGAGGAATTAAATATGATTCTTCTCTTTTCCGATTTGTTCCTGCACTCCAATACATGTGTAGCACAGTGAGCAGAGATTTCTCTCTTTCCCCAGGCTTATTCATTTCTCCTTTCGTTTAGCAGCAGTACAAGTTATCCCTCATTCTGACTGAAAGGACTTTATAGTAGATATACAGCCGCTCTCACCTTGATTGAGTTTTTATTGATATACGTACAGGAACATTTGCTCTTACAAACACGCCACATGATAAAAATGGCCCTTATAACTTACTTTCACCTCGTAATCATTTCATCTTTTTCTACACAAACAGCAGTGGCAGTTGCTGGAAAGTTTATCTTTCTTCCCTATACTTATAGATTTGGCTTCACCACTGCTTTTATGTTGCTTCCAGTGAGTCACAGGGCTTTCTACAGAAAGCTTAATCTGCAAAATGTTTTCTAACCTGTGCCTGGTAAACTAAGCTCTCTAAAATGGAAAATATGTTCTTTGTTATTAGGAAAAAAGCTTTTTTTTAGTGAAACACTTACAGATTGAACACTTTAAATATGAACTGATTCCAAATGCTGAAATAATACAAACTGATTATTTCAGCATGAGGTTAAAAGTGATTAGGGAACTTAATGTTTATAGATAAGCTACCTTGATAAAAGGCAACTGAGGAAATGAATGTTAAGAGAAATATGGAAACTTTATGACTATGAAATGTCTCAGGGCCTAAAGAAGAAGTAAACCCAAAAACCACCCAAAACAAAAAAATACACTTACCTACAATCCCGCAGAGCAGTCGATCCGTCCAGAGGTTTCTTCTATCAGGTCCGGCATCGTCCCATAATCTATCTTCAGGCCGGTGTGCTAGGCACCGTCATCTTCTTTCTGTTCTTCCGGGTTCTCCTTCCTATGTCACCCAACTCGAGATCAGGTGACGTATATGGGAAAAAAACTTTCTGATCTCATTGCCCATACAGGATATCGGCAATTTTTTTCCCTTTTGGTGAAAGGGCTCCTTCTGTGCATCCCCGAGATGCATGTGCAGAAGGAGCAGCCAGAAGCCCATGACGTAGGTATCCCAGGAGGCTCTGAGCTCCCATTCATTCTCGATCGCCTAGGTGATCAAAAATATAAAAAAAAAAAAGTTTTGCACCTAAAAAAAACACAAACAAACCGATTTTTTGTCTTACATAAAAGATTTGTCTACCCTTTAATGTAAAGTAAAAATTCTAAACCCCCTAGCGTTCTAATTCTGTCAGTGTTTTGATGCAAAAAGTGATCCTAATTTTTTTGCATAGAAATTTTTGTTTATATTGTGGGCCTGTAATTCTTAGGTATTAACTCTTGGGTATGATAATTTTATTTATTTATTATATTACAATCATAAATTATAATATAATACATAATTATAAATAATAATTAAAAAAAAAAATGAAATAATAGACAACAACAATGTAATTTAAAATAAACGATAAAATTAAAAATCCACTTTTATTTTTTTTCATGTTGTATAGTGTTTTTTTACTTTAAAAACCATTTAAAAGCAGATAACATTGTAATCTGCTTTTAAATTTCCCCCCCCAGCCACACCCCCAAACACATCACCACTCGCATCACCAGGAAGATGTCACATCCTCCCGGGTGATGCGAGTGGGGATGTCCCGGCCCGCCTCACCCCGACACTGCTGCTGCTGCTCTGCATCTCCAGGGAGATGCAAAGCACAATGCAGACCTTCTGCATTGTGCATCGCATCTTCCAGGAGATGCGATCAGCAATAGCAAATTCGGGGGTGGTGCCAGCTAGCATCACCCCCAGAATTTACTATTGCTGCTCGCATCAGCAGTTGGATATGATGCACAATGCAGAAGTCCTGCATTGTGCTTCGCATCCCACTGCTGATCCGAGCAGCGGCGTGGCCGGGACCTGGGTGGTATTTAAAAGCAGATTACTCGTTAATCTGCTTTTTAATTTCCCACCTGGCCACGCCCCCGACGGACCGGCATCACAACGGGACCATAAGATAACCGCTGGAGCGTGGGTCAAAAGTAAAGGGGGTTTCTAAAGTTACCCTGAGTGTGACTCGGGATTACGGCTTTTTGCAAGTAAAATCCACCCCAAGTTACACTCGGGATTACCGCTAGGGGGGTTAAGTACGCTTTAAGGAGTACAGTAGGGATTTGCTTTGTTAGTTGGGAAAAGTTCCTTTCTGAGAAAAACTTTGGGTCTGAGTTATTAAAAAGACCAATACTTTTGAAGATAGACTATAATGGGAGAACCTGTGTGATCCAGCAAACCTAGAATTTGCCAAATAATAGCAAATGATTTTTAAGAAAAATCACCCAAATTCTCAAATGATAGTCTATTAGTCTATCTTCACCAGTCTTGGAGAACTTTAATAAATCAGGTTTATTTTTGGAGCATGGATAAGCTATGGACCTGCCTTCAATTGTCTGTAGGGTTACCGATGCAGGAAGCTGTATTAGATCTGTGGCGCTATCTTTTCTCATGGACAAGGAGTCCTCACGTTTTGACCTGCTTACTAAATGTTAGCTGCATAGCTGTTTCCAGATTTATTTAGTGCAATTATGTGCTGCATGTCTAATATATCCATGCCCATGATTGCATCCCAACCTTCCTTTCATCCTGGTCATTAATAAAACACAATGCCCCAGGTTTCATTTTTTTATTGGCAAGGAAAAGAGGGAGGATGGGATGTGATCATAGGGATGGGATGTACATTAGTCCTGCAAGGCAAAGATTATGAGTGGCTAAGAAATACAGCTCCTGTTGAACTGTCTGAAAAGTAGACAAGAAGGTTTTCATCTAAAAGAGATGATGCACCCTGCTTTTGTAGTAAAACCCATTGAAAAAAGTGTGTTGTACCTGGACCTAACTTGTGTAACCAGACTGCACATCCTATGCACATGTTTTTGATAATAGGCATGATAGCAATAAGACAGCAAAAGTTACTGTACATGCAATGCATAAAAAAGAGACTAACCTACCCCTTTTATGCACACATTTATATAGGGAATTCACAGAAGGAGTTGTGCGAAATGGGAGAAATGGTTCCTGCTTCTCAAACTCTGTGGGATCTTTCTTTTGTTTATGGTAATTTACAGGGAGAGTTCTGTCCCTGTGCTCAATCCCTCTAATAGCACATTTGAGAGATTCTTAGTATAAACAGAACCATAGTCCATTTCAGAAGCATAAATAGAGTCATTGGTGCTAATATCCTTTGTCTGCTACAAAATCCTGCTGTCAGGAATAATTTTCCCACTTTTGTGTGACAGATATAGAAGATCCCTGCTGCTACCACTTCAACACTTTTGGTTATAATGACTTGCAGACAACTGGAGGAGTTTCCTGCCATCTTTTTTATAAGGACACTGATCATAGAATTATGGTGGATCACCCTCCTGTCATGTTTTCATTGCAAATATATATAACTGAAAATGTCTATGTGAATGCATTGATGTTCATGCTCATCTAACTGTGCTTTCCAACTGTCTAAATATTCAAGAACACGGAGCAATGGAGACTTTGTTACCATGGGTTTGAAGGGACTTTGTCATGAGAGAAGTATAGGGGCTGCCATTGCTGGCCTCTTCTGAAATTGCAAATTACCTAGACGTCATTGCATTTATTATGCGGAGTGAGAGACACGGAATACACTGGCAGTAAAAGAGCAGGGCTGATTAATGGCAGATATATAATTTCTTATCTGTTCTCATTTACTTTTCCTGTAAATCTTTATTTGGAGGAATATTGAGGCAGCCATTGCAGACCTGCCTTTCTGCCTGTGATGGTAATTAGGAGGTTTCAGTACTCTTTGTTACCGGTCACTGATCAATCCAAATCTGGGAATCAGAAATTCTGACTTTACTCAGACTGTTCTGTGCATACATGCATATTAAAACGAGAAGAGGTTAACAATTGTACTTTTTTAAAAGAAAGATAGAAATGACATACTTCTCTCTGCAAATATATATTTTAATCCTGTTGTCAAATATGCATCTCACATGTTATGGTATTAAAAGTGTTAAATCAAACTGTTGAAGCTCTGATCTGTGTTTTATAATTTTGTTTATTTCTGTAAGGCAGTGATGTGCACCTCTGCTTCCCCCACAAACCAGTTCCTGTCTGCAATAAACACATTCATGGTGAATAGAGAATTGGAGAAAGAAAAGGAGAGGGGTTTGTGGCTCACGCTTTGGTTTCAAGAATAATTCGTATTGAGTACT
>NC_092858.1:122123191-122157278 GCF_032062135.1 Pyxicephalus adspersus
AGATAAACCTACTGTTATTACTTATGTATGTACTCAGACCTAACAGCTTGTAAATTGCCATATCCCTGAGGAAGCCTATCTGCGGCGAAACACGTCGTATTTTATACAGCTTACTTCTTAACTGATTAAATTTGTTATCTTGCAAGAAGCATATCTGTATAGCACCAAACAAAACCATATCCTGTGGACTGTTTAACAGGAATGGTCATTGAATTATATGTATGTATTTTCACTATTTGTACTCAATGCACAAATTAGTTTTGAAACCAAAGCGTGAGCCACAAACCTCTCTCCTTTTCTTTCTCCAATTCTCTATTGACCACTGTGAGAGGTGGCTCAACCCTATTTGTATACTAGCAAAGGGAACAACCATCTTCTGTTACATTCAGGGTGAGATCACCAAGTCTCAGGGCTTTCCTGCCTGGGATCTAAACATCTTTCTTAGGATGGCCAGCCCAGAAGGATTGCTAAAAAAAACTGTGAAAGGAACCACTCAGGAAGCACTTTGTAGGTTCAGAGCTAGCAAACTGGCTACTCTGAATGTAGAACTACAATGTAGAACTGACCCACTGGTCAGCCACCACCAATCATCTGGTGGTTGGCAGGCTGTCAATTGTACAGAAAATCTGTGTCAACTATGATCAATGTGGACACACACAATTCAAAGTTTTAACATATTTTGTTATCACTTTACTTGATGAGTATTTTTATACTATACTAAATACTATATTAAAAAAAATATCCATGCATACATGCACATACACATGCATACAACCCTGTACACTTGCAGCTTCATGTTCTTATGAAAAGATGATTAGAAAACACATATTATGGATCACCGTATGTGTTAGTTTAGTTGAATAATTCTAGAGCCATTTATTAGTATAACTGATAGCTTATACAGATAGTTGTAAAACAAAGCATATACCTCTTCAGTATCAGGGGTATAGTGGGGTGGGCACTTGCGGGCATGCTGTACCCTTATTTTTTCAGGACCCCCATATATGGAGGGCCTTCATTACCGTGCCCCCTCTTCATTTTTTTGACTACACCCCTGTTCACTATGTATGCAAATGTGGCAGCATTCCAAATTACAAAAATAGCATAGGAGGTATACACAATCCACCAAGATATCCGCAAACCAACCAACAGCTGTCATTCAAACTTTCTTTAAATGTGCATTTGTCTTCTGGTGAAGGTTGACCGGTGGCTAGCAAATTGTGAACTGCCTAGAAACCATCCATGTGAACCGGGCCTAAAATGTCCTCTATGGACAAATCTGAATAATTTTGAAGATTTATTATATTCAGATTCTATTTACTTTATGCAATCCCATGTTGAATTGGAAAATGCATGAATTGTGAATAAAAAGTTGATTAATATTTTTTCTAATTCAATTCAAAACTGTGTACCTTTTGGGTTAAAGCTGGAAGAATATTGTATGAAACTTTTTTTTTTTTTGTTTTGACCTGAAAAAACATTAACATGGGTGGGAAAAAAGTGAGGGAGTGGAACAAAAATAATATTCCATCACAAATTTGCAAATAACTGTAATTTTTATTAATTATATTCATATTGTTTCTACCTAGTTCTTTCAAACTCTACATTTAGTTTTTCAGTAAATACAGTTGAAATTTTAGTGATTGTATTTATCAAAATATTTGCTATTTCATATCTTGCTGTTATAAAATTATAATTTAATCCACTGTTTTAAACAGTAATCTGTAAGAAAGGCTAAAAAAGACAAACTAATGAACAGCGGCAACATTTGTTTTCACTAAATGTGTAGATGCTGTAAAGGAGTCACTGTTGTCTTGATGCAGATCAACATTGAAAAACAGTTCATTAGAGCTCAAGGATTCTTTCCAGGTGAGATAAGGGTTGATTGATTCCTTGTAATGAAGATGTCACTGTGAAGTTCCAGTGAGCAATGTAACTCCCTCTCTACTATTAGTTCAACAGGATCAATTCTTATGTTTAAAGTACAGTTTGCCAATGAATATAGGTAGCTTGGTAATGATACCATATTTTCTAATAGACTGAAGACGGTTGTGGAGGCAATTATAAATGTAATATTTGTATTTAGGCAGATATGAAGGGGATTGGCCCAGACTAGCACAAGCTTTGATCCATTTTTGTTGATAAACCATATAACATCATAAGAATCAACTTAACCTGCCTACAGGTAACCCTGAGTGTGACTCGGGGTCGAAAAAAGTTGCTAAAAACGGTAACCCAGAGTCACACTTGGGGTAGGTAATCCTATGGGAGGTAATAGTAAATAGAGCCTTACCTGATCCGCCAGCGTCCCGCGTTGTCCATCGCTGCAATCTTGGTCTTCTTCTCTCTTCTTCCGGCTGGCTTCTGCATCCGATGAGTCATCGGGGAGTTCCCGGTGACGTTGGTGCATGTGTACGTTACCGACGGGGCGGGGCAGGAAATTCAAAATCCATTTGTATTGCATTCAATACAAAATAATCGTATTGAATGCAATACATTGGATACTCTGGATTTATATGTGTAAAAGCAGTACATTGTTTTCAAGAACATTTATTTTAAAGTATATTTATTAGTATGAGTATATTATGTACTTTAGAAAACAATAAACACATTCATGGTGAATAGAGAATTGGAGAAAGAAAAGGAGAGGGGTTTGTGGCTCACGCTTTGGTTTCAAGAATAATTCGTATTGAGTACTGACAAGTTGTATTAAGTACAAATAGTGAAAAAAAGTGAAAAATTGTGAAAAGTCACTACACACAGCCTCCCAGGCTGTTTGTATACACATGTGGCCACTCTAAACAGCATTCTGAATCCTGACCTATACATGTGGTAAGACTCTACATCACTCTCCATCCCTAACACCTTACATGTACATTTATAAGTCATACATATGCAAAGTACACATTTTTAATACCCACCCTCTATATCCACAGTATTTAACCCCTTTGGACTTTCATGTTTGTTACAACAACCCTACCTTTGCATGTTTGCCACAACAACTGTCTGACCATTTAACCTCAACAATGCCCGTGACTATATATACTTTTGTTATATCTATTACTATCTCCAGTCCACTTATTTTAATGTATATTACCTTGAATACCTCCCTGCATATCATACCCTTACATTGATATTTCCAACATTAATGATTACCATTTCCAACATTGATTACTACCCTTATATGTTTCCTGTTTCTCATCATACCTATTAATCCTTTTAGTAAGAGGAAGGCTTAGTCTTGTCCGTGCTTTCTATTACATCACAGCAGAATTGTATGAAATTGCTTATCTCCTCTGGGATCAAATCTACCTTTTACTACATCAAATCTATAACTGTATACATACTCCCATACGTTTTTTCAACTGTGGATATGTATATATCTGTCTAACAGTATTTTATTCTATAACTTCACATTACTAAGCTAGCTTTATTCCACTAACAACATTCTTACCCAGATACAGTTGCCACTACAAACAAATCTCTCTATATATCACTAACTTCATCCTTTCACCTTTATGTCTTGAGCTGCCTTCATCAACAATGTATGTACATTTATATTTATTTCAAAAAAAATTCTTGTACATTTGGACTAACAACCATCGAAAAACCTTTATATAAGACATGTTAAGTTTGCATCTATATACCCAATCTTTCAAACTTTATTATACTCATACTATTATATTATACTGTAAAATAAATTTTTATGAAAAACAATGTACCGCTTTTAGACATATAAAACGAAAAAAATGAACTGCTAGGGAGGTTAAAGAACAAAATACTACCGGTATAATATTTACAGGTTGTACAAAGAGACTTCTATACAAAGTATCCTTTCCACAGATTTCACTGTAAGCAATTCAATTCTTAAGCTAGGCCAGCGGTGGGCACACTTTTTGACTCAGGGGCCACAATGGGTTCTGAAATTTGACAGAGGGGCTGGGCCAGGATCAGATGGATGGAGTGCTGGAGTGTGAACTAATATAAATGACATAGAAAAACTATTACATAAAAGATTGTGGTCCTTAACAGCTAGCAAAACATGAATATTTAAGGCTTATTGTACAAATTATTTTCCAAATGCATTTTTTTAATAACACAGTAGAAAAACTTTAAAATTAAATTTTGCCCCCTTTACATTTAAAACTCCTGTATTTGTCCATATTTTTTTACAGCTATAATGCTGAACCGATATGTAAAGTGAACCTGTCATATCAGCTATTTCCAGTCACAGCCCAGAAGTAGGATGGAGTAAATTGACATGCCTGGAAATAAAGAAAGCAGTCCATTTGTTGGGCACACCCATTTCCCAAAATGCTGGTAGGAAAATAGGTAGTAGGTGGTGTTTCATGTGTTAATGTGTGATAACGCAGATTTAGAATGGGCCACCAATGCATAGCAACTTAATAGAAAGCAAACAAACCCAGACCTGTAATTTATTGAAAAGCACTACAACATGTAATATGCATTTTGTATTGTACTGTAAAATAAGCCATGGCATAGAAGTGAAGACACCTTAAAGCACAACTGTGCTGTGTCCCTGGACTTATTTTTAATCATGTGTTTTTCCATTCAGCCAATGGGAATATGAGAAGAATGACCCATGTAAGCAGATTCAATGGTCCTGATTTATGAAAGCTCTCCAAGGCTGGAGAGAATACACTTTCAGCAGTAAAGCTGTGTGATCCAGGAAACCTGGAATAGATCTGGTTTAGGATTCAAAACATTTGCTAGCAAATAGTAAATAATTTTCAAAAATCCATTTCATGTTTTCTGGATCACCCAGCTTCACTTCTGAAAGTGTATTCTCTCCAGCCTTGGAGAACATAAATCATAAATCAGGCCCAATAACTAACCCTACACATGAAAAACCATTAGACTGCTTTGGACAAGGCAGTGAATATCACTAAACAGCATTCCTTGCAACAGCATTGCTTGCACACACAATTTATTAACCCTCATAGATGATGTGATGGCATTTTATTTTGCTGCTGCTGTGATGTACAGGGGACAAAGGCTGGCTTTGCTTTTAGTAGAAATTTTAGTAGAAATGTGGAGCATTTTGTGTAAAGCAGGTTGCTGAGTGCCAACACAAATTTTGAGCATGAGTTGTTTCATATTTCATACTGCATAAGTCAAAGAAGAAGTCTAAAAGGGAGATAATTACATTCATAAACATACCTTGTTTAAGCATTTCAATCCTTTCCACAATGACAGGTTTTTCCTCTGCTATAGAGTTAGAACAGGGGTGGGCAAACTTTTCACACAAAACGTGAAGTAGTGTTTGACAAGTTGGCAAGCTGAGACGCGTGACTCTCAAAGTGACCTCATAACCTTGATCTGAGCCTCCGATCGGAGAGTGGGCCGGTTGTGTCCAGGGGCCCAACCTCCTACTTCCCCGAGCCAGGGATCTGTATAGGGGACATGGTCCGTGGCTCTGGATGGTGCACCCCCCAGCGGGGTCCTTCTCCTGACCCTGCTTGGGGTGGCATTGGCCAGACCTGCGGACCACCAAACGGGCCGGATTAAGAAGCCTAATGGGCCGTATAAGGCCCACAGATTGTAGTTTGCCTGTGCAACAGCTAGACAGTTCCTATTATGTTAACAGGCTTCATTTTGAATCAGCATGGAGTTGTGTACACAGTTGGATGAAATCAACTTGCATTTAATGTGCTTTTAAGTTGTTTAAGTTGAGTTGTTTTAAGTTGCTTTTGCATTTCCATTGAAGTGTACAGGGAAAATTACAGGAACATATAAACAATGTCTATATAAACAAATCCTAAAAGTAAAGGAAAGCAGGTCTCCATGGGAAGCATGAATGCATGTGCTTAATAGGCTAGGCATACTCATGGGTGTTCTAGCTGGTGGTTGACAAGCTTCCTTAACAAGGACAATTACATTGAGCAGTCACTACACAGACTTTAGTGTACTACACTCTTTGGGGATGATTTATGAAAGCTCTCCTGGGCTGGAGAGGATACACTTTAATCAGTGAGGTTGGGGGATCCAACAAACCTGGAATTTGATTAAAAGTAATTTGCTATTTGTTAGCAATTCTGGAACAGATCCATTCTAGATTTGCTGGATCACCCACCTTCACTGATGAAAGTGTATCCTTTCCAGCCTTGGAGAGATTTATTAAATCAGGCCCTTTAAATGCTCTCACACCATGATACTATTGCTACCAAACACACACAAGGCACAAGGAAGCCCTGGCAGTCACAAGATTTTTCAAAGGGTGACAGTAGGTACATATGAATATGGTAATTTTATACTTTTGAAACTGGAGACCGAAATATTAAAAGGGAATTTTCCAAAAATGTGCAGAAACCTTGACACTTTATTCCTAAAGTTAAATTAAAAAAAAAAAAAAAAATATATATATATATATATATATATATATATATATATATACAGCGATCAAAGCAAAAGCAATATATTGGACTTAATAGTTAATATATAATCATTTCAGAGTGATGCCATGTGCAAGAAAGAAATTGTGTTTGTATAATACTTTCTTGCATGTGATTAGGTATTCTTTGCACCTAATTCATTTAGGTAAGCAAATGATACCTAGAAAAGTGATAACATGAAGTAAACAGCTCAAACTATTAAATAAACCCCTAACAACGTTAAAGTGCATTCTTATTTTAAAGTATATTTGCCCGACTCTAATTACATTTAAAGTAACTTTGTCTGCCTCTGTAAAATTTAAAAATATTGATAACTCAAAAAGAAACCCTGAAAAAGAAAAACTTATTTTTTAAAGATAACTCATGGAAACCAGGCTCATTCCTGTTTATACTATATACTGTAAATATTTAAATACCCTGTGCTATAGCAACAAAATGGTTTTCTTTATTGTTAATGAATGTGATGAGTAATTACTAAAGAACAAAATAAGTGCAGCAATTTTTTTAGCAACAAACTTTTCTCGCACTTTGCGATGCATTGCTGTCATTTGGTGGTGATGTAAGTGGCCTAAACACATATATAAAAGGGCCAATGCAATGTACTGCTATGCTTTTATATGAAGGTCAGTGTCAGTGGCAATTTCCACTTCCCATACACACAAACCCTGGTTGGGTGTTCTTTGTAATGTGCTATTGAAAAAATTGCTAAATTATCTTAAAACTATGATAATGATTAAAAATGATATGATAATGAATACTCAATGACCCCTTTGGCTTGGTGGCATGGTTCTACTGTTTTAACAGAAATTATATTTAGGACAGTTATTCAGACTACACATACCATAATTCTTGTTTGATGCTCAAATACATTTTTCAGGTTTTTTTAGTGGTACTTATTGGCTCTACTCCATTTTTTTTTATTCAAAACTCATTAGACCAGGGAACATTTTTCCTAGTTCATTTCTTCCCTTGCCCAATTTTTAGCCTAAACCAGTCTGTCCATCGTTTCATACCCTCTGAAATCAGCAAGGCATTTTGGTCCAGAAAAATGCAGCTCATTGTAATATTACCTTTTTATGAACCATTGTCTGGAAACCCCAGAAATGGTCCTGTAAGAAATTCTCAGGAGATCACCAGTAGTCTTGACAATGTCTACATGCTGAAATCCATTGAATTGCTGCTACATGGCCTCTTTAAATGGTTGTTAATGCAAATATCTACAGTAATCAATGAGTCTAAAAGTATAGGTAAAATGATTATGGAACAACTGTAGGAGACAAAATTAAAAGGTCATGTTTTAACATAAGTATCTGAATTAAAACAGACACATTCTCTTTTGTTATAATTGTGGTTTGTTTTCAAATCAGTTTTTTAAATAACTTGAGACTTTAAAATCAGCAAAAGGCCTTGATACATGTCAATTTCCAATTTTGGCAACTTGGTTTGTTCATCATTCTTTCAAAGTGTCTAGAAATGGAAAAAATAGGACCTGATTAAATGTTTGTGTGGGTTTGTATGTGTAATTGGTGCCGGAGTATTAAGCTGTGACGTTAGTTGTGCAGTGACTAATGTAGTTGGACATTATTAAATGTATTATATGATAGTGGAACTTTTAGTCTATGTAAACTACATGAGGTGGAAGTACATGCACTCTGTGCTGCACTGTAAGATATATTAGGACTATGAAAATAAAATGTACTGTACTTGGCACAGGGGAAAATCTGGTCCCAGTGACAGACGTAGTCCTGTTCATGAATCCTTGATACAATTGCTTTTATTAGATGTTCTGGGTACCAAACTTTAATGCAGCAGAGCATGTGAAATGATCAACACAAACCTCTTTCAGACCTGACATATGTACTTAATCTTGAAGGAGTGAAGGGTCATTGCTTTAACAGGTCAGAAGCTAACTATAAATCACAACCAAAGAACAGGCTTTTAGGACAAAATGGCTAGACACTCTGGGGCCTTGCTAAAAGCCCATTTAGACTGCTGTGAATGAGGTTGACTATACCATTAACTTCAAAAAGGAAATCAAAGCTCATCTGATAAAAATCGAATCTTGCTCAATGAGAGAAGTTAAGCAGTTTTGTTTTCCTTGAATACCATTACTGTTTTATGCACGCAGTACCCAAAGTGAAATGTTATTCATGCGAGCGGAGTGGATTAATTACATCTGCCTAGCAGGGTGGTAGATCATAGTTTCGCTTTGCCTTACATTCTAAAAACATTGCACATTTCAGACAGTAACATTGGTGTTCTGGCTCCCTGCTGACTTTCTCGATCCTCCTATTCTAATTAAGCAGAGCACTACATTTATTTTACAATTACATTGCAAAGCTTGAGTTTCTGGCTACTATTTTGCAAGAGAAAGTATAACCACGCTGCAATGAACCAAAATATTTTTTTTGCAGAAAGGTGTGTGTAAAACTGTTATATGTTATGGACTGTCTATTACCTCTCCATCTGTTGTGTCTCACTCATATCTTTCAGCTTCATGTGAATTTTAGAGGCTTCCATCTGGAGTGTTCCACAAATGTGTGCCAACTAGTGGTTTAGGTTAATGCTGCCTTTGAGGGTTACACACATATGCACTCACAACATCTGTGAGCCAATTTACTCCATCTGTCCCCGTGGGGTGCACTGGAGAGTACCATGGGGATCTTTAGATTCTGAGTTTCAGACCTCTTCAAGGCTTACGTTTATTTGGAGACAAGAAGGGTCCACTAGAACACAATGTGTAGCCTTAAGACACACCACTTATCAACCAAAGCAATACCCATATTCTTTCCTGCTTGGAATAGCTTAGAATATAGTAAAAATATGCTAAATGCTCATATGGCATGACTATTTTTTGTTGATGTTGGAAAATCCTGTGGGGTTTATAGCTTTAAAGAGAAATGTTGACTTAGTATAAAAGGAAAAGATGATGTCTAAATAAATTATGAAATATGTGTTGCTAGATCCTAGCAAGTTGCTGTTAGCATAGTTAGGTTGGGATATAGAAATGATCGCTCCTACGGTACTCCGAGTTTAGAGTTTCAGCTTGGAAGTTTGTGGGTCCCAAGCTGAAATTCAGTACTCAAAAAATATAAATTTCCAATTTTACTTTTTTTTTTCAACTTTCATACAGAAACAGGCAGAGTGACGCTAAGCCTGAGAATAAGTTAGTCAAGCAGCACTGAGCTGGGGGGTTGAGAGAGGCAAGAACCTTACTTAGAGAAACAGAAGTGCGTTAGCTAAGTTGTAGTGAGAGAACTAGAGAGCAGTTATAAAAGAGAGATAACTAGTTAGTGAGAAGAGAATAGAGAGAGAGAGAAGATAAGAATATTGTTTGTGTCAGTGTCTACTGTTTTTTTAGATTTTCTGTGTTTTTCATTTTAATTGTTTTCAACACTTTTGCTGTCCCGTTTCCTATCCCTGTCCTTTATAGTACAACTGTCTCTTTTGTCCAGTGCAATACAATAGATTTTCATGCAGGGGAATTTAGTGTGAAAGTGTCACATTTACAGAAATGTTTCTGATTCACTTGAAAAAAGCCTGCTGGGTGACATTCTGTAGCTAATTAACAAAACTAACTAATTATTAATTGCTATAAAAAATGTCCTTTTGTCCTCTATACCTAATTTTTTTCACTTGAGAAATGTACCTATAAGTCCTCTTGACCACCCCAATAAATTTGGTAACAGTACTTTACTCAGAGGCTTTGCAATTAATTTGAAAAGTTGTGGCTGGCAATAGCCTACTTTTGAAAATGGCTATACCCACCTATATTTTAACATTTATTTTTGAAATGGTAATTTAAAACTAGCCTAAAAATGTCTGTAAGGAAAGGATCAACATGCACATTGAACTTTAAAGTGCTAATTTACAAACTTCTAACCTTTAAAGAATAATACTAGATAAAGTAAATTTGGTGGAAAAAATATATTTGGTGTCCGTTCGGTCAGATGATGTTTGCTGTTATTCCCTATTGTCAGTACTGTGGGATAGTATACACTATTTTCCCCAGGTGTCGGTACAGTGGGATGGTATGCCTATTACTCCCTGGTGTCAGTGCTGTGGGATGGTATACACTAGTTTTCCTAGGTGTTGGTACAGTGGGATGGTATACTCTATTACTCTCTGGTGTCAGTGCTGTGGGATGGTATACACTAGTTTTCCTAGGTGTCGGTACTGTGGTATGGTGTACACTATTTCTCCCAGGCGTCTGTATGGTGGGATGGTATACTCTATTACTTCCTGGTGTCATCGCTGTGGGATGGTATACGCTATTTCTCCCAACTTTCAAGTTGGGGCATTCAACTGTGGTTGGTCCGGTTTGAATCATGTGGTGAGTTTGGTACTATTGCATTGGGTGTGCTGAGAGGCGGACAGCGGTTCAGCTGACCAAGAGACAGTGTGCTAACCTGGAGCAGAGGTAAATGTACATTGAATTAAAGGACCTGGATTACGGAGGAGTGGAATGGTGTCAGAACCCTGCACATTTGGAGGGGTGTGAGTTGTAAGTTCCATGCTGGGGGGGTAGTTTTGAGGTGTCAGCTGAGGGTGCCCAGGTGTGTTGTGGTCTGGTTGGTTACGGTGGCCAGGACCTGTTGGACGGGCGCCTGCTTGGGGGCATAGTTCAACACTGCCTGATATGAGGTGGGAGTATCGTGGTGCTACATCATATGTGGGCACTTTTGTGGTGTGTGAGTGGCCCCTTGGCATGGTAGCGCTCCATGCTAGGGTGGGCTATGATTTGGGTAATGTTCCAAGTGGGACATAATTCGTGCTGTTAAGCTGGTTTTCGAGGTGGCAGCTGGCGTGACCCGGTGTTGCAGTCTGGTAGGCTACGGTTGCCAGGACCATTTTTTGGACAGGCATCTGCTTAATAACAGCTCTGAGTATGGTGAATACAGCGGAGAGCCATTTCTGCGTCTGGAAAAGTAGTGGCGGCTAGGAACCACGTACTGTGGGACAGCCACCGCCATAAGTCTCTGCCTCCACCAGACGGAATGATGACAGCATTTCAAAGACCAGGAATTTTGAAATGCTGGCATTCAGGGCAAGGGATTGCGGGTGGGTAGGGGGGTACTTCCTCTTTCTCTCAAGTGTTTGGGAGATGGACAGCTGAACGCTTCCATGGAACAGTGTGGAGATGCCTGGTGACCGAGGTGGTGGTATTGCTGCCACATCCTCTGTTTGCGGGGTGGCAGGTGCCACTGTCATGCAGGTGGTGCTCAGATTTAGAACATTTATGCTACGCTTCAGGTCTGATTGCAAAGCGTGCAAACCACTCATGTCTTGTCGTCAGCACATTGTCTGAAGTACTGCCACACCAGGGAAATCCTTGGAGCTGGCTTTGGTGTGCTCAGTCCCTGGGTGCGGTGGGCAGTAGCAGGCGTACTGGCTGAGGACGGCCACTCTGCTATTGCACCCTGCTCCCTCTTTTGCGGCTGGCACTGTGTAACCACCACCTATTCCTCCGAACTGCACACGTCACTTGCATGACCTTCTATGTGGGGTCTAGGACCTCATCATCTTCCACCCACTCTTCACCCCTGCCCTCCTTGCCGGTCTGCGCACTGCAGAAAGCCGCAGCATTTGGTAGCTGTGTTTTGTCATCATCAGAGACGTGCTGCAGTGGTCCTCCCATGTCCAAATCCTGAAACATAAGTGGTTGGGCATCGGTGCACTCAATCTCTTCCACTTCTAGGGCAGGGCTATGTGAAAGGCCCACGGAAACCCTGCCAACAGACTCATCAAAAAGCATAAGAGACTGCTGCATGACTTGGGGCTCAGACTGCTTGGCTGATTTGCAAGGGGGTGAGGTGAAAGACAGATGCCCATGGGCTGCAGGTGCCAACTCTGCGCTTTCAGCAGGGGACCGGCTGGGAGACAATTATATTTTTGTGTCAGGGGTACAAAGATGGTGGATTGCACCCACAAAAAAATCGCTATAGGTCACCTACAGAATTAACAGCCAGATTAAATATTATATTTCAGTGTCAGGGGTGCAAAGATGGTGCATTACACCCACAAAAGATCGCTATAGGTCACCCACAGAATTAACAGCCAGATGAGATTCCTAACATTGTCCCTCCCTTCAACTCCCTGCTTTCTGTCCCTGCTCTACTCAGAGTTGATGGGCGGTGCTACAAGTGATCCAGCTTTTATAGAGGCTGGGTCACATGATGCATCGGCCAATCACAGCCATGCCATTACTAGGCATGTCTGTGATGGCTTCTAAGTGCCCACAGCTTAAAAGCTTGTTGATTGGCTGCCCTGCAGCCTTTCAACAGGCTTTATTAAATGCCCAAACACGGAACTCGAACCCAAACTTTTCCGGCAAAGTTCGGGTACCCAAAATCGTAAAGTTCAGTATGGACCCAAACTTTACAGTTCGGGTTCGCTAAACACTAGTGGTGGATATTGGCATGGAGGGATCCTCTTTGGTGGGGTCTCCCCAAAATTCCCATTGGTTGCAGATTATGCATTCTGGGACCTGCAGCCTGGTTGTTTGGGTGTATAACCGAGAGCTTGGAGTTTGCTAACGTCATGGATATTGTTGTTATGGTTATGTATTATTAAAAGGGGGAAATTAGGTTGTTGTTTAATTAGGTTATATTCATATGTAATATGTTGGAGTTATATAATCTTGGTTTAATAATAATTATATTATTATAAATGGAGTGTTATGTTATGTTAATGTATGCTTGCGTATCAAAAATGTATTTATTTACTGGTCATGTATTATTGGATATTTGTCTGTTAATTATTTGAATGGTTAATTTATCTCATGGTGATTAAATAAATGGCTGCTTGCCAGCAAATTTAAATCCAAGATTGGTGTTTGGTATTTAATGGTTAGGGGAGTGGTTGGTAAGCTTGTGTGGGGTAGAGGGGAGGCGGAGGTTCTGATGGTAAAGGATGGGCTAGAAGGTCAGATCAGGTCATGGTCAGTTACAAATATTTTTCTTTGTTGCTATCAGTTTTCTCATATTTTGACTAGTTCTTTGCTGCAAATCAAAAGCAATGATTTAAGCCCACTGTAAGAATCAGTGACAGTTTAGGGCCAGTCTAAAACCATTTTGACATGTTCACCTTTTATTTTTTTGTTAAAATAAAACAGCAAATTCACAATGGGGGGAAAAAAATCCCATGTAGAACTGCAACTAAATGCTGTGGCGTCACATCATGATCAGTAACAAGGAGGTTTCCCCACTGATGCTGTAAAACTTTCACTGTTGTTTTTATCACTAGCAATGGTTAACTTTGCCAGTTTTAGTAATCTTTACTCATTTTTATGAACGGTTTACCTCTAATTGTGCTGTTGGTAGTTATGGTGATGGTTCTAGGGTGGTTTTTGGTGTTAAAATTACCGCTTGGCATCAGGAAAAGTGATTGAAACAGGTCACCAATCCAGGGTTAGTTAATGGCAGATAGTACAGTCCATTTTACAGCAACCATTCCACATGATGCAATGATATGACGCTTAAGGCTTCTGTTCAAACATTCATTTTCTTGTCCCATTTATTTAATGGTTACATACTTTGGGACATGGTGGAAAATATGATTCAATCTGCCTATGTGATCTTTTAATTCTGCGCCCTCAACTGTCTTGATTTTGCTGCACAATATTGGTCATAATGCAGAGTTTTGACTGCTTCCAGAAGGCTTGAGAAATATTGCAAATTTGCTGCAGTAACAAGGCCGCAGTTTGGCTATCCAGCATTCATCTTTCATTTTGATATCAACAATGCATTTGTCACTGTGAAACAAGCAAGCATACAACTTTGATTGCCAAGGTGAAAAATTCATTGTTTCCTTCGGCATGTGGCATGTGTACCTAATATTAACAGACCTTGCCCTGAGTCAAAGAAACCCAAGCTCCCTGATTTTGCACTTTGGTGCATCAGTCATTTACCATTTTCCTTTGCTCGTACAGGCAGTCCAGCATGTTCAGTTCCAGTGTGTGGGCTGGAACATCTGTAGCACAAAATTTTTGCTCTAATGACAGCAACAGCAGGAGCAGCATCTAGAGTAAAAGCACAAATATGTCTTTTTTTATCAGAATGGGATGGATATAATATAATATATATATAATGGGATGGATATAATATAATATATAATAAAATAATCTGGTAGGATTTTGCTAGTGTGTTTTTGTTTTTTGTTTTTTTTCAGATCAGTGAAAAATGCTTCATGTGCTGGATGAGGAGAGATCTTAAATAACACTGGGGAACACATTTTCTGTTGATTTAGATCTTACACTTGTTTTTTACTAATTTTTGGGTGGTGAATCCAGAAAGACCCCATTTCTTGCTATCACATCCAGTTTTTACGATATGGGGTACCCTCCATTTTTGTCAAAAAAACATTCAAGTTTTACATACAATGAGAAAATTATGAAATAATAACTTGAATGTACTGTTTATTTCAATTTCTTTTGTTCATGCAATGGATTTATTGTTACTCTATGACATTTGTTTTACAGAAAACATTTGAAAATGCTCCAACAATAGTCAGGCATCATATGTACATCCCATCTACCCTGATACCATACTATTATATTTTACTGTAAAATAAATTTTAATTTAAAAAAAATGTACCGCATTTAGACTTTAAAATCCAGACAGAAATGAACCGCCCAGGAGGTTAGGAGACAGAAAAAGTAGGTAAGTTTAAAATGAGGGAATTTGAGTGTTCTTTCAAAAACGTGCACACACAGGGAGTCACTGTCTTGAAGCAAGCAAGAGAACTTGAAGAAGACCTTCATGACTGGGTGGACAGGGAAAAGACAGACTAGGGTTAAAAGTTTTATTTGAGGTTATTCAAAGCTCGGGGATTGCTTTCTACCTGTCCACCCTTTGATTTATTGTGGGGGGGGGTTGATCAATTTGGGGTTTTTATTTAGGGTGGTAATGGCAGCTGAGGTCCTTGAGGGAACTATGTTTTTGTGGAGGTATCAGTGGGGTTGGGGACCCATCTTTGGTGGGGAGTTTGCTGATTGGTGTGAAGAGAAGGTGAATTGAAATTGTTTAGGATACTTAGCAAGAAGTGGTGATATCATTCCTGAGCTGGTTGAACAGGATACTGCATTTAGGAGACAGTGTTGGGTAGTGTTCTATGATTGTTCTGTTTGTTGCCATTTGATGTAGGTAATAGTAATATTTAATTAAAGGACTGTGGGCCATTTGACCAAAGAAAGAGGTGTTGTGTTCTTTAATTGGGAAGTGGTTGGTGGTTTAAAAAAGGTCTGTGGTACTCTTATACCACAGTCATATTATACCTACACTGCAGCTATCCAAAGGGAAATGAAATGGCCTAGTCAATGACCAGATCTATACCCTTTTGAGGATTTGTGGCTAGACAACCCATCTAACTTGAGCCCGAACAATTTTACTTTAAAGAATGGTCATAAAAATCCCAATACCTAGATGTGTTGAGTAGACATATAACAAGAGTCTTGCAGATTTAGTTACAACAAAAGGTCTCTCAACAAATGACCTATGCACACCCACTATTTCCCTTTTTTGTCTTAATGATTTTGTGTCGCAATAAAAATGTTTTGTAACTTCAATTGGCAGGCATGTTTTTAAAGTAAATGGTGCTTACCTCCCAAAAACCCATATCATTTCTGGGATATAAAGTGGCAAAACAGGACAAATCCTGAGAGGAGTAAATACTTTTGCAAGGAACAGTATATACATCTATATACAGAGCTACTGCTGTAATTTACAATAAAATAATTACCACTGAAGTACCTAAAATGGTTCTCTGCTATATTTGCAAATGTACTATTCATCATTTTTGATTTGGCACCTATATTTCTAATGTTGTCAACTATAAAAATTAGTTTGGTTAATGGATGAAACTCAATTAAAATAATTGTAGCATTCACAGTAACAATATAACAGACTAATAAAAAGCCATCGATCTGTCAAGCTTAATGTTCCAATTGCTGTAATTGGTACTGTAGTTATTAAATAGTTCACAATATGACAGCCAGAAGTACTATTAATATTTTTTAAATTTGTACCTTCTTCTGATTTAATCCCTCTAATGCTATCACTCATTTGATGAGGTGATATGATAAATGTATTAATTACCCAGGAGAACTAGCCTTTTGGGATGTGTTACTTTCTTGTTGACCTACAGGCCAATTGTAGAATATATCTTAGCAGCTGACAAGGCAGATAATGCTCATAAACAGGTCTAATTACACTATAATGCCAGCAAAAACATTAGCATATTTTTTTCTGGGGTTTGATCTTTAAAATGTGTAATTGTGAATGTAGTTTTTAGTAAAATATAAGCAGCTACAATTTTAAACAGCCATATTCTGTGCTGATCTATACAATGTAAATAATGCCAGGGTCTAATACGATGTTGCCCTCTGTTACACTAAAACTGGATATAGGGAATGGTTTTATCTCCTCATTCCAAAATGATGTCTGTAGTTTGCATAGATATTTAAATAAGAGTAAGTAAGTAAAGAATTGTTTGCCAAAATACTGTTTACTTGTTGCCATTTCTAATATACAGAGCCTGTTTTCGGGTAGTGCCAATTGGGCTATTGCCCAAGGTCCCCACCTTCTCCAGGGTACCAAAAGACTGGAAAAATGTCATGGGTGCAAGGATGTGAAATGCTGTGTATTTGGGGCACACACTATTTACCCATTGTCCTATTTTGTCTAAAACTGTCAGATAATATATTTCAAGTGGAGTTGAAATATTGGAAATTTTGGGTTGGTTGTTACTGCTCAATTCCCTGCTACGCCTTTGAATCTTAACTCCATATACACTGGCTGATAAGTTTAAAAGCCTACTTTTTATTAACAAATTTAAATACAATTTATGATTTCCACCTATAGGACCCCTTTATAAATTGAAATATAATTAAGAAATCTCCTAAATTTCTTCTTACTTGTAGGTTCCAATGATTAAGCGAAATACCTTTACTGTTTTTTTGGAATTAAACAGGCTTACTTTATTTCACTCTGTGTATACATACATCAATAGGTATGGTAACTAAACCTCCAATATGACATTCTTTAAATATTAAGCTTTGATTTGAATTACCTCTATACCATACTTTAATATGTATTTCCTTTGTTTCAAATAGGCTCTTACTATTTCCACATATCTACAATAGAAATGTTTTTCTAAATGGTATCAAACACTATTAGGTGCTTTTTACCCTCCTACAATTTTAGACTATGTTTAATGACATTCCATATAATGCAGACATACCTTAAATGTATGAATTACCTTTATAACATCTCAAACTTACATCTGTTTAAACTATCATTGAATAGCACTCCTTCTTCCCACACCTTTCCCACCTATACTTACCTATACTGAAATGAATGGGGTTAGAACTTTATTTTAATGTGATAAGTACCTTTTGACTTACTTGCTGTATTTTAGGTGTTTATACTAGCACATATATATATATATATATATATATATATATATGCTTTTTGGCAACAAAAACTCCTTCTAAGCAAAAACTCTTTCTACTAACCCTTGTTTATGCTTTTTCATGTACTACTAAGGGGTTGGCATAATCAATCATAAACTCAAAAAATAATGAAGCACCAGTCCATTTTTTGTACCATCAGTGGCACTGAACAAGAAATAGTAGAGAATGATAACCTACAGCAAACATTGACTAGTGGAGAAGGGCACAATAACAAATACATGTTTCATATTGGAAAAGAAAGTTATATACTTTTTTTTAGTATGGAACACTTTTCTACTATATTTCACAATATCTTGAAATAATATTTTATTTTAAACTCATCAATAAATAAAAACATCCTTGAGATACATGAAGTATTTATTTAGATAATGTCGTCGCTGTGCTTCAGGCTTCATTTTCATGACCTGTAACTTGGCGATCAGCTGCAACGCTGGCAGAAACATCAATGTTTTCTCTGTGTTATTCAGGAATGGTCTCTGATTTTTTTTACTTTTGCTGTGTAAAAGCTCTTGTTATAAGGAAGTGACATTTCTTGACGGCTAAACCTCAAAGATCTTGGCATATTTTTGGATTTATTGGATAGTAACTGGAGATCTTCAATTCAAGAGATCCTGCGTGTGGTTGTTTTAAAATCATGGTTATTGAGGAGTAGGAAGTCAAGTTATACAAATGGCAATTCAACTGCTGTAAATTTATCTAGCGGTCCCATTGACTTTGAGATGATGTTTTCCCTGCTTTAGGTAACCGTTATCTGTGGGTAAACTGCTAGTTAAACATTCACACAGCCATGATTGCAAATGAACGCCCAGGCAGGGAGCAAATCTGTTTCCTCTTCCCCTGTATTTTGCAACATAGTTAGTAATAAGTAAGGTATGATGCATGTGCAGCAGACATTTCATGATTGCACCATCTCAAAACCAACATCTTAAGCTGCGTACACACGTGCAATTTTTGTCGTTGGAAAGGATCTTTCACGATCCTTTCCAACGACAAAGGACTACACGATGCATGAACGGTGCTGTACATACAGCACCGTTCTGCTCTATGGAGGGGGAGGGGGAAAGCGACGGAGCGGCACCCTGCTGCGCGCTCTCCCCCTTCCCTTTTATTAGGATTGGTCGTCGTTCATCGTCGGTGGATCCGCCAGGACGGTCGTTCGGACAATGGACGACGCCGACTGTACACAGGCCAGATTTTCGCCCGATATCTGGCCGATGCCGATTATCGGGCGATAAAAATCTGACTTGTGTACGCAGCTTTAGTCTAAGAAGTAGATTCAAACTGTGCATAGGACAACTTTTTTCTTGTTGAAGCAAGAGAAAATGTTGGTAGGCAGAGTAGTGTAATCTCTGTGAGACGGAATAAGTATCTAAATTAACACTTACACATTCCTCATCATGAATGCATTTAACATGAACAGATATATTTAATGCAAATTTCTCTTTTTACTTACGAACAAATGCAAAAAAAATCATCTGTTATTTACAAGCAAAATGGACACAGGTGTAAATTACAGCACATTTAGACCACAATGCAAGAGGTTTTTCCATGTTTTTTATATCCTTGCAGATGCAAGTGCTTTAAATGGTTTCTTCCATCTTTTCTAGATAATTATTTTTGTAATCATTTTCTAAGTAGCAATTTCTTAATTAGATTAAGATTGCTAAGGATAAGCAGAACTAATATGGGATAACCATAGCTCAGTCTGTCATTTAATGCAGTGTGGAAACACAGCTTAAGGGGTTATTTTTCTGATTTTATCTATTTTCATCTCCTGCACTCAGACAAAATGTATGCCATATAAATGTATTTTAACATGTAAGGAATAAATGCAAAATTAGTTTTTTTTAAATGTATTTTAACCACCACAAAAAAACATTGTTAAAGTAAAAAATTTCCAATAAAAGTATACGCCCTTCACCTCAGAACAAATGATGCAGTAATAAAGGGCTAAGGAAGTTTAACCTCTACGTCCTAACTAGAAAATCTCTGCATACCCATCTAAAGGATAACATAGACATATCCTGCACATCCAAACCGGGAATGAGACCTAAGCAAAGTCCTATACCAATAATATTAACAATAAATTAAAAGTAAATTCCAGAACCTTCAAAAAAACTGTTTTAATGGTTGCAAGCAAATAGGGATGGCATATATTTGGTATACATGCTCGAAGGTGTGGGACCAGACAATATTAAATCCTTCTTTTGGGGACATGCCAGGGCATTCTAATAGATGAATTTACCTCACTTTACTAGCAGTCAAAATAGTCATTGCAATGTTTTGGAAAACTATGTTTATCACATTTCATCCTAATAAAATCCATAATATCCTTGCTAATGACAAATTACCATTATTTAGAGGGACAGATTCCAAAAGGTTGGAGAACTGTTGAAGCAAACCTAACAAATTAATTAAACACCTTTAGTCCTTTCCTCTCTACACTTTCAAAACTATTTTTCATCTTTGGTATAATCTTACTTGTCCACAAATCCACTAAATCAAATTGATACAAGTGGACTGTCTAACACAAACTCCAAAAGAGCCTCTTAATACTAGTTAGGAGCATACTATAAACAAAATGTAACACAGATAGTTATTCTTAATGGGGCTTTCTCCCCAGTGACAGCGATCAGTACACGGTTTCCAGCACACTTACCAGATAGTTTGCAAAAAAATTTTACTATCTACTAGATTTACTTTCTACATGAACAGCAGATGTTTTAAAGTCATGTTTCTGCTAATATGTGGATTCCTGCTAACTTAAATCCACTAGAGTTACTTTAGGAAATGTGACAGGATGAAATATATGGTTCTAAATTTAGGTATTTGGGTATTTGGCATCATCTATCCCAATGTCTCCTGGGAAGGGGGTTAAAGGGCCTGGATAAGGCTGCCAGTATTTGTGTTGCTGCAAGAGTGTAGCTTTTAAGCGGGATCCAGGCCAAGAGGGTCCTGGACGAATAGGGTGGGCCAGGCATTTTTCCAAGGCTAGAGATTGGGATAGTACTGGAGAACATGGGCATGAATAAAAGTGCAGCTGTCTTTGAGACAGAGGAAAGTGGTAGCCTGTGGCCAGGTGGGGAGGCTGTGGGCAGGGTAGAGCCTAGGAGGACTCTAAAGGCTTAGGTCTCTAAGACCAATCCCGTAGGGCAGTCTCAGCCTAAACATGAGCCTTGAAGCCACAGCATGAGGCAGCTCTCTGGTTCTGGAAGACTAACTACAGACACCAAAAACCCTGACTACACCTGGCATAGCTGCTTCTGATGGCAGGACTGTGTGATAACTTATCTGTGGGACTTATTTGCAGAAGCAAGCTGTTTTTGTTTAGCTGGACTATGCCATTTATGTTTTTTTTTTTTTTGTCTGAATGGAAGCTACTTTATTTATGCCTGAATCTAAATAAATGGACTTATTCTGAAGCACTACAGTGTCTTGTGGTAAACTTATTTCCCTAACTTCACAGAACATATATAGCAAAGAATGGATTGGAGCTGGTATGTCTGGAGGCTACCTATTTCTCTTTAAAGGTGCAGGAACACCAAACGTCCAGCACTGCTTAATACCAGCTGAAGACCCCTGGCACGTCCCCCTACCACATACAAAAATGGCAAGCATTCTAAACAGATTGTCCATCGTTGGCCGTTGGCCAATTACAGATGTCATTATCCAGCGGCCAGATTGGCTGGGTCTTGTTATTCCTGTCAAAAAAACAAAAAGCATCTGTAATATATCAAATAAAAACTTGGCTTGCTTAAAAGTTCCAGTTTGAGGTTGGAACAGCTCCAATCCATGTAGCTTTTGACTCCGATCAGAATTGGCCCTGAACAGACAAATGAAATGATAATTAATGCTGTCAGCCAGTTCATTGGAGTATTTGTGTTCTATAAATAATTTGTTGTTCTGATACAGCTGCTTGTGCTGGCAAAATGAAAAAAAATCACTAACCTAATGGGGTTTAACCTAATCTGGCACTAAGTAAGTTCTTTTATCAAGTAATAACCCTGGATTGTAAATGTCAAGCCAATAAATGTTAAATATCTGGATATATATGTGATACACTGTATAAGCAAGCTATGACAGTAAATGAAGTAAAATGTAACCGGGTCTCTCCTGTTCATCTAAAGTCAGCCTATTAGAGTTAAACTTCCAACACAATGCAATATCAGTGTATTTATGACCTTATGAGTGGTGAATTATTGAAGCTAGTGAATGTGCCGCTAAGATTATTGCTTATATCAATCTTCCCATGGCGCGCTAGCAATAATTGGTGAAATTTGGTGGAGTCCTTCAAGCTGTATAACATCTCGGCTCGGAAGTGACACCATTATCTGTTTGTTTCAAGAGAACAGCTGCTTCATCACCATCATATTATCATTATAAACACTAAACAGTTAGGATTTGAAGGCAGCGTAGTTTCCGAATTTGACTCCAATGCACAGATAATTTTCTTGATAGATGTTGCAATTTTACAGAGATGATGCTCTGTACAGGTTTAAAAAATGCATGAAATAGTCCTGATACATCACGAGCAGCAGAAAAAGCACATGTGAGGCTGCATGCCTGGAAATTCCTTATTACTTCCCATCTACAATGATAATGTACACACCAGCAATCAGCGAATGCTATACTGGGAATATTGAAAGCATATAAAAGACACACTAAAAGAGATTATAACACATCTTTTTAAGATGTATTTGATGTATTTGTTTAATGAATAATAACCCTTTTGCCTCAATAGCTGTACTTTTTTCTGCTTGCAATGTAAAATTACTGAGTAAAAGAGTATCCAGAGCTGGTTTATCCACAAAGCATCATATGCAAGATGCTAGTTTTCAGTGGATGTCCAGCTAGCTGCAATCATCATGTTCTTGTAGAAAGCCAAGGGTAAGCACAATAGGTCAAATTTTGTACCCCACCTGTAATTTCACAAGGAAGAATACACATAGGCATCTCATTAGGTGGACTGTGCTCATACAAACAATGCAAATATATTGGCTTCTCTGTGCTCCCAGTTTAATATGAGTTTTTGTAATGTATGATTTGCTTGGCTTGTACTTTTTTTATACCATGTACAGGATAAGCATAAACAAATTTTCATTTAGGGATAACAATGGTAGAAAACGTTGTTACGATTGCACTTATAGGAATATGGAGGGCAATATTCAAATTTTAAGCACACGCACACATTCCCAATAAAGAATAGAAATTTCTTTTAAATTGCAGATCAATGTTAAGTTCTTAGTTTAGTCTGTATGCTGGATTGCAGATGTGGAATTTCATGAATGACAATCCCATCATTATACCAATGTTTTGTACCATTTTTCTTTCTTTAATCTTTCTTGGGATTCACATAGACAGATAGGGTTGGATGGGTGCTTTTTGCCTTTTCTTGTATGTGATCAGGTGGTTTTAAAGATGCCTAAATCACATTTACTAGAAAGCTGGCAGTCCATAATACGAATGTTTATAAATCAACAGCCATTTTTTATAAACTGATAATGCAACTAAGGTATAAAAGTAGGTGTCAGATATGGACATGGAGTTTCAGGTGTACATTTTGTAACTGCAGCAGGTGTTATTTTTTTTTTTTATTGCTCCCTAAATAAACATAATATTAACATAACGTTTGGTAAGGCTAAGGCCTACCTCAATGCAAGAGACTAATTATCAAATTCAGGTATGTACTGTACAATAGCTTCATCTAGTCTTTAACAGGTATTTCAAAGTAGGACTCACTGACTCATCAGATACTGAGGATCCAGGCTGTAAATCACCAGCGCACACATATTTACTTGGATATAAAGCCCGCTAATTTTAGTAGGACTATACATACAATATATTTATTGTATGGAAATCAGTCCATCCAGCGCAGTACAAAGGGTGAGGCAAAAACAGAGTCGGGGTCACAAGCAGAGGTCGGTCCAGGCAGAATTCAAATGGATAATCAGAAAACAAGCATAGGTCAGCAACAGGAAAATTCGCAAAAAAACACTCCAACACAGGTCAGCCCAGCAGATGCTATAACAGGCACCTCAGACTGGGAGCAGAGAAGCTATAAATCCCCAGCAGCCAATGACAGCCTGGGATTAGCAGGAACTACTCAGCAATCAGCTGCACACAACTCATATCACTTCGGCTGTACAGCCTCAGTGCAGAGGATGCTGAGGGAAACCTCAGCCACAGGGATAATGCAACCTACAGGGTATTGACCCTGCAACCCCAGTGCTACTGTGAGCGCAGCCGCCAGAGGGAATAGGTTGCGCGTACCCTCCTACGGTGAGGTATCGCCTGGGTACTTGCACCCGGAGGGCGCCTCCTAACAGCTGAAGCCAATTGCTGACATACAAAGAGGACACCGTTTTCATTGGCTGGTGGTTGTCAGAGGGTAACACTGCTCCTAACAACCACCAGGCAGTTGGGACATTGCACACTATTTACATCAGCAACCCATGTGTTTCCATTAGTTGTTGCATGCCTCCCCTGACAACCACAAGTCGATTGGGATGATCATTATTTTTACCTTCCTATCAGATCATGTTTTAAGGTGTACTAATAGCATGTAGCGCATGGAATCCTGGCAAATACACCATCAATATTATAATTTTGTTTTGCTGTGTTCAGTTCAACACTATTCATAGGGCTACCTATGTCAGTACTGCCATGGTAATGATGGGGTGGTTTTTCTTTGGCTTCTCCTGCACCTCCCTCTTCTCATTTGCATGACAGCGTTCCCTGTTCTATCAAATAAAGCTGCCACATGTAATTGAGCTACAATGTACTAGTGGGCGTGTATTTTGAAATCATTGTTATTACTGTGATAGCTGTGTCTCTAAAGAATATTTATCATATTCTGAAGACTAACAACTCACTGTGTTCAAACGTTCATATCGTCTAAACTGTTATTCTTAACAACTTTTTATCAGGGTACCCTCATAGTTTTTATTACTCTTCAACTTTACTTCAGGCCCCTCCCCAGTTTTAAAGAATGTCAAGATATGGAGAAGTTAAAATCCTGTGAAAATACAACATTTGGGTGGGTGTTTCAAAAAGCTATTGCATCCAGGGGCCCTAAAATAAACATAAAAATAGGGACTCCTCGGGCTACCTACATAGAAAGAAGCATTTGGGTGGGGCCCTTAAGTTTATACTTCCTAGCTCACAAAACTATAACCGGTAAACTAAATTACCCTGTTCATTTCCTTTCCTTGGACAAAATCTGTCTGCTTCCCTTCTCTAAGCCCCAGTTTTTCTGGAATTGGGAGATGTAAGTAAACAAAAATGTAGGCACAAGTGGTGGCTAACATCTGCTTCCTAAAATGTCAACACTTTGGTACTATCACAAGATAACAAAAATGATACAATCATATCATGCTACCATTTTTGAACCCCAATATCTCTGGGACAGACATATGTGGGTGACTAATAATGTAGTAATAAGTGCATCTCCCCTTTACTTATTATTATTAATATGTAGACATATTACGCAGCACTTTACAAAGTCCCATAGTCATGTCACTAACTGTCCTTTGAAGGGGCTCACAATCTAATGTCCCTACCATAGTCAGAAGTCTTTAATACAGTCTAAGGCCAATTTTTGGAGGAAAGCCAATTAACCTAACTGCATGTTTTTGGAATGTGAAAGAAAACCAGAGTACCCATAGCAAAACCAAGAAAACACAGGGAAAACATGCAACCTCCATGAAGATAGTGTCCTGGTTGAAATTCAATCCTGGGACCGAGCGCTGCAAAGGCCTAGTTGCTAACCTCCGAGCCACTGTGCTATCCATCAAAATAATTGCATTTCCCTGGAAGTAACCTATGCAGACATAATGAAGTTATCAACCTTCTCCCCCCCTCGGATCGGAAAGGTCCCATTTTTATGGTACGTGTAGTTTCTGCTTTTTAGGTCAGAAATGGTGAGCAGATAGCAATATTTTACAGGACTGCACTATAAATTAGCTTTTGTTTAGTGTATTTTAGGCTGCCAGGGTGTGTGTGTGGGAAGGGCACAAGCTCTTGGCCTGGGGGAGAAAAAATAAAAATCCGGCCTTGGCTGTGTATTGTATACTAAATATTGCAATGTAGTTAATGCCATCAAACAAGCATTCCCTGCAATAATTGTACTCATTCTCACTATAATAATTTAGAAGATATTGTACTTCTTATTCTCTATAGGTGCCTTAGGATAAAGACTTTCATTTTCAATAACTGTATCTGCTTCTCATAGGTTTTCCCATTGCACACCTCACAATTATGAAAGACATGCTGTTTTCTGTTGTGAAGGAAAGCAGAATGATATTCACTTTCCTAAACCTTATTTAAGTGGGTGAATTTGTGTTATTTTCAAAAGGTAGCAGACACCTTGTTCAAGCCAGAAAACATCTTTACAATTCATCCTTTATAATCTCTCCTTTTCTACATATATAGTAAAAGTATGATATATACATATATATAGCACTCTTTAAGACAATGTATACATATAGGCCACGGTTGTCCTGTCCCTCCAGATTTAGCTGTATACAGTTTTGTTCAGTTGTGTATAACTAAATATGGGAGAAAACAATTTTGGTCAAATGCTTCAATTGAAAATAGTATAAAGGTGGTGGATCAGACAAATTGCCAAAGGAGATGATCTAAATGTATTTGTTTATCTCTGACATTAGGCATTAGTGCATATGCATTGATTTATTAATAAATACATTGTGACGCAGCAATGACAAATTAAGAATGCAGAATATCTTTTGTACCTGATCCACACAATAGGTAGGAATATTAATATTAATGTACATGGCGCTCATTATCTATGTGTCACACTCAGCCCAATATAAAGCCATGACAACCTCAAAGAGGAAAAAAAAGTAGCGAACTGCATTTATCAAACCATTTACATGGATAAATTAAATGCTAATGCAAAATGTTATGCATCTCATTACAATGTATGTGTTATGCAGAGCTGTCAAGGTGCCAAACTCATTTTGCATAAGGCTGACACTTTGACTCTAATGAGATTTGCATGGCACTACATGGTTTGGCAAACAGCTGGTTCTGGACTCCATTTAAAAAGGGATAGACAGACATAGAAAGGTTTAGTGATGATAAAGAGAGTTATGGGAGGAGTTATTCAAAAGGAGACGCAACAAACAAACTAGACTAAATTAACTATGTCAACTGAAATTCAAGTTTTTTTTCAAAGGATATTAAAATTTAAGCAATGGTATTAGGACCTCTAAGGAGACATGTATTTAAATGGAATCATGATACAGATGTCCCTACATTATATCTGTTTTGCCCTTTAGTGTTCCTATTTAGATATCATTTGTGCTTCTCCAGGACCTGTATTCTCCATATACATATGTTGCACTATAGCTTGTAAAGCTGAAATGTAGGTGGATATAAAAATGACATATCAATGTAGCACTATACCAATAACACATTATAAAAGGCTGAAACACTACAATGTGTGGCAGGACATAATGGAGCATATTTAAATTTGCTCACATTCCATTTAAGCACCACACTAACCCCAGGACACACATTTGTCCAATGAATTAGGGAAGAGCAGCTATGATGTACTCGGATATATCATTGTGTTTCAGTTCTATTTTAATTTTTAATGCAAGCAGTGTAACAACCTAAGGTAAGAAAAAGAAGCAATACAAACAGAGATAAAGAAGCAATACAAAAGCCAATCAGGTAATGTGCTGTCAATATATCTAATAGAAAAAAATTGGAGAGACGAGTTCAATTCTATGCTGCTTTCCTTTCACTCCTTTAGATTCAATGCTCATACTGCAGAAAAAGCTGGTTTTGTTATTTTATCATTCAAATCTCACTTCAAATGTATCTTTTTGACTGAAGTTCTACTTTAAAGAGCAACTGGCACATACTATTTGTTTGGAGTGTTAGGATACTCCACTAACACAAGTAACTCTGCCAGCACAAGTAAGTATTTTAAATGGGAATTAAAATAAAAATGTCCCCACTGAGCCAATAAATTTGCCATGTCTCTGTGAGTAGAATAATTATTTAAAAAGCACCTGAAATAGTAAAACCAATTTTAACTGGAGAAAGTGCACCAATAAGGTGTGCAGGATATAGGCAAGAGGACTATGAACTTATAGCAATGTTTTTTCTGACGTGCAGGAACTCAGGGTATGACCTAACCATGAATAATGGCTGCTAACATCACTAATGTACTGTGAAATAGGGGGAATTATGTTTAAGTGACATTAATTTGGAGTAAGGCGGGTAGGATAACAACATGGACAACAAGTAGCTGGGAGATAAGGCATAATGTTTTGGGTTTCCTAGTTTCTTAAGCACCTAGTGAATGTTGTGGCAAAAAGAGAGTGGCACTGAAATGTTCCAGGGCAAGATACACCATGCATTAAAAGCACATAGCACAGCTAATGGAGGACTTGAACCATGGTTACATCAAATTAGGTTAAAATAAGCAAAGAGATTCAAATAATTGTAAAGAAAAACTTCTTCTATGTATTGTTTTTTAGTGAGATAGTTTGGAGAGATCCCAAGTTAATACTTGAATTTACCACTTGCAGTCAGCATTTCATAGGTTTATGTTCTTGTTCACATGGAATGGCTGACAAGTTGTTCAGTTGTTCTGTCTCAGTGTTTAAGGCCATGTAACCCTAGGGGCAAATATTTGCCCAAAAATAGGGGCACAACGCACTTATTTACTTCTGTGACGTACAATATTCTCCTGTGATGTGTATAAACCTTCATAGCAGCATATAGAATGACACACAGTTGTATTTATTTAGTACATACCCTTCTCTTACAAATAACAGAAAAGATAGGCTTGGAACTGAAAAAGGAAAGGAAAAGAAAAGGCGCAGGAACAATATGGTGGACTGTGAAGGGGAGACAAGGGAGAGAGTTTTGGTGAACAAAAGAAAGCCCCTTTGGGTTCAACTTTTTGTCTAGTTTTCTTAGTCATAATCATGGTAGTGGTGTTGGTTAAGGTCCTCATTTTTGATGATTTTTAGCAGTGTGACCTTTAGGGTGTCCTCTAAGGTCAACTGGTATTGAAAAGGTTTTTAGGCCACAGGGTGGTTCACAGGTTATTGATATCAGCAGCTATAGGTGTTTCGATGCTACTGTTAATCTAAAATGCCAATGGTTTCACAGATTAATTGAAACGCCTTTTTGTTGTTGGATTATAGTGCCTTTTAGGACCTGCTGTCCGAGGGAAATGATATGTTATGTTTCCCTGTATATTATTGGTAATTTTTTGTTGTTGTTGTTGTATGTAGATACCTGTATTTATAAATATGTGTTGTATATGTTTTATTAAAAATGTCTTTTATTGTTATTTCCAATCTCAAAAACAGGATATGGATGGAAAGAAGACAGATGAAGGTGATGCCCACGATGGAAAAGGGACAGGTGAAATGGGTTTAGTTCTGATTTAAAAGAAGGCAAAGTATATTCTAGGTACAACTAAGTGGATTCTACGTAGGATCTTCAGAAAGTGTTCTGAAATAGTTTCTTGGTAACTGCGTTTTCTCGGACTGATCCAGCAAAGGTGCCTTTTAAGCAGAAAGAAAGAAATGTTAAGGTCAGAATCTCATTGTGACATAAATTTTAATTTAACATTAGTCACGGGCCGGTTTATTATTTTTTTTTTTAAGGTTTAACAAGGTACAGGTTTTATGGTACAAGAAATGGGGCATTTTATTAATTCTTTATTCATTTTTTTTCAACTTCTGATAGCACAAAGAGCATAGTTCCTAGTAAAAATGCACTTTTAGCTTTTACCAGGTTTAATGATAGAAAGGGATTGCAGAGAATGTGAAATACAAGCAATCATTCTAATTCTGAAGACTTATCACCTATCATCATTGCCCGAGCTGCACAAAATAGCACAGGGCATATGGAGGGTTTCTTTCACTGAGATGGATTTGGAGACTGTGTTAGAGACAGAAGGTCACAAGCAGCAGACACTTGTGCACAGGATCCCATTACTCATACGTAACATTTAGCAACGAACATTTCTCAGAAAATAAAGTTCTTCTTTTTAATTTGCCACATCCTTGAAGGTGAATTTAATACCATTCATACATTCTCATTTACAAATTTGTCAGTAATAAGAGTGCTGGCACATGGGGGGGAAAAAACTTACACGCTTGTCTTGCTGAAAAAGTGCTAGCTCAGACATCCCTCGCTTCTGTGCGTCATGCATGAAATTGCAAATAGAATTTAATTTGCTCTTGCATCCTGTAGGATCAGCTTCAAATGATTAATGCAGGAAGGAATATTGTCAAGATTTTATTCATTACAAATTCGTAGGACTCAAGTTCAAAATCATCATGTACAAACATAGCAGTATATCACATGTGCGCACCTTGCAAAAGGCAAACAATCCAATTTTTGCTGGATGATTCCAAAGAGCTAAAGTAAATGGATTTGACTGTAAATATTCCATCATAATCTCTGGTGAAATAAGGATATTAAAATGACAGATGCTGTGGAATCTATACATTAATCTCTACAGCAGCATTGCATTTATGCCAAGACAGTCATGTACAATATTTTGTGATGTATTAAGGTGCTGTGCTTTGATTTTGCTCTGCTGTCACTCGCCTTGTATAGTTAGAGAATCATTTCAGTGGGTTACACTGAAACTCCAGCATCAAGTTCAAAGGGTATCTCATTTGTTTTTTAAAACAACATGTAAAATGGGAAAGTATGCTGTTGTATATATATGCTATACCATACAGATATAGTTAAGTATATAGAATAGGGAAAACAAATAGGAAGCAAAGTTTGCTCCCTGCAGAGCTGGTATTGCTAAAAAAGTTAATTGCCTGGCTGTCCATGGCTTTAATAATAAAGTTACTGACTAGAAATGGGCATGCTATTATTGAGTGGCAAAAAGTTTCCGAATTTATGATCTCTATATTTGTTTTGGATAATTTCATTCAGAGCATCAACAATGATAGAAATTTAAAATAGAGAAAACAGTTTCCATTATTCTGACAGGTGTCCCTTAAAGCCCAAAAAAACCTTCTGTGTAAGTCAGGTAATTTCAGGTGCATCACGAAAAAAAGTTTGGGATCTTACAGCTCATTTTCTAAATCAGGTAGTCAAATCCAAATTAACAGTGCCTGTCCCCTGCCAGTGTACAGTTGAGAATGACTCTTGTTCTCATTGTAGAAGTAGTGGTCTCTCTGCAGAAGCAAGGCACACCCTCTGAAGAATCAGACCTTTAACACTGTGACCTGTTCATGCTTTCCACTGATTTATTAGATACAGGTTCATCTCAGCAGTGGGTGTGTTGAACCTCTACAAAGAAACCACTGCATCCACACAAACAGCTTGACAAAGACATGGAATTTAATTTATTTCTTGCAACGGAAAATATTTTCGGGCTTTACACTAAGTCACTAATTAAAAACTTGAAACTTTGAGCTTTGCATGAATGCCTTTCTCTCCTTGTTCAGCATCCATAGGGGATGCATCTCCCACTGCTGAAACTTGGCAAAGTTTTTATTCACCAATACCCGTCAAGCACCAGTTTACTGTCTTCTATAAAGCTGGGCAAATCTGTGAATATAAGAAATATTTTTATAACTGCAGATTGTACTGATTTCACAATAGGTTGAGTGAATGTGAATACATGCTCCCTATTACCAAGCTCAAACACCAGGCACATCATGTATATGCCCAAACATTAGCACTCATTTGGGAAATAAAGTATAAAAACCCAGCATCAGTTTGATTAAACAAAACTAGCCCCACGAATATATATATATATATAGAATACCACCTACTATAATATGCTATCAAGTCGCTGATTCTTTCCAGTATTGTTGGCCCTGGATCTATGCAGGAATCATCAAAGGGAGGTAAATAAGCCATTGCTTTTGCAACCCCTAGCAACCTCTGGAGGAACCCTGGTAGAGAATGGCTGTGTATATATATTTGTAAAGTATTAGGTGAACATAGGCAAATATATTGCAAAGTACCCACATACATATGGTATTCATATGCTAGCACAAAACATTGATTGAAATTAAAACAGCCTAATCTTTTACTAAGAGCTACTACTTTTAGTAAATCAGACCCACTCTTTTCATTAATATAGTAGACACAGGTAATTGCAAAGACTTTACAAGATTGTACAAAATTCCTTTCATAGACCTTAGGTCTTTGGCAGATTTCACAGCAGTATGTACAGTCTAATTAGAATGTACAATTTTAGTGATGATTTGTTGATCAGTTTGTTGTAGCCATTTGGTTATAAATTATAGGAAAGAATGGGAGAACATGCTATACATGCAAGGTTAAAGATTTTTGCATAAACTCTTGCTGATAAGTTTGTGCACACTGCACCTAACAACTCTAATGTACCCTTGAGAATTCCTCCTTACAATGTGGTGATGAAAAATATACTAGTATTACAGCAAGACTCATTAGCATATTAATGAACAAAACCTTTGGCTTTACAGAAAGTAATATATAGCTTGTGTTCTAGAGGATAAGTGTATGTTTGTGATAAAAATAAAAATTAAGTGTTATGTTGCTCTCCATATCTTGTTGGATAAACCCCTTCAGGAGGAGTTATAAATTGATGAAATCTTCACTGTGCATGCCTCTATTTTAGTGTCAGGAAGCATGTACAAAAACATGAAGCATGGTATGAAAAAGGTGTTGAGATATTTCAGAAAGCTTTACCAGCATTATTGTAATTTTTCTCTGAGCCAATTATCAAAGTTTTATTATCACCTAACCCCAGAACTTAGGTATCAAGCGGTGTTTTTTTAAAGCTAAATTTTAGTCTTACCTTCATTCTTGCATGGTTGTATAGGCTCCTCGTCTGTACTAAAACAGTATATGTTGATTATATTTTTTGAACAGTCCTTGATTGTTTATTCACCTTGGAACTCTCACTTGTGTACTCAAGCTTCCTTCAGTATACAGTGACATAGTACAATATGTCTAGATAATTCAGGTGCTGGTCACTCCTCTGCAGCAGGTTTTGCCTGGTTTTCAATCTCTCTCCTTAATAAAGTTCTTACCTTGGATGTCTAGCTTGGAAAAAATTATCCTGCGGCTTGGAGGACTGATTGGTTAAATTTTTTCACCCCTTAATTTCTATTATGTAATTTCTGTATAATGTATGCTTTCCAGTGTTTTCACACTGAGTGAGGGGAGGTGGTGAGATCTGAGGTTCCTCCCTGGAGCTGAGGATGCCACTGTCCTCATCCATGAGGTTCTCACAGATAGGATGGATATTAGCCCCCCCCCCTTGGGATGTAGTCTCGTTAGGGATTTATTCCCTAACCAGATTCTGCTATTTTGCCCCTTTATGAGTGCAATGTCTGCTATTGTTTTAATGTTACAATATGTTCATGGTTCAGAATAATGTCTCAATGTTTCCATATATAAGTATATGTGACATGTTTTACTTCTCTGTTCACTGTACTGGTTGTATATATTTAATGCCTTGTGTAACTTTTTTGACTCTAGGGCAAATTTTTTTGTTCTAGCAACTGGCTGCTTTTGTTTCCTCCGTCCCTTTCTCGTACCTGCCCCATTTCTCGTACCTTTGCAACCACATCCATGATAATCAACCCACTCTTTTTTGAATGGATTTATGAAGATCAACTATTGAAGCCACTGCAAAACCCTAAGAGTGTCATCAGGGTGAAGATATGCACTTCAGGTGGCTATCCAGAGTGCACATGTCAATATTTTATATGTGGTTGGTCCAACATTGGAATGGATCTTCAGAGGATGCGGAATCAGCCGACACATTAAGCAGAGTTTACCATCTGAATGACAGTGTTCCCTCCAGCTGGATAGCTGAGGCACATAGGTCATCATAGGATCCAGCCTTCTGCCTGGAGACTGGATCTGCAGAGATGTCATGTTGGTTATTATGTAGCTTTATTGAAAGGGAGGAGAGACTCAGTGAGTAGCGGGAACACTGTAATATATATATATATATATATATATTATTTTTTTTATTTTTTTTAATATCCCTAGATTTTAAATGACAGGAACATATTGTTGGCTCAGCATTCCTCCCTCCCCTATATATATCATAGATACAAAGATTTGGCTGAAACCATAGATCATTTGGATATTTCATCACGTTTAAGTATATGTAAAACCAAGTGTGTAATTGAATATTGATATATATTTATTTTTAGCGATTGATATATGTTTTTGGCTA
>NC_092858.1:122158295-122205902 GCF_032062135.1 Pyxicephalus adspersus
TTTTGGACTTGCCATCTGTAGAGTCATCTGTAAAATATGTCAACCATAAGTTTCCTTTAAATTTATATACTTACAAATATCTACATTGTTGTCCTAATGAGTTTGTCATATACTACCAGTCATTTTTGACATAATATCATTTGGCTATGTATCTGTAAACATCACATCCTAGCAAGAGTATAGAAAAAAAGAAGGGTTGTTAATGTAAAATACAAGAAAATGTGCTTAGCAACTAAAAATAAATGCAAAGGAAATGCACCATGGTCAATAGAGGTAAAAACATTAATAAGTAAAATGAGCAGCTTTCAAAGACCAATTAGTTTCTGTCTAACATTAATTTTTCATTCTTTCAAAAGTTGTAATGTGTGCTAAGGGAGTAAAACTAAAATACAGTTGTTTAAAGAATTAGCAGTTTGTTACCAAATAGTTCATTCCCTATCAGGATTAGACATGGGGCCACTGCAAGTTTTGCTCTCCAAACATACAGTGATTGGGTGTGAGACAGATTAACACTGAAGATTTCTCAGGCAAACTGTTTTACTACATTTTTATTATTTTTCAAAATATTTATATAACACTTGAATGTAATTAACCAGATTCCAATTAGCACAGCCATTATATATTTTATATATATTTGGTCAACCAGAAAGGGGGTAACACCAAGATGTATGTAAATGTGTTTGAAATAAAGTTAAAAAAGTGTAAAAAAAGATATTATAAAAAACCATACACACATACAAATATATAGGATAAACAAGTGTATTGCACATATTATGCACTTAGCATATGCTGTGGATATCATGCTGTATAAAGTATGGTACGGATTTAGAAAATATTAAAAATACCTTTTAAAATTATATTAACGTGTATTCAGTTGGTGTAAAAGGAATGGATGTTAACTAATATAATAAAAAAATTGTTTTACCTGGAATTAAAAATATGTGTTAAGAAAACATTCTGAGCATTCATTCATTTTCATGGGAGGGGGTGATGGGCTTAAGCATGTAATTTGCAGTTGAAAAACATAAAAACTGATGTACAAAATAGAAAAAAAAATCGGTAAATTTCCATGTGGTGAAAAATAATAATAAAATATGGGCATGCATTTAGGAACAAATTGTGGATTTTCTTTGCAATTTTTTCTTATATTTTATACAGTATGTATGCTAAATTTGTCTTTCAATGGTCCTCAACTGTACCCTAAATGAGTTAATGAATTGATAGGATTTATATCACTGCTTGTTACCAACATGAAATCATGTCACCATTTTTCACCACTTTACAACCTCAGTGTGAAATTTGTCCAAATTATCACCTTTTACAGTTACTTATGGCTTCAGTTTCTCTGCTCCCTTGGAGAAAATTTAATAATTACTTGAAACGTGCTACTTAATTAGGTGTATGCTCATAAATGCAGAACAGAGCTAGTTTAGGGGTTTCAAACATTAAGAATCAAAGCTGCAATCTATGTGAAATACTGTTGCAGAAACTTTAGTTTGCATCTACTTACAATTGTAACTAAAATATATTAAAGGTTACCTGTTATAAAAATGTAGGCTGCCACTGCTTACCTCTTTCTAATAATACTAATTGCTGACTCTTATGCTATTTCAGGGCTGTGCCAACACAGAGGCTAAAAAGAAATCTATTGTTGTTGCTGCTGTAGATAGGTGATAGGACAAAGCTGGGTCTATGGCTTTGCTATACGTACTCTCCATGTATTTCTGAGGTTTGACAGTTGGGTCCTACTCTGTGTCAGAAAACCATACAGTGCTTGCATGTGCAGCCTTTTTATTTGTATTTGACCTAATGGACAAACACTGACCAATGGACTGGATGAATTAACTGCAATTCCTGAATGTTGCACGCTAGAGTTGAGATAATTTTGCTTTGACATTAACGTTCCCTATTCTCTTTGGTTCTAATAATGCTGAATATGCACATTGCATTGCCAGGCATGCATGGTACAAACAAATGTTCCTACCCTTCAGTGTATCACAATGCATTTGTGTCAATTGGACTTCAAAGTTTATATCAGCATAATATTCCTTTCCTTTGAAAGGAGGTCCAGTTTACAGTCACCAGAATACACAAATTTCCATTAGGACAAGATTGAAAAATTCATCATATATGTACTAAACGCTATGACTGATTTACTGAATAACTTAGGCTTTTCACTTAGCAAAGTGGCTTATCAATATGCAAGAGATTATTCAATGTGCTTAGTGAATGAGATAAATTTCAGCTGACTTCTAAAGATCCATTCATGTGCAAGTAAAAATGTTGTTCCATTTTCTGATTTCTGATAAGGTATTCTTTGGTAAATGAAATGTCACCACATGTTAAGCCACTTATATTGCTAAGTGAACAGCCTAAACTCATTTAGTGAATCAGTCCTACTGTGCTACACATTTTTAGCTTCTGGCAACACACAATATTTTATTGCTTTGTTTTAAAAATCCTGCATTATGCAACATGGCACAGGAATCATGCCAGGTGCAATAAAGCTATAAACCCTGCATCAAACAGAACTAAGAAATTCTACATTGTTTCCTTTAGATCCTATTTCCACCTATGCGTTTTGCTGCACAAATTGTAACTCATGACCATGCATATGTTATCATTCATTTTAAATGGTGCTAGATCATTTGTGAATTCTGTGTTTGCTTGCGTTGACACTTGATTAATTGCCTAATAACAACAATGGCAGTAAATGAAAATGCATGGCTGCTAATAGTGTATATATATATATATATATACATACATGGGTATAGAAATGTAAAAATTCTTACCAGTATGTTACAATATACCATTACTCATAGTAATTGTCTGGGTCTTCAGTCAAAAAAATGAAAGACAATTTGCTTTAGTCATGTGAAAAGCATCTGCACACAATTGAATATTCAAAGAAAACAAGAATTTGCTTATTATGTGATTGGATAAATTAGGTTAAAGTTTATGCAATTGTTTTTGACTGAAGATGGCTAATTTATCCTAGTAAATTAGCCTCATTGAGTGGGGAAGATTATAGAATAAGAGAGGCTGGGATTAACAACAGCTGGTTTATAACAATATAGGGGTGGCATACTAAATAAATTAGGATTGTGCAGTTACTAAGGCAAGTTATTAAAGGAATCATTCAGTTTGGTATGTAAAAAGCCTTAATTTCTTTAGTAATCATCCTTAGTCTCCAACCAAACGATGGGGTTGATCCACTAAATGAGATTAGGCTGTTCACTTATGAAGTAGTTATCACTCTCTAAGAGATAATTCATTTAGTGTAGTGAATTTTATGAAAATGTACTATGCAAAGAAAACCCAAATATGTGCAAGAAAAAAAAAGAAAATGATTATATATGATTGGAAGTCAATACAGCTTCACCCCATTCACTAAGCTAAGTGAGCTATCTCTTGTAGAGTGACAATTCACTCTTGGAAGCAGACATCCTAAACTTCTTTGGTAAAAAAAACAAAAAAACCTTGTTGTGTATCTGATATTGCAGTCTTCCTGTTTGAGGGTACCATGTTTGGTTAAGGGGAAAATTTACATATCTCACCATTTAGGCAAACAAAGGAGCATGTTCACATGGGTAAAAGTTAGATTTTTTTTATCTAATATATTTTTACTGTTTAGATTAATGAGAACATTTCGGGTTGTCTGTTGGTAAAATCAACAACAGTAGGGGTTTTCACTTGCTGAAGGTTGTCATGAGTGATATTGCTCCTGACAGACACCAACCAATAGGTTGTTAGAGAGTACTACCCCTAAAAACTGCCAGCTTGGGAAAATTGCCTAATATTTACATTATTAACCCAATTCTTGGCTACACAGTGGGCAGCATACACCAGTTTGGGTTTGCAACACCCAGGTTTTTGAACATTTTTAAGGAATTTTTAGTGAAACTCTTCCATTGACATTAGTAATTATTTTCTTTACCATCCAGAATGATTCTCTCTTAGGATGACGACTTCATTTACACAGGCAACTTTCCATTCCTTCCAATAGTGGGCCTGATTTAATAAAGCTCCCAAAGGCTGGATAGAATACACTTTTATCAATGGAGTTGGTTGATCCAGCAAACCAATGCACCGATCATTATATATCCTGAGACAGTTTTTTATTATATTTTAAACCTTTTAGTGTTTTTTAAAGCCCACATTATCTGGTAATTATTTTTTTGTATTTAATTATATTTATTTAGTGATTTTATTTATTATGTTAAGTATTATACAACACATTTTAGATCTTTGAAACAATTACACCAGTTTCTGCCCCCAAAAAAGCTGCTAATTTAATAGTTTCCTAGCACCGTCTAGTAAACATTTTATCCATTACTTTACTTTAGCACAGTGTTGTATTAAAAACATAGTAAAACTCACATTAGTCTCCCCAAACTTATATGTTGCATATCCATTACTATTTTGCATGTATTTATTGGTAATATAACACATTTATTATAAAAAAGGAACTTTTCAAACTACATCCTGCTCCACAGGCGTACATAAGCGCAAAACTTCTCTGGGGAAATTTAGACGAAAGCCAATTAGACAAATCACCTACCAGTATGATTTTGTATTGTTGTGAACAAAAGTCTCTGATAGAAACCTACACAAATGCAGGTTGTACATAATACACAATAGTTTTACTGTATATATAAATTATTTGCCTAATTTCAAATTAAAACTGGTGAAATACAATTTAGGCCACAAGCAATTCTGTTTAAAGGGTCAAACCAAATCTCTATGCAACTAGTGATGTTTATAACTTTTCTACAGTGATTTGTGGTTAAATAAACGGATTTCTGTCTGGTATAGTGGTTTCTAATGATGCACATTGTAGAATCCCAAGGAGAAGAATGTTGAGAAATGGAGACACAAAGACCATTACCGATATTGGTTCGAGGTAACAATACTCATCATTTGTAAAAACAGCATGGACAAATAAAAAATAACTAAGGCACCCATCACAATATGCCAGTGACATTGTCATGTACAATATTTGATAGTCCAATAGATCAAATGTATTCCTTCAAAATATATGTATATATGTATTCCTTCAAAAAACATGAATATAACATTATTAATAATAATAATAATAATAAAATAACTTACTAACATTAGGGAAAAGGTCATCTGACCCGAATCACTTTTTGAACCATATTGCACTGCATAGCCTTTGATATATTTTATTCTGCTAACTCGAATCTCTCTTTCTAATATGAACACTGCAGCCAGACTCATCCATCCTTGCCACCGCTCCTCTTCTGCTCTTTGTCTTTGCAGCTCTCTTCATTGGCTTCCTTTTCACCTTAGAATCAAGTTCAAGCTCCTGTGCTTTGCCTTCAAATCACTCCACTTACCTTTCCGACCTGGTTAAAAAATACTCCCCTAGCCACTCTCTCCGTTCCTCCGATGACCTACAACTCACTTCCTCACTTATAACCTCATCACACGCACGGCTCCAAGACTTTTCTAGAGCTGTCCAACTCTTCCTCGTTCTATTCAGCTTGCTCCTACTTTCTGCTCATTTAAAAGAGCGCTCAAAACCTTTTTTTCAAACTTGCCTACCCATCTTCTTCTTTCTTTTGAAACCATCACTACTTCCCACCACTACGTATCTCCCATCCTATTGTGTGTAAATTCCCCCACCTACTAGATTGTAAGCTCTTCGGGGCAGGGTCCTCTCCTCCTGTGTCACTGTCTGTATCTGTCTGTCATTTGGAACCCCTATTTAATGTACAGAGCTGCATAATATGTTGGTGCTATATAAATCCCATTTATTAATAACAACATTATTATTAATAATATTAATAATAATAATAATAATAATAATAGTAATATGCCCTGAAAAGCCAAATGGCAGGAAGTAGTAAGGTAGCATTTTAATATTATCGCTCATTGTAACTAATGCTGGATTTTCATAGGCAGTGTGATTGATGTGGACTAACATCTGATGATATATGTAAAACCTTTAAATAAAAGTAATTACCGGTATGTGTTTTGTTTGTATTCCAATAAACAAAAAGAAATAAGACCCTGTCCTTTACCAGTGGGGAGGGGTCCAATAGTTCAAAAAGATCTCTCTCCAACAACCAATCCCAGAAAATGTTTCTATGGTTTTGTGGGGGCTTCTGATGATATTTGGAATCCCCCATTAATAAAAGGGCAACCAGATAGTCCCACTGAGAAAATCAGACAGGTGTTTATTGCAGAAATAGACAGGCAATGTTTTTTCTTCAATAACAATCCTACCTGCCTGATTGCTGCCCAACTGCCAAGTTTCACACGCGCAGCTCAGCATTTGTTGCCAAGGTGCATTGCATTGAGCCCTCAACTGAATGGGGCCAAGTGTGTTTATTGGGTTTAGTTCTGATTAGGGAGAAAATTATAAAAAAATAATATTTCAAAGATATGACATATACTTACATTAAAAAAAAACTTTAGTTTTAACTCTGAAAGCAACTTTATAGCGATCATGTCATCTAGCAATTTAAATGCAATTTAAATTATAAAAAGTGTATAATATAATATTATAACACATTTCCACTGCTGAATATCAGATGCCTGCAACTACATCAATTACATTCAATAAATACAAATATCATAGGGAATTCTTTTGTTTAGTTCTACTAATGACAGTGTTTATTGTCCATTCTGCAGAAGTAAACACAGATATTTAGTAAATGTTTTATGTAGTGCTGGGAATCTGTCAGGGATTTTTTTGGTCCTTTCTCATAAATTAAATAAATTATTATTGCAATATTAATTTGCCTGGGTGAAGGGGCTTCCAGATTCTTTAATAAACCCTTAACTAACCCCCATATCCATTTTGGGTATGAAGGATCTGGAGAAGAGACCCTGCCCCTAAACAATGGAACACCAACTAGGCATTGGGCCTAGTATGGACTGAACGAGGGGGTTACTCACTGTCACCTATTTGGCTACCCAGGCTTTATGTCTGGAAATAGGTATGGTTAAGTTTTAAGCAGATGAGGAGGGTTTTGGACAACGCGGATCAGTGGAAGAGGGTTTGACAATGTTTACTGTCCATCAGACAGGATTTAATTAGATTTTTTGTTTTAGTTAATTCTTGGGTTCTTTTATGCCTTTTATTTGTCTATTACCCCTAAAAAGAAAAAAAATTACTTGTTCAACACTAATTAACACATACAATTCATACTATTTCATAACCCCCTGCACATCACTATAGGTTAAACTATTGACTTTAACATAGCTGAATATTTTCTTTTTGTGGTTGTTGATCAGGCATTACCATCAATTTATGGTTCTATTTTTATACATAAAACTCAGTGTATTCAAATATTGAATTACCACAGGCTTATGAGAAAGATTACATTTTTGTAATCATAATTATTACTACTGATTGGATTTATGCTTTCTCAAGAAATGATATATCTCACACATAACTCAATCTGCCAGTAAATATAATAAAATAGGACCCACTGGGCACTGTTTACCACCAAATGCAGGGCATTATTAACCTTGATGATTGATATTCTGTTTTTTTTTTCTATTAAGTTAGATCTCTGGTGCAGTAATAAAGGGCAAATTGAAATGGTGTCTAGTTAGTCTGGGTAAAATAGTGCTTAAATCTTAATTAATATAAAAAATTGTGCTCAGATACGCAATACATTTTAAGGTTGCCCAATGATCCTATTTCTTGGGGTTATATGGGCTGTCATCCTCCACAGTCCTTTTTTGAAGTTTACCAAATTCATCTAAGAAGTCTTCTGAAAGCTTGCTTAATGTTATCCTATTATAAATGGCTGTATAAAATTTGAGAACACTTCACTATGAGAAGAAGTTGAAGGAGGTAGACCTGAAAAATAAATAATTGAATTATTCCCATAAATATAATGCTGCAAGCACAATACAGTGAAAAGTCAAGTGTGTTTGAGAAGACATATCATACCAATGTATTATTTTCTTTCCAGGGATCCTGAAATGGTTTTGAGACCAGCACTGTTAAACCGCTAGCATACAAAAGCACACCAGAAGTTAAGCCATTAGCAGGGCCGCCCTGTTTATTTTGTGAGCTATCTGTCACAGGCTGCACTTTGGCTCATAGCAATAACCAACAGGCCTTCTCTATGTTGGCTGTTTGATTGATATTTGTAAAGACATTACAGGAAAGCATGATGGGATCAGCAGATGTAATTGAAGGGTAACTCCATTAATGGTATGTTCTCTAAATAGTAGCTGCTATATAGAGGTTTCCCATACTCTGTATAGATATAGTATAGCTCACAATAATTCTTTTTTCCTGAAGAATTTAAATGCTGCATTAAGTTGATGTTTAACTGTACCCAGTTTGCAGCTCTTATAGATATCGTTTTCTCTCTGATTCCTTCTGACTGCACTTTGTCTCAGTCTTATTTCTGACATGCCATGAATTAAAGAGATGGGTAAATAATGTCTGCTCCAGCAGCCCTGCATACTCAATGAAGATTATATTATTAGGGCTACTGCTGTGCTCGAAGAAAGCAAGAAGCATGGGGTTTCTGTGTCAATTGAAATGTGCATAACACACATCATTTTTTTTATAATTTCTTCTGAGCAGTAATCACACACACACACACACACTTTTGAGTACCACATTTAGACCAAACATTTATATATAGTAATAGTAATATACACAACAATACATACAACAAGCACTATTGGAAAAAGACTGCTATTACAATCCACTGTCTGCATTTAGCAGAAATAAACTTATACACAGCACATTGAATACAGAGTAAATGGCTGACTATACTTTCTAAGTGCAAGTTTTTAACTTAGTGATTCCATATAACAGCACTATATAGTCAGAGCAGTTAGATGTCTAACTTAGTACAAGTTGTAGTCATGCTAGAAATAGTAGTTTTACTACAAGTGGAAAATCATTAATATGACAAAAAATTGTGTGTTTGTGGATTGACAATGGGAGGTTTCTTTCTTTATAATATATTCACTAACGTTTACATTATATGAATAATACCTATTTTTCAGTGAGTTATATTGGTTTTAATAATATACAGTTACTTTCACCGATCTCCTAGACAAAGCACTGTTGTTGAAATGTTTTTATCACCATTACATTTCCAATGGAGTTACTTAGCTCTCAAATCTGCTCACTCTTCTAAGTTAGGAAATTCATACACACAAGAAAAAATAAGATATCAGAGTGTCATAGAGTGGTAGTTCATATCCAGTAGCAATAAATCACTTTCACCACTGACAGCTGACCTTTAGATATCTCTCTGTATTCTTCATCCATAACAGGCAGGGAAAGGAGCAGCTCTCCTCCGGAGTGGGTCACCACGTTGAGACAGGTGACTGTCTCAAATTCAGTACCATAAAGATCCTATCCTTACTACGTCTCTTCTAGGTTCCTTTTCCTTTAGCTTTCCTTTATTGAAACTAAATCGTCTACCACTGGGATCCCGGGCCCAGAAGTGCTGATTTTTCCTGTCTCTTCTAGATTCTTCTTCATAGTTAGGGGTCCCACCTGAGTTTTAGTTCCCCACACATTTATCTCTTTCCAGAGCTCACCTAAAAAGGCCCCAATACTCACAATAGATCTCAAAGATAAATGCACCAAACCAAAATGCACCAAACTAGGTTCCTACCTTGCTAAGGCTGTGTTTCTCCCCTGAGACATCACTCCCTGGGGAGTACAGATTCTAGAACTGTCCAGTATATACTAACATTAACACCTATAGACCTTTAAGGGAATTTGCTATACTAAAAGGGTCCTAAAACTAGTAGTTTATTATAAATGAAATTCCAAATGCCACCACTTGCCTCTTCACCCCCTGCAGAATCAGATCTTTTACCCGAATGCTTCTTTAATCATGAGGACATTTTTTTTCTTTTATGAAGTCCATTGGCCAGGCTGGCTATAAGATTTTGCATAATAGGATCTCTGACTTGGAAAACTGTCTTCCTGTCCCTTTTACCAGTAATAATGGCACAGATCACAGATAACACTTATTATTGTAATCTCTCTATTATGTTTATTCATTATCACAAACAGCAAAATTCTGAGAATGGTCACGTATTACAGCCAGTGAGAATTTCTCATGAGCTGATATGATAATAGAAATCTGAGGCTTTGGGCTACTGGGCTTTGCACATTGCTATTTTACATTATGTTATGGAATATGATGCAACTTGTGTATCTTCTGTTTCTATCACTTTTATTTACATTAGTATTTTGAAATTAGTTTAATCTGCACATAGTGGTAGCAATTTAGCTTCTTCACTGAATCCCAGGTTGAACAGTTACTAATCCTGTTTCATCGGTTGCACATTCCTCTAAAGTACTGTATTCTGAAGATAGCTGAGAACACATCATTGGATTGTCACAGATTGATTGTCTGCCATTTAAAACATGTGACCTGCCATGCTCCATAAATAATATAAGCGTTTTACTTTGTTTCCTGGCATTTTCCAATATTCCTATACAATACCTTTCAGTTTAAAGCATAACCTGGTAAGATCAGGAACGCATTTATGGTCAGTCTGGAAAATTCTGGAATATACAGCACTGCTATCGTGTTTAATAAACTTTTAGCAACAAAACTTCTATATGAAACTACTGAATTTGTATATATAAGTTAGGCTTCACTAGGATTGGGTTATATCTAGTCTGCCTATAGCCAATCTGGAAATGAAAATATGAAAAATATGCTTTTGCAATGCAGTCTACCCGCTTTTCCAAACATTCTACACCTACTTCTATTGTTGCTGACACGGTTACTGAGTTGACAGTTTTGTGACACTCAGCAACTAGGAATGAGCGAGCAAGTTTTTAAAACTTGATCTCGCAGCGGATTCGGCTGTTCTCGCTTACCGAATTTTGTAAAATTGTAAATTCGCCAATTTTTTTTTTAAGTGTGCGATCCGTGGCACTAGAGGTTAGTTAACCTCTAGTGCCGGGGATCACACATCTTCTCAATAAATGCGGCAGGCCATGATGCATTAATTGAGAACATCATCGGCACTAGAGGATAATTAACCACAAGTGTCACGAATCACACATCTTCTCAATGTATTTCAATGTAAAGCAATATTTAAACATCTGAAATGACAAAAAGTTGTGTGTACAGTTCACTTTTAAGGTTAACATCTACCCAGTTAAATAAAAAAAATCAGCATGTTGTTTATTTCACTCCCAGAACACATCTCTGTAAATTATGAAAATAAATACACTCTCCTATCTTGCCAAAGCTTTAGAATCACAAATTACAAACTTGTCCCTAGGAAACTATTAATATGTTTTTGAAATAGCAGAGCACATATATCACACCATGTCAGATGCAGTGTTGCTTTATGCTGACATTAATCTGCTAAACTTTTCTGCTTTTTATGAATTAATGAACTTCAGCACTGGACAGCTCAAACTATTGTCAGTCACTGTAGTTTTTTTTTTGACTAAAGTGAAACTATAGTTCCACTTTGAAAGTCAGTGATCAGCCATCTTAATATTGTTGAAAGGGACAGACAATGTCCTATCTCCTTTAAATATACTTACCTGCCTTCTTAAAAAAAAAAGCAGAACTGCTCATGTGTAGCTTAATACATGATACTGGGGATACAATCAGGCCAGTATGGTCATTCTATTGTAGAAGGTTCATTGCCTGTCCCTTCCGCAAGGACTTAACTGGTTGTTTTTTTTCATTTTAAGTATATTTATACTATTTATACTAAAACAATTTTGCTTGTTTACTTAAATCAGATAATTTATTCAGTTCATGCAACCTTTTTGAACAACTTAAGACATTCAAACATTTACATTCCCTGAAGTCTAAAAGTTTTCTTTCTTGTATTTAAATGGCTTATCGTGGACACTCTTTACTGGGTTAGTTGAGTAAGTCCTCCGAGGTCTTAACCACAGTACCAATTAAGTTAGTTTACAGCATCCCTGGGGTATGATTATCTAATTCAATATACCCCAATGCATTATGTTTAACAGATAAAAGCTAATTGTAGGTGTTATAAATATAACTTTTAGTCATTTAATAGGTTTATCTAATGATACTAATAGCCAAGTAATTCTTTAAATGGAGTTGCCTTCTGCTGTGAAGTCATTTGTTTCCTTTCTCTGGGGCTGCATTTAGAGTCACAATCTGAACATCTTGTCAATTTCAAATTAACTTTTTTACTTTTACTTTCAGTGCATTGCAGTGTTTCTACCCTTCACAATCATGCCTATTGTTTACTATCCTTGTGTCTAGACAAACAACTTTGAAAATCTTATCTGCACTTAGATATTATGAAATTGCAGGCAATCAGACTTCAAAGGAAACTAAAACTAGAGTACAAGAAAAAAAAGTATGTGCTGTATTCTTCTTCACTGGTAAAGTAGAATAACAAAATTAAAGACAGATGATAAATCCTAAACCACATGCCTTTACTCATTTACTAATGTTTTAATTATAATTCAGATTAATGTTTTAATGATTCTCAATAACTATTCAGTACCTTGTACACTACATGAAAATTATAGTTTTTTAATTTTTTTTACATTTTTAATGCAGAAATATTGTTTAAAATGATTACAACCTCTATATGAAGTATGCAAAACAAAACTACCCTTTTTAAAGGCCTTGCATTCTTGTACTGTTGTCTTGTAAGCTGTCATGAAACCAAGATTAGAAGAGCTTCCGGAAACTGAAAAAATATATGATAAAACTCAAAAGGATATGATATGATTTCCAAATTATTTTACCCTGATCATTCCACTCTAAGGAAAATAATCTACAATGTGTCAGACATTTCAAGTGATTGTTAATTTGTTTAGAATGGGTCAGCCCTAACATGTCATTTTGGGTCCTCCAGACTGATGTTGACATCTGCTGTTAAAAATATATTGCATCAATTAAAAATGGTAGAAGGTATGAGAGAAAAAAAAGAATACTAAAGTTTAAGACTACAATTGCCAATGGATCATACTATATAGACAAAGACATGACCTTATGGAACCTTGTTCTCTGGATTTCTCTGGCAAATCCACCATGAAATGGATAAAATAAAAGAAATGTAGTGTTATGTACTGGCCTGGTCAAAGGCATTCCTGGTAAATGTAGAACATTTCATAAAAGGAAACCCATAAAACTGTTACTGAAAGAGTGGTCAAAACTTTCCCCGAGTCACTGTTAGATGGTGGTACTGGTGGTAAAATATCTATAAGAAGTAACTTCTCCTTAAGGGGGCAATACCAGCCCAAGCATGGACTTTTATCCACAATGTACCAACTAAAGATAAATGTTCCTTGTGCTTCAATCAAGTTTATATATAGGCACTCTTTGGACAAAGATCTAATGTACATATAAATATGCTGAAAAAGTAAATTATATCCACAGGGTGTGTAGCCCTGTTATGGGGGGGGGGGTCATGTAAATGACTCCCACAAAACAGGCTATGGCGCTAACCTGTAGATAACAGAGAGGATCCCAGGCCTTCGCTATGTGGAAGAGTGAGGATTCTAATAAAGTTGGCAGTGCCTCCACCCAGGACAGGGTCTCTGTTAGCAGAGGGGGCTCCCTTCCTGGGACATTAACCAGAAATAATAACAGTAATGTAAAACAGCATCCGAGGAACCACTACACCCAGCATGCAACATTAACCATTGCAGGTAAATGAACACACAGGTTGGAGTAATTGTAAGCTTTATATCTCAAAATAGTAATGCCAGTATATACAATCAATAAATATCAATGAATACACGTAACAAGTACATAGCAGAGTCCTGAAGAAAATTGTGCACAGATATACCCGGGTATATATACAGTCCATAACCACGAATACCTCCAGTAATGATCAGTGTCAGGATGAGTTGCAGAGGCCTCCGGAGTTGATTGTAGCAAAGATGTCCTGATGTGATGATCTTGAAAACAGCAGCAAGGAGCTCCTCCAACCGGCAATTGGGCTGTGTATGCTGTGATCCTGGATTGCAGGGATGCAGGCAAAGTCTCTGGAGTTCAGGAACAATCTATCTGCCCTACCACTTAGACCCTAGCAATACACTAATCTGCCAATGCAACCGGACCTCTGCTACCTATGGGCCATCGGATGCCTAACCTATGCTAAATGTAACTAGACAGAGGGTGCAGATCAGCAAAGATAACTGAAAGGGCAGAGCACATATATATTTGTGTATATAGCTGATACACTGACAGTAGGGATATCCCAAAGTGATCTCTGATAAGATATCACATATACCCCATTAATACAGAGGGAATTATTATAATAATGCACTACACACAGACAAGGCAGTCAGTGTGTTCTGGAAGGGATGCAGGTACCTATCCTGGCTGAGCACATGTTCTCATCTCTGTCCCTGTACCTCCTGCATTTCTCTATCTCCTGCATCCTGATCGGGGGTTTTCAGGCCACTATCAGGGGCAGAAAAAACTTCAACAACTTTATTTGCAATTTACAAAGTTACAACTCAGCAAGCAGATAGAAAAAGGCAGTCCCCTACAGGTGTTTTACCTGTGTGTAGAACATATTACAAATGAGTAAAGGTCTGCTGCAGTAAAAATTAAGTTGTATAAAAGGATATTTATCATTGCCAGTACCATTCTACTCTCTTTTTTGTCAGTAATTTGGAGGCCTAAGCACCCCTGCTTGTGGGAAAGCTATTTTCAACAGACACAATGCAGGATCCTTGCTTTTTTTCCTGCATGCTAAACCTTGTGCAAAACATAAGATCATTTCAATTTTTCTCTTCTCTAAAACTTTCACGTGATTGGTAGTACATAATGGAGATAAAGGTAAAAGTGCCAGCAAATAAAGCATTGTAAAGACGTCCAACGGATAAATCAGTTTTCTCTAATTAAATGAAGCTCAACTGACTTCAATCATCTAATCTTTTGTACATTATTAGGTATTCTTTTCTTTGTAATGTGTGATTTTTGACTTTATGCAATTCACTATTTTAAGTGAAAATTCACTTTTCTAACTAAAGTGTCTATGGGCAGCATGGTGGCTCCATGCTTTTATGGTCAGGACCATAGTTTGCAGGTTCTCCCCGTGTCTGTGTGGGTTTCCTCCCAAAAACATGCAGTAAGGTTAATTGGCTTCCCCACAAACATTTACCTTAGACTACATTATTGACATATGATTATGAGAGGGACATTAGAATGTGAGCTCCTTTGAGGGACAGTTAGTTACATGACTATCAACTTTGTACAGTGCTGTGTTCTATATAAATACTGTGCAATAAAAATAATTTTAATGTAATATGGAGATATCTGTACTTAATGCACTACATCCTAATCCCCAGAGCTCTTCTTTAATGTTCTGAAACAGAGAGTCAATGAAGCTCCAGACACATTTTCTGATACATTTGGCTACATTTGCTTCTACATATTTTTACAAGGTTCTTAACATTCTGAATCCCAGAGAAGATTAACTAACTCATTATTGTTTGCATTTTCATATGTTAATTGGAAATGACATGGAAGTTTTAATCTTTATCATTACCTCATTTATGTAATAATTATAATGGGTTATAAAGAGAAAGGATGATGTAGAGTTAACATGTTAAGTGAACTGTTAATTCCAAAGGATTAATCAAAGTAGTTGGCATGGCTTGTTTCTGAAAATTGTTGTCCCTGTAATTGGTACTGGTTTGATAAAATGCACATACCCTCTTGTATATTGTTTTGTATTTATTATTTTTACTGTGGATTCAACCAAGCAAAAATGTCATACTTTAAAATGTGCTCAACATTGGGTCTTTAACTGAAAAATGCTTTTCCATACTATTTGTCCTATTTATTACAGTTTGACTACATAACCAAGAAGTTTTACCTATTTATCTCTATGTATTTCCTGGTTACTACTGCAGAAATATGACATTTCCAAGGCAATTCCATCACAGAAGAATATATCATTCACCAGGATTCACCCAGGCAAAAATATCATACCTCAGAAACTGTTCAGCAATGGTTCTTCAATAAAAAATGCTTTTTACACTACTTTTTACTTTTTTGACTACATATTGAAGAATATTTAGCTTTGCATTTTTATCCCTATGTATTCCATGGTTTCTTGTGCAAAAAATGAATTTTGTATGGAAGTTCCATCACAAACAAATTCAGGAATTTTAATCATCTCTATCTACCATGTGTATTGGGCTTAAGTCACACCTAATAAACTACAACTATCTAACAAAGCCTACTTTTACTAAGGCGCACCAACCAACAACATTGTTTTTCCATGACATGTCACTTCATGTGAACTGGTCAGTGTTATGAATGAATACATTTCTGACATTATAAAATATCTAGCAGTAGTATTAATATCTAGTGCTTGAGCTCTTGACAACTGACTTTCTCTAGGTTGGGATGATACCATTAGTGTACTGCAAGCAAGAAGAAACATTTTCACAATTCTCTCTTTACAACTGATCACTCAAACAGCTACAATATAACAACAGCAACATTTATAGGAAACAGGGGCTGATCCCTGTCAGCAATTACAATCATAGCCAAGAGCTGCACATGCTCCGGGATTTACATTTTTGAGTTATCCCTGAGCCAGTTCAGAAAGTATGATATACAGTATACTCAACTATAAACCAGCCAAAATATAAATCAAGTTAAAATGTATACCCACCTACTTTAGCAGAAAAAAAGCAGGTCAAGTACATTGACTTGAGTATAAACTTAGGGCTTAAAATGAAGTTGTCACTGTTAACATTCAAACCAGTATTAAACAGAAATGCCTTAATAATAATAAAACTAATAGAAATGAATACATCCACAATGTATTATTTTTTTCAAACATTTATTTAAAGGGGAAATTTAAAATCACATGTGCCTAGTCTATTTGTCTTTTTCCAAGTTAAAGTTTTTTGAACTTTTAAATTGGTTATGATAGGTCACTTGCTCCTAAATAATTAACACAATAAAACTGTCTTCCAAATAATAATCTTTACCTTATGTGGCCCAAGAAATGTGCATCTTTCTTTTTTAAATTAGAACTCCAGTCTTGGTGAAATAAATAAAAAATGTCCCTCTTGCATATGCATAATGGAATTCTTGTATTCTCTACCTTGCCTTTAATAGAGTATCACTCTACTCCAAAGTTCCACAAGTGTCCTACCAGCTGGTTTTGGTAGTAACAAATCTGTCCCTAAGGTAAGTCATCACCTCTAGTCATACAGATGCCCCTCTCACCAGTGCCTCAAACAATGGTTCTGTATTGACTTCATGATGTTAAAGGCTCATCCAAATTTTAAACTTTAATAATTCTCCTAGATCATGATTACTTTTTAATTCAAGGATTTCAATTATAAAAATTGTTAATTTACTGAGACCCTGAAAGGAAATTATTACTAAATTATTAGCAAAGACAAATGAAAATGGCCTTGGTACCCAATGTATTGTTGATTCCTTTACCAATTTTGAAAGCTTTAGTTAAGCCAATAAATTACAATATTCATTATATTTTCTTTCTGATATGTTTAGTATGAGGGTCTCTAGTTTTCGTTTCACTTTGTTTTTTTAATTTCCTTTCTTCCCCTCCTTTCACATACTCGAACCCTCATACTTGCCTGTGTTGTTGTATATGCTTAATTGTTTCACAAATTTTGTGAGGGTTAGCAAAAATTAATATCAGTCATGGGGTGACCCATCGTTAATATGTCTGTGAACCACTTTGGGTTCCAACACATGGTTTAAGAATAAATGCCCAGACAAAATTGGCAGCATCATTAGCATAGAATGTGGAACCATGGTCACTTCTTCTAATTTATGATTAGTGGTTTCTTTTTTTTTTTTTTGTAAAATTTCTAGCAAATAAAAATTTAACTAAACCAGTATATATATATATGAGAGAGGGAGATTGGAATTAAACCCTTAGTGACCATCGCAGATGTCAAAAATTCACACTTAGGCTATCATGTAGTAATTTGAAATATATTCAAGCCATTTTCTAGAAATGGTGTAATACATTTTAAATACAGAAAACTAATACAGAAACAGCACAATTATCAAAAACAATACAAATCACACTTCTTTCAGCCATTCCTTTAGGGAGTATAAAAGCTGTAAAATATGTGGAAAACTGAAAACACAATGACAAGTGTGAATTGCAGTTTTCCAGTCTGAATTAGCTAGATGTAGACATGTGTTGTACCATGGTACAAAAAAGCAAATAACACATTTTGATTAAAAAACCTATTTTTTAATGCCATGATTCAGCACTGTTGGCAATCCCTGACGAGGCCCAATCATACCTGCTTGCTGAGCTAATCACAGCTAGGCCCCAGTGGTATCATGGAGGAAATATAAACAGAAATGAACTGCATACCTGCATCTGGTAAGACCACACAGAATTTAGAGTTAATTGACTCTGTAGGGGGGATTTATGTTCTCATGACTTCACAAGGTGGACACAAAAAAAGCTGCATGAGTTTTCAATTACAAGGTACAACTTTCTTTTGTCTTGATAACAATACAATAAAGAATGCTGAACAAAAATGCGGAAGAAATACAACTTGATTTTTTAAAGCTGTTTACTGTTATATTGAAGTAACTACAAGTAATTGTGCTTATATTCCTTTGTAATCCTTTGTAAAAAAAATTTATTGTCTTTGTAAAATCACTATCCAGGGTCAGTATATATTGTATATACTTGAGTATAAACCATGATGTTTTGACTTTAAGTTTCCATTAGAAAAAGAATCTCGGTTTATACCTACATTACACCTATGGCAGTGGCTGCATTCATTGAGAACAGTGTGAGACCCCCAGGCACTAGAAGTTAACCTCTAGTGCTCCAGGGATCGCAAACATGGGGACTCCCAGGGAATCATGTGAATCCCCTGTGAATCTTCCTGTTATAATTTCCTTTATCTTCCGATGGTTTTGCGAAATCTGTTCCCTGAAATTTTGTGGAACCATCGAAAGTTCGAGGAAATGCCTGAGGCATTCTCGCTCATCCCTAGTGGTAATAAGCAAAACAAACAAACCAAACAAAAATTCCAAAACATACCCATATGCTAACTAATAACACTAAAGCCTGCTATGGGAATGTTTTAGAAAAAAGTGACAAGGTTTCTTGCAGATGAGTAGGAGGCTCTCTTTTTTTTCCATGGAATCTGATCCAGTTTGCTAGACAACAAAAGACATATTAACAGGCACCTGTGACCTACCATGGGCCATGGATGCAGGTGGAATATATATATATATATATATATATATATATATATATATATCCTTTACTTAAAGCAAAAGCGATTTCCATCCATTCCTATTTCCTTCTTGGTTTTTACAATGACACTTTTTAACAGCCTGGTTTTCTTTTTTTTTTAACAATAAAAACCTTTAAGACTATTTTGGCAGTGTACTTCATTAAACTGTCATACATTAGCTTCAATATCTAACTAAACAGTTTATCTTCTTCAACAGTATCTTCAGTTGGTGTGCATAGACAAAAGGGTAAGATATTGGACCATTTTTCTTAGTCATAACCAACATTGCTTGGGATTTATTGTTTATTTCCCATTAGTATGCCATTATAGTATAAGTATTTAATGTCTTCACTATAAAGTCAGTTCTAGCCTATTTACTTTTTTAGCATTATTAATTAACTTATGAGGTTGAATTTATGTTACCCTAAGTTTTTCATACCATCTCCTGGTATGTCCCTATGTCCATTTTAGATTTTATTAATTTTTCTTCCAATCTTCTACTTGCTTCATTCCTAAAAGCGATCATATTCCATGTCCCACCACAACAGGGTCTGGCTTTCATTCTGCAGGATTTCCATTAAACTTGCTAAATTCCCAGAAACTGAAAATAACGTTCTTATTCTCATTGTAACCTTGCTGACCATGCAATGCATTTTGGTTCAAAAAACAAAAATTATCTGGGTCGAATCTGCTAAAAGGTTAGTAGAATTTCAAACAAAGTTGATATGCCTCCTGATTCAAAGTAGTTCTTGGGAGAGAAACACATACACATACTTTTTTATTTTTTATTTCTTTTAATATCATGGTGCATCTTTAGCTAAATAATTGCCCTTTGTTGCGTTGACAGTTATGCTCCCTGGCTGCACACTTGAAGAGCTGTTTTTTCCACAAAGGCCTGATTTTGGTAATATTTGAATTAGTGCAGATTAGGGAGCACATAAGACCCAAAATATGTTATAGATCATGGCAAAGGTTTTTTTTCTAGTCTAATCTTTGAACCCCTGGGAGGCAATGCAATATACTAGTCTTAGTACTTTATCGGTAAATCAGCATCATATAGCAGAAACAGAATAATTCAACATTGCGCTAACCATACTAAAATCAGTAGGCTTTGTCAAGCCAAATTGGATCATAAATCAGAATGTGTTCTCTATCAGACATGAAGAGCTGTCAATAAAAAAGCAGTGGGCAAGACTAGATATTGGGGGGCTGGTGTCTGGCGAGTACTATTGCTGGACCAGGGCCTTACAGTTGCTTTACAGTAAAAACATTACATTACAAATCACTTTGCCTAAGGTGGTCAACTAATTGATGTCCCTAATGTCTGAACAATAGTTTAAAAATCATCTGTGTCACCAGGTGTAGATAACTGAACATTGTCCAAGGGGTTTAGGGGTGATAATAAGACTTCCCATTACACATTCGTTTGGTATGTTCTGGTATTGTCACCATCAGAAACCCATAGATCTTTACATGTGTGTACAAAAGAAAATAGTTACATAGTGGCTGGAGAAAATCAGTAGCACTGAGATCCAAAATTGATGAAAAAGTGAACAGTTCTAATGAAAGAAATGGTAATTGTCTATGAATACCATGCTATAGAAAATTTAATGCCATCCAGTTAGGGTTTAGATCTACTTTAATTTCTTGTGATTGTCACATAACTAGCAGTAAAAATTCTGATTTCGTTTTAATTACATCTTTGATTCTTTAGCAGAATGTCGCATAGAATTGGGAGCTCTTGACACAGCTGTGTGCTAGACATTAGGAAAATTATTGAAAATGATCATATCCATAGAGAATATAGTATTACATTTAACAATTAATTCAAACTCTAATTCTGCAAAACCTGCTTTTTGAAAATAGTAATTCACAATGTTTAGGCATCTTTTTTTTGTTGATGAAGTCCCTGTATGTTAAAAAATGTAATTATTTATTACATATGTTTGTTTTCAAATTACTAGATCACTGTTTGCTAAAAGAAGCTGCATTTCATCAAAACACATCTCAAAGGTATCCGAACTTTCCGTTTTTATTTAAAGTATATGAAAAACCAAACTTTAATTTTAGTTTATGATTTACAGTAGGGAATAGTTAAGTAAGTTGTAATATTTTTTTTTTTTTTTATTGGATCTGGAAGATTTCCGATCACTTCTTATCGCAGAGACACAACAGGGAGTAAGAATAATTCTCTCCAAAGCAAGGGAAAATTCTGTTTTAGAGATGGCACAGGTGTCCTCTAATCTGTTCTTATGACAACTCTTTATATTACCTATTACTCTCTATACCTGATCCCAGTAGTAGTGTTGCTCAAAAACATCTCTGTTCATTTATAGAGCTGTTCGGGAGAACACTTGATGTTCAGGTTCTAGCCAAACCCCAATCTGACCACATTCAAGTCGATGGGTAAGAAGTTCTGCCTTTCAATTTCCACCTTTTTGGGGTCCCTAATTCCATAAAGGGTCAGTATTTATAGGAAGCATATCAAGCTAAATACCTAAAAGGCTTACAAGATTTCACATTAGGTGTCACTGTAAGAAAATAAAATTTGAGCTATCACGCTTTCATGCTAGCCAAAGGTATCATGACCAACCACTGCCCGTCGGTGCTAACTGTGGATAGACGAGACTGTTGCTTTCTCAAAAGAAATGTGATTTCTCTGTTAACTCTGTTTACAGTGTTAGGGGATCACAAAGGCTTAGTAGGTATAGGAAGTATATCAAGCTAATTAGATTTCACATTAGGTGTCACTGTAGGCAAGGGTGTTACGTGCAATCTGCTAGTGGGTTGTGAAGTCAGAGATCCAAGCCTAGTTCATCTTCTTAAAAGTCAGGCAGTCAACATTCACTTTGGACAGGCAGATGCACCTGACTGTCACCAACTTCACTGCTGCGCCACCCTTAATGATAATATTCTTGCACAAGTGAACATCTCTACTACATGAGGTGAGGTGAGGCCAAAGTTATTCAGGCTAGAGCTGACTGGCCATCATAGCTAAGCACTGCCTGTGGGTGCTAACTGTGGATAGGCCAGGTTGTTGCTGTAATGCGCCTGGGCACACAAACCACGACCAACTCCAGATACCCTTAAATCAGGCTTTATTCAATATCATACAGCACAGCAAGGGTTAAGTCCAAATAAGCGAAGTACAGGAGGATAAGGCAAATGCAGGTCAAGAAGAATCCAAAGTCAGGGCAGGCAGCAAGCAGAATGGTCAGTAACAATCCGAGGTCAGGGCTGGCAGAGTTCAAGCAAGGTGAGTTTCAGACCAGGTCACTAAGGTAATGACAAACAGATAAACTTTAAACCACATAGAGACACACCCAAGCACACTGTGTTAACAGAGGCTATAGCGGGCAATGGGGTGATGGACAGGCTCTCCTTAAATAGCCAGGATGACCAATCACCTTGCGCCACCTGGCACTGTCTGATGGGAGACAGACTGCGGCCAATCAGCTGCAGGGAATTCAAACTAACTATGTCCCGCCCTGGGGCGAAGCAGCCGAGTGCCACGCCCTCGGGGGGTACAAGAGGGACGCATGGTAACACGCGCACCTCTTCCCACAGTACCCCTAGGACGTGCACTACTTTGCATTTGCACAGTGCTGGGAGCAGGAACCACATTCAAAGGGATGCAAGGGCTGCTGCCTGGCTGATCAGTAATTAGTCCAGGGCGGATCCCTCCGCCTGCAGAGACAGACAAGCTGTGAGCAGGGGAGCAGCCTTGGTTATGCTGCTTGCTACTGAGGGGTCTCCCTCTGTGGCTGGGAACCCCAGGGATACCGCAGGCTCGCAGGGCGGGTAAGTTCCTTACAGTTGCTTTCTTAAAAGAATTGTGATCACTTTATCTCCCTATGATTGTATTCAGCCAATCCAGCCATCCAGACTGTTTTTTTTAATCCTTTAACTGGTAATAATAGGTATATAGTTAAAAAAAGAATTCTGACTTAGAATTTTGGGTTGCAGTTTTCAAATTCTCAACCCATCAGACCCGATTGACAACTTGATGGTTCTGTACACCACTAGTTAGGTAGAGAAAAATTATAGTATTAGTGCCCTAATGCCTAATGTCTTTCTCAACCTATAGCAGCAGCAGCAGCAGCAGAGCAATGCCTGACAGTACAAATGTTCACACTGAGATGGTGGCCAGACGTTGCCTATGCTTTTAACTTCTGCTTTAGCAGAACCAAAACAAATTTGCTATGTCCCAGCTTGTGTTTTCATAACATGAGTACAGACAGCAATAGAACCTGAGATGTTTAATATTTTAATATATACTTCATGAACTGATTACATGACCAATACTCAACTAAGGCTTTTAGTGCACACAAATAGACTAAAGACAGCATTTAAAAAACATATTTTCATTCAGTCTTGGTGGTTCCAGAGCCAAATTTCACGCCCCCTATATACTGAACTGGGCACAGGATTTAGGTATTACTTTCTCCCCAGACCACAGAGATCAAGTGCTACCAATATCTCACTCCTCCTACATGAGCTCAATGTACCAGGAGACGTGTTATAAAATTTTGACCAGATGGTATAGTGTCCCTACCTGATTAAACTCCATGTTTCCTGAAACCTCAGATTTATGCTGGAGATGAGGTGAGAGTAGAGGTCATTTCCTTCACATCTTTTGGGAGTGTCCCAGAATCTGCCCTATTAGGGAGAAAGTCTACAGACTCCTTCCCAAGGTTTATAGATATGTGGATTACATTTGACGCCGGGTTCTTCCTGTTGCACCATCACAATATCCGGAGGAAAGTTTATCATTAGTCCCCATTGATTGGACTAGTGGATGCAGCGAGAGCATGCATTCTGGCTTTGTGGAAACAAACTGGAATACCTAGTATTACCCAATGGCTGCAACGGGTCAATGACATATATGTGATGGAAGATTTGACCGCCTCTTTAAGTGGCACTGAGGAGGTGACCAACCAGAGATGGTTCTTTTGAACCATGTTCAGGGATTCTGCAGACTATTTGAATGTGCTTTGAGCTAATTCTTAGCTAACACATGATTGCATTATAGAGATGAACCTTACGTGCTAAAGGAGATATTCCTAGTAGCTATGCACTTGCCTAAGTTTCTGAACAAGTCCCTTGCCCTATCTTTCCTGTATCCCTTTTTCCTACCCTACCTATCTTAGTGTAGATTCCCATAGTATTCCAAACAAAAAATTTACAAAATGAGGTATAAGTCCAGGAGGACAAGTTTCATGTTTATTATGTTTTATTTGCTATAAATGTCATGCCATGTACTAAATTGTTTATTGTGGTTTTGATTTTTCTTTGTTACCATTCTGTATTGTTGGAATATCTGTTTGACATTTGTATATATTTATACCGTGTACTGTATGTTTTTCCTTGTACTTACCTAAAAAAAGTTTAAATAAAAAAAAAAACATATTTTAGTGGCTACCATGAAGAACAAACACAAATTCCAGACCGCAGGGATTTATTTTATAGAACCCTAACAGCACCTTGTCTCTGGTTGCTTCCACCCGTAGAATAAAGGAGAAACCAAATGAGTACCAGAAAATGTTTTTACTTTTGCTATATTGATTACTCTAAAACTTGATCTTTTGACTGTGTGACCATGACAGTCTGTTCTTACAAGCTCTTACAGAAATGTGAATTTGACAAAGATTTATGTAAACCACCAAGCAACATTTACAACCAAACTAACTAGTTTAAATTTGGAAAAGAAGTACAACAGTGCTGTATAGTGTCACCTGGCCTAAATAATTTATATGCTGAATGCAAAATACTGGTTTAGATGAATCCCGCGCTGGAATTATAATTGTTTGAAGCAACATAAACAACCTCAGATATAGCGATGATGACTGAAAGTGAGAAAGAATTCAGGAGCCTATTGATGTTGCTTAACAAAAAATAAATACAATGCCATATATTCTGATTAATCCTCCGCACATGGATCAGGAAGAAGTGGAAGTAGTGACAGATATTTTGCTCCTGGTTTTTAAAAAATCTCTGCAGCCAAAAGATTAAAACGAATGCTATGACAAATCTAGATAAGATACTAAAGAGTGAACATTACTAACAGAGATTAGGATTTAAGGCTATAGTATTTCAAATAGTAACATACCACTGGATTGGAAACAAGGCTGTGCATAAAAAAGCAATGATTTTGATTTAATTATTGATTTATGTTTGAGAAAATGTTTGCCAATTCCCCATACTGCAAATATATTGTATTAGTCAAAACTTAAAGAAATCAGATCAGATTGATAATTAGAAGGACATGTAAATTAAGAATAAAGAAACAAATGTAAATTGAATTAGTATTATTCTTCAGTATTGATTGTACATTGTAAGTGTATAATGTTGTATTTATAAAAAAAACTGAAAATGGAAAAAAACATAATACTTTGGCCACATAACGCCAGGACAAGGCTTGCTGGAGATGACACTGATGTTGGTAAAAACTGAAGCAAAGAGGAGAACAGCAGCCGTAGCTAAAATCAATAGGCAGAATTCATGAAGCCCAAGTATATGTCCATGCAACAGTTCAGAGAAGCAGTGCCTATCAATAATGCCTGGAGTGCTAGAAATTCAAAAGAACATGTAGAATTGCAATTGATTAATTAACTGAAAATGGCACAATACCACAATTTGATTAAACTATCCTTTTTCTTAATACAATTGGCAGTCTCAGATAGACAGGAAAATACAATTGGCAGTGCTTATTACAAACCAGCAAGTTATAGAGCCAACCTTTGAACTGCCCCATAGCCACATGTGTTATGGGATAACTTGCACCTGTTTTATCACACAACTATAGTGAAAGCAAGAAAATCTGCTGCTGAATAGGGAAAAACCAATTTATTCAATTATACTCCGCAGTTTTAAGGATCGTTTTTATTTAAACATCGGATTCTATCAGCCTGTACCCTCTCCACTTGCTGTATTTTAGCATTAATCATCTTACTGATATTTGACAAAGCCTTCCCTTAAAACTGCACAACCATGGGGATAGAATTCATTCATTCCACTTATGCCAAGATGTTCACAGAGAGCTGTGAGGCTGTCATAATCCCTATACTAATCAGATGTACTGATAAAAAAGATTTATCTATTATATTTTCATTATTTGAAACCAGAATAAAAATAATTTTAATAACTTTTATGTAACATCAATAGTAATGATTTTGATTTGCATTTTTCCCTCAGAATAGGCCATACTTGCTGCTTCCCTGGATTTAATATTAAAGAAATAAAAATTACAGTCATCTCAGGTACTCAGCAAGAATATTAGTTGAATGGATGGCAAAAACACAATATATATCATTAAAAGAAATGGAAAAAAACTGTAGTTCCTTAAATGCAACCCTGGGTCATTCCAGCATGATAGAATTTTTCAAGGAAGTTTTCCAGGAAAAAATGTGTTTCTTTTGTATTATTACCATGAAGACACATTTTGAAATGGAAATACAAAAAAAAAAAAAATGGAAGTGGAAACATTGGATCAAAAGTCGCAGTAATTCTAGAAGAAAGAAAAAATAACATAGAGAAAACCAAATCATAATCTTTATTCCAAAATCTACTTAATTGAAAAATAGAAAGAAAAACTCATTAAAATATTATTAACACAGAGATAATACATAAAAACAACAGTTCTACTATTATATACTATTATTAACAGTATAATCAAATACTCTGACCACTTTTTTTTCAGGTTTTTTCCCAAGACTTTCCATGAAAGGAGGTTGAATAATAATATTTTACTGTAACACTGAAACAACTTTAGGGCCTTCTCCATTTCACATTAGGTTTAGACACCTCTGAGATCAATAAGAAATACCAGGTGCATTTGACCCACAGTTGACATTCTTTAAACCTGCTTTTGACCTTCTTCAACTGGGTTTTTTTATTCATGTACATATAAAGTAAGTAAGTAAGGTAATTGTAAATCCCCTGAATATTGTCAAAAAAAATTGGTGAATTCAAGTCAAAAAATAAAAATATTTATTTTTTTTTATTAATCCATATTTGAAAAATAGCTTATAGCTAAAAATTTTCTATTTTAGTAAAAAGAAAAAAAACTTGGAAAACATGCAACCTGGCTGGTCAGGTAAAGAGGATGCAATAAGAATATGACCTGAACTTAGACTCTGTGTGTTCCCTTAATAGTGGGGCAGGGACAGTTTTACACATATTACAAAACTAAATGTGCTTTTCCCTTTTCTTAAAAAAGAAGGGAGATTTAGTGATGGTACTACTGTGCTGGGTATTGTTTTCCTTGCTGTAGACAAAGCTGTAACTGAGCACTCACAGTGGAAGGATCTCCCTTTTCATCCATTCTGTAAATATGTACTTTCTCCTCCTTTTTAATTAATACACTACCAGTTTTAGGATCACAAATCCACAAGTCATGAAGAAGGAAACCTTACTGCTCTACTAAAATGGTTGCCTTCACACAGCAAGAAGCATGGAAAAAGATATAGCAGGTCAGTAATAGAGTTGAGAACAGGTACATGAAGCCTATAGGCAATATTAGTAAATACTCCTTTGTCTTTTGCTTGCCTTTATTTGGAACAGCTTCTACATATATTAAGTTCTTTGAAATATTTGCAAAAACTTTGCTAAGTTATTCATATATTTTACATATTTTTAGGTATTTTCTACAAACATTGGTGTATATTTCAAACTTTTCATTTTAGTGCTTATATTCCACATTGAAATTATCAGAGCTTTATAAACTCTATTGTAATTCTTGCATTTCTGTTTTTCGTTTCTTTTCGTATTACTATCTATGTTAGCTATTCTGCTTATAGTGTCAGTCAACAGAATACAATGCAGCAGTACAGATGTTGAAATGTAGTTTGGATCAGGGTATTCCTGACATTAGGGCAGTCTGTCAGCCGAGCTGTTTTAATTTTTAATATCTTACCGTCTGAAGACTCCTTTTAGAATCACAAATACACAGCATACAAAATACCCGTGCAATCTCTAGATAACAGTTGCAGAAGTCTGTAATTAAGTTTTAGCAAAGTGTAAATGCAGCATATACCGCCCTGCAAGTCCTAGAGAAGGAGATTGTGGCTAAGAAGATGATAATAACACCATGCAGCTCAGGTTGCTGGTTACCGTGGAATAAATCAATATTAATTTTATAGTGTTACAACACTATTGATCTCCAATTAAACAACAGACATAAAGGGTTACAGATATAAGAACAATTTAAAATTTAACAAAGTAAAAAGTATTCTAGAAAAAAATATGTTTACTTGTTATATAAAAGAAAAAGAGGTGTAAGCACTTCATAAAATAATTATATTCATTCATTTTTTATGAGATTCAGGATGATTCATATATATCAGAATAAATATAAGGATCTGGTTTGATTTGGCCTATATCTTGTATGTCTCCTCTGACTATTAGCTCTTCCCCAATACCTATTGTCTGTTTATCTCTTAAGTTACATGTATTTTATTAGTAGTTAAAGGTTAATTTTTTTTGCTGGAAACAATCTTTGTCAATTGTTTCCAGTGGCAGTAGAACAAGCGAGTGCTGTGCATGCAGTATTGTTTAGTTCAATGGGGAGGGAAGGACCCCACTGTATCCCACTTAATAGGATATGACAGCAGTAGTCCCCACTTGGTCACTTAGTAAATCACCATTACAAGTCACTACATGATGACAGAAGATCCTTTTATATGGTGGTTGCCTTTTTAAGGCAGCTAAATGGAGCTGGAACTGTTGGAGATATTTTTCCCGGTGGACACTTCAAATAAAAACAAATAAGCTAGTCCTATTACCATTCATCAAATGAGACCAAAATCAGGTCAGGCCCATAGCAATTTTCCTCCTTCTACACTGTAGAGATTACAAAATTGGTATGTTCTATTCACCAGCAAACTCCACTGAAGGGAGGAAAACTTTTCTTCCAAATTATTCATATTTTAGTGCTATTAGGACTGAAATTGTTAGAAAAATGCAAACACATTCTGTAAACATACTGAAAGCTGGGGTGAGGGTAACATTAAAAATAGAAAAGTTATTTAAATAAAATACTAAAAGAATGCCCCCCTGTGTTTTTTTAACCCCCCCCCCCACACCCACACACACACACAAAAAAAGAATTACCATCCTGGCACACAAAACATGTGGTTTGGTAACCCCCTTGGAAATGCTGTGGCTGTGTGTGAGCATGAAGCCCCTTTGCTATGAAAATACAAGGTATTGAGTATTAAAGGTAACCAGAGGCACCCTGATTTCTGGTGGAATCCCCCAAAACACCCAATGGGACCAGATATTACAGGAAGAGGCACACAATTGCTGCCCCCTTTTCCTGGCTATTTAGTCTGTATGTCTGGAAAAGAGTTGGTAGTTGAAATATTAAGGGGGAGCGTCACTTGTTATTTCATGAGTTAAAAAAAAAGTCTAGAATACTGGAATATAGGTCCAGAGAGGTGGAAGTCATTCATGTTATAAACAACTTCATTCATGAAGTCATTCATGTTATAAACAACACTGTTGTTTATAAAACTAAAGGCAGTCAGGGAAACAGTTGGATTTGTCTCTTTGTAACAAAGCCTAATGCTGCACTTAATTCCCTCTCAGACAGCACACTGCATAGAAGACACGTCAGATGCTTCAACAGTGAGCAAGATATCACCAGTGGTTCAGCCAACACACCTATAGTGTATATACACCTATAATATAGTCAATGCTGTCCTTTTTTGTGAGTCATTAAAAAGGAGCCTTCCATTAGTGATGCCTCCTTCTGATGACCCCAACCCTGTGGTTCTGAGCACAACATTTGAGCACAACATTGTAAGTAATACTGTCACCACAACTAGGATTTAGGAAGTATAAAATGTCCCACTAGAAGAGTGACCCATTTACTCCTTCTTGCCTTTAGCACCCAACCTTCCTCACTTTCCTGCCACCTCTGCCTAACAGAGATTTTAAAGGCAAATGTACAACGTGCACCCCAAATAAAAAAATTTGTTTTTTTATAACAAAAACAAAAAAAAAAATACATGGATGAACCAGACATAAGATATATTTATCACCGATTTTCAAAAATAAAAGACTGCAAATTGTCTGTTGGGTCTGAACTGTGAACACATGGTGGGTACACATGTAATACTTCGAATTACACATTTGAAGCCCTCCATGCTGCAGTCAACAGTAATGTAGCACTGTATGGTTCCTCTTACTTACATCTCTTCCCAAACTGCTCCAAAACTTTAATAAATGGCTGCTGGTAACAGAACCTTTTCAATGAGGAGGACAGGGCATACCAAAGCCCCCATTATTGGCCATTCTAACCCCCTTGACCACATTGGAATAGTTGTTGAAGGCATTACAGATCCTTTAAAATTTTCAGTGGCAAATTTCCACATGCCGATCTTTTGGATCTTTGAGAATTGCAGTGTGTATGTTTTCCATGTGTTTGCATAGGCTTCTCCCCATGCTTTCTGGTATGTTTAGGTATTTTATCACAAGAGTGTCTGCAATTGGTTGCACCTTTATTTGTACGTAATTGATTTTGTCAGAGACTTTAGACATGTAAACATTTACTAACTAGTAGTTACTAATGTGAATAGTTCAATATAAATACAGGCCTGTGTGCTGAGAATATCTCACCTAGTTATTATAGGTTCTGAGAACAGTGGCATCTAATGGTTCTTCTGTAAAAGTAAGGAGGAATTTGGCCAAATAATAAGAAAGCACTTGTTGATGCTGAAGAAGTAACACAAATTGAAATATATGTAATATTACATCCTTTATTCAAGTATCAGAAATCCATTAACACCAGGTTCCATATGCCCTTCGAAACAAGGCCATGTTATGTGGTCTCCTCAAAAACTCTTTGAATACAATGTAAGTCAATTTCTTGAAAAGGTGTCCTTAAATCTCGCAGACTCAAATGTAAAGTCAATGATCAAACTGTTTTCTCTTCTTCTAAATCACTTCTGATGTCAACTTACGTTTGTCAGTTTTTTCCATTTTCAAGGTTAAAGTTCATTTCATTGTGATTCACACAAGTCATTTAAAGCTACTAAAAGTGTCTTAAACTGTTATTTTTACGTATTGCATAGACTGAAGATAAATGTTTCAAAACCTCTAAAGTGTAAGGAAATCTGAGACTTCTGTGACTTGCTATTGTTATTTTGTGAGAAAACATTGGTTTCAGAGTCAAACAATGCATTTCATTCCAAAATTGTTCAACCAAATGTCGCTGTAAACCTGACTTTCAAGCTGTAAGATACTGTAAAAATTATAGGCAGCTTGTTAACATTTGCAAACTGTTTCTACAGATACTTTATTTACATAATAATGGCTTGATCCATCCCTAATAATGTTACTGAAGAGATTCCAAGTTTACAAAAAGTTTACAAAAACTTTAGCTCTATATTTCCCAGGATTCAGTCAATGCCAGGGGGAATATACTGTAGAGCAGTGACTCCCAACCCTATTAAAAAAAATAGGTACTTACCATCAGGATGGTGGTGTGATTGAAGCTTCTTCCTCATGGAATAGCAAAACATCTGCAAAATATTTGCATAAACTGTCACAAATTATATCCGTGACATAACACTTGGTACCAGGAGTGGGGTTTGATGTGTGCAAACTAGAGATATTGATGATAGTTACTGCATTGTTTTATCTATCTGTCTTTATTATTAAATAGTATAATCTTTCAAGTCTTTGTGTTATCTCTCTTTGTACACTTCAAATTCAACCCATCAATATTTGCATAAACTGTCACAAATTATATCCGTGACATAACACTAATTATCTAGCAAAATATTAAACATGCTGTTTGTCTCACTGTGTCCTTTTGCAGATTGATTCCTGAATAGGGGAGTGTTTATTATAGCCACCTAGTGAGATCTCAGTGTGTTGAATGGGAATTGTGTGAAGTTTGGCTGACCATCTAATCCCATGTAAGCAAAAATACTGTTTTTTCCCTTTTATTTTCTTGGGTACTGTTGGAACAGTCAATTGTAATTTATTTTTCAATATTGTCTATATGCATTTTTGCTTGGTATGCCGTCCTATTAATAATCCATTCTAATTCAGTGAAGGGAGATACTTAAACTAACCCTAATGCCTTTCCAGAGGGCTACAATTGCATGTATACAATGATTTGTGATATTACCATATAAAGATCCACTATATGATTTTTTTGACTATTATACCATGCTTGTTTATTCATCTGTTACTAGAAACAATCATGTAAGATTGTTTCCAGAGACATTTCTATAACGACCTCTGTACAGGGCTTTAGGGTGCCATTTGAGTATTGATTATGTCTTTGGGGTTTTATATATCTAAGCTGGATCATTTCATTCTCATGTTAGAAATAATACTCTAATAGGAGATAAATACATATTTTGAACATGTTGCACTGGAGATTCTTCAGCAGCCTGGAGGTGACAGCATTCATACGAAAGCAAAAAAAAGGCTTTTATTCCCATAATAAAGCTTCCAGTATAGTTAACATAGTGAATATATGATCAGGAACCACTCTAGCTGGTTCTTGATCATCAGTTAGGATCTTAAGATATCAGTGACAGCTAGCATTACAAGCCATCAGCTGCACAAAGGGCCTTATTTATAAAGCTATCCAAGACTGGGGAAGATAGACTATCATGGGTGAACCCGAGTAATCCAGCAAACCTGAAATGGATTTGGTCAATTATTATAAACATTTGCTAAATATTAGGAAAATATTTTAAACATCTATTTCAGGTTTGCTGGATCATCCAGTTTCACCCATGATATCTTCCCAAAGTATTTATTGGTTGGAGGAAGCAAACATTATAAACACATCACTTGGAGCATTTATATACAAATGGGTATGGGTGGGTATTAGGGGGCTGAGATGAATTTAAACATGTTCATTAGATTTATCAGACATTATTTATAAAGATATTTATACTAGTGTTAAAGAGGGACACTTGAGGAAGAAATTAGGACAATTTTGATTTGATTGTAAAACGGTCAGTTTCTTCAGATGAAAGATAAGCATTGAATAATCCAATTTTACTAAGAAAGAGTGGTGTAACGATTTGGGCAGAATTGCAGTCTCTAGAATGCTGACCTTATCCTCATTTTAGAAACATTGATCCACGTATCATTCTAAATTAATTAACCATTCTTTTCTATATCAACATGTTGAGATTGTTACAATCTGCCTGGCTAAGGTTAGCTAAAACACTTTATTAACATTATTAAAATTTCTAGATTAAATTGCTGGTTTTAAAAGAAATGTCAAATTATATTTGTTACTTGCAATGATTGCACGGTGGCGCCATTTTTCTTGCTTTAATCCCAGCTGTAAAAAAAAAGAAGCTTACTTCAAAACAAATGTTTACAACTTTAAAGTGAGTTAGGTTAATGCATTCACTTTATTGCAAATCCAATATACACTCCTTTAAGTGGCATAGAAAGAAAAATAAGCTTCACAACTAGCAGCTGAGCTGTATATATCAATAACTGGCATTTACAATACATTTGGACCAAAAGACTGTGAAAGGTCAGTGAACTTGAATTTACTTACAATTTCACATTGAAAGGAATCATAGGTTATCTCTAGGACAGGGTAATGGTTATATCAAGATAACTACAATACTTTGCTACAGACAATAAACTGATAGAAATACTGAACGATATCTCATATTATTCTGTCATTAATAGGGAAGTTAGGTGATGACAGGTAATCAGACGTGAAATTTCACATACGTGGATCGCCAACATAGCTATATAGCCTCTTGTAAGTGTTTTTAAAAAACAATTGCCCTATTAAACATTCTGCTGAGTGAATAAAGCAGAGCTGAATATTCTAACACAGAAACCCTATTTTTTATTGATATGACTATATTAAAGGAAGGAAGGTGAATCCTTATTGACTACTATTGGTTATGTAGCTTTACATATCATTACATATAAAAGTATTTCTAATGATGTTAATATTGTTATTTATAAAGAAATAGTCATCTTTTTGCCAATTAACCTTTTTGACATTCAGGAACACACTCTATACTGTCTTTTAGTTAGATCATGCCATAGAGAATATTTAATGGTACAGGCACTCTTCGGGTTAAGGATATCCAACATACGGACACCTCCTAGATAGGAACGGGGCTTCCCTGTGAGCAGAACAGAGGCTTAAATGGGGGAGGGGGTGGTGATCTTAAGGACTGAGCTTTTCTGCAAACTCTTGTAACTATTTAATGACCAAGACAAACTCTGCAGTTGTTTCCTTTTGCATATCAAAGCATAGCTTGCTCCAGAAGTTAATGAATGTCTAGGCTCCATAACTCTTTTTTTTTTTTTGCTTTGTGTGCGATTAACTCACAGTGAGGATTTTTTACAGTAACTGACACCGCACTGCCTAACAAAATGTTCAGACAAACATTTGTCCTATTTGCATTGATTAAAATAATGTACCTGTCCCAACTTACATCCTTACAGCCTTCCTCCTAATTTTAATTTCAAAGAACAATGAAAACATTATTTCATTTTTACCAATTGGCTTTGGGGCTAATTCACACTGGCAGTTAGGTTGTGGTCGCTTCTGGGAGATGCCAGCTGTCACGTGCAGAAGCTGGTTCTTTTTGAACCAGAGTTGCCATGGGAGAGCTTGAGCTTCTAGCAAAGTGCCAGCCATGGGGAGCAGTGCAAAATCAGGCAATGAAGAGGCAAATGTGAACCTGCCATTTTTCATAATAATTTACCCCTTTGTAAATTGGCTGTAGTTGTAGCTTACGTAGAGCTATGGTCTTTCTGCATCACAGGACCTGATTTATTAAAGCTCTCCAAGGCTGGAGAGAATACACTTTCACCAGTGAAGCTGGGTGATCCAGCAAACCTGGAATGGATCTCGTCCAAGATTCAAGACATTTGCTAGCAAAATGCAAATGACTTTAGAGAATTCCATTCCAGGTTTGATGGATCTCCCAGATTCACTGATGAAAGTGCGTTCTCTCCCGCCTTGGAAAGCTTTCATAAATCAGGCCCACAGTGTCAATTGATTCTGTCACATGGAGTGAATTCCTACTCAAAAGAACTTAATTTCATGCGTTTCTGTCACATGAAACTGCAAAAAAACCTAATGAAATGTAAATATATACTGAGGAGCAGTGAGAAATTATAGCAAACCTGTGTCCCAGCATTAGTAGCTGGGTGAACAAAAGATAAATAATGTTTCCTCTATATTCATAACATAGAAGATGATGGGATCTGAAAAGAACCTAGCACAGAATTCAAAGTTCTGGATCTCCATAAAGTGTCCCATGTAAGTCCCTTTTTAGCAATAATAAAGAGAAGTAATAAAGCATGTAGTATTTATAATAAACATCATAATAAATACCAACACATAATGTACTCACATATTTGGGACACACACAAGACACAAAACCTTAAATAAAATATCCACTTGGATTCATGTACATATCATATATTTATAAATTGTTCTAGAAACCGCATTTTAAAATTCTCATAAAAAGATTATATTGAGTAAGCTTTTATTAGTTGCTAATTTACCAGGGTTTCTTTCATTTTTTTTCAATGTTTCACTATTTTACTTTTGCACTATTATTTAAATTTTAGTTCTGCTTTGATAAATGTAGACCAAAGTTGAAATAGAAAAAACCCACTTACCTTTACTACTGCAGATCCTTTAATCCCTTGAGAGCTGTCCTCAATTTGGTCTCTCCTGGTTTATTCCTTCTTCCAGGTCCCACCATTTTCTCCCTTCTTCTGCCTTCGTCAGCCACTTCACAGAGATGCGTGAGATAGACAACTTTTTTTTTCAATTTCTGAAAGGTTCTTTTATGCATGCCTGGGATTGTATCCCAGGAGGCTCTGTGCTCCAATTTAGTCTTTAAAGGCAAAGGGGGAGGCACAAAAAAGCACATTTTTACTTTATATAGAAGGGTTATTTACTCTTTTATATGAAGCAAAAATTGTGGTGATAGGTCCACTTTAACGCCCTTAGTGTTCTAATTCTGTCTGTATTTCCATGGCAAAAGCGTTTTCATTGTAGGCCTATAATTCTTAGGCATAACTCACCAAAATATGTCCAATATTTAATCAATTTAATATTAAACCTAAAAAAAACACAAAAATCTGTTAAAAAAATTGTTAATGTAATGTAATATACATGTAATATACCTGTACAGTAACATGTATAATATATATATATTTATATATATATATATATATATATATATATATATATATATATTATGAATTATATAAATATTTCTTTGTATTAGACTCAGCTATTTTGTATTGAATCCAACACAAAATTGTTTGAATTTCCCGCTGCTCCTCCCGCCCGCACCGACACCAGGAAAACCCGGAGAACAACTCTGCACACGTCGAAAGAAGATTGGAGGAGGAAGACGTGTCCTGAGGACCTGCAAGGACCACCTGGACGCCGGGGGATGATAATGGAACAAGGTAAGTGTTTTTTTTTCATGTTTTAGAGGATCCCGATTCGGGATTACTGCTTTTTGCATGGAAAATCCACCCTGAATCGCACTTGGGATTACCACTTGGGGGGTTAATGTGTAAAATAAAAAAAGGGAAAGGGGATGCAGCCCATAGTAGGAAAAGTTAGTAAAAAATTAATTATATTGTTTATAAATATAGCGTGGTAAGGTTTTAATTGTCAAATTCAGAATTTATGACTTAAAAGGACATTATCCATAGTAGGAGGAAAACCTCAACATAATGGGGGGAAATTTCTTCTTAGAATGGTATTAAGAAGACAGAGAGAGAGTTTCCTTCATTTCCTGTTCTGGTAAAAAATGGAAAAGTTTCAGATCTTCTATCACTATGTTTCTATAAGTAAATGCCTCATTTGTTATTAATAATAATAAGGACAACAATAAAACACTTCACCACTCTTTTTAAAAAATTGAAAATATGAATATAAATAATAGGAAATGCTTATCGGGCTGGCAATTTTGTGTGCTGTGCGCCACCGCAGTATCCCACACAGCCTATTTTGTCAAGCAATGTCACTTGCAGCAGCAAAGAGAATAACGAAATAGCAGCAGCCCCTGCTTCCTTTTAGCTGTGCAGCCTGATGTATTTTATCGGCATCACCAGCAGCCACTGTTAGATTGTGCACAGCTGAAGGGGATTTTAGAGGCAGATTAGTTCCTGACTCTATCCTGTGCTGCCATTGGCTGATGAGACTTTATAGCCTTTCTGCTTCCAGTCTCCAGTGCTTGTTGTAGTTGTTAGCTGGAATAATTTGTGCTGGATTGAGTTTTGTCTGATTTACTGTTACTGACTTTGCCTGTTTCTGACCCTGCAAGTTTGTGCTGCCTAGACTGTCCTTTTGTCTGTCACCCCGATTTTGCTTGTGTTTGCCCTTGTGTACTTTGTCTGGTGAACGGATTATCTGTTATTACCTCTGATCTGTATTCTGGATTTGTCTGTTGGAATCTTGGTACTGCTTTATCTGTGTACTCCTGGTCCATTGCCAGCCCATCCCCAGTTACCATCCCTGGCGCAAAAAGATTGTCATTAGAAACTTTTTCTGTTATGTATATATTCACTTTTATGTTTTTTATTATGTTTTTTTATTTTTGGATAAAAGTACCTTCACAATGTATTATTACAGATTATAGCATTTCCAAGATATTGATATTATTTCAGTATATTATATCAAAGTTTCATGGATGACTTTAATGAATTGTTATATTTTCTGTAACAAGCGTAGATTCCGCGTAGATTCTGTATTCATAAATACACCTTTAAATAAAGACCATCTCATAAAAAAACTATGTGCAGGTAACCTGGGTCTAACACGACATTTAATAAGATTAGAAGCATGAATGTACTGGGAACTTTTATGTACAGTTTTATTCATATCTGCATTGCTCTATTTCTGATTATCTTCCTAGTACACAGGTTTTCATGATGGGTTATAAATAAAGCATATGGTGGGGCTGTAGTGTAAGAGCACACATCTTCTTTAAAAATGAAGTAGTGCTGATTAGCAGTCATCTGGGATTTGAACAATGAAACTGAGCCTGCCAGATTCACTCACTATTCCATACTCCATAGATGTGTTGTCATTTTATATTACAACCACCTTTATTATTCCGAAGTACGGATGAAGTATAACAGCATACATCAAAGGGACTTGAGAAGCATTGTTAACCTGCATCACATATGGAGACCTTGGCAACTACCTTCAGAGTTGCAGCAGAGTGGGAATACATGTTGTAAGATCAAAAGAAATCCAATACAATGCAAAGCATAACAATATTCCTACTAGTGAATGCACATAAATAAGAACCTTCAAATATGAGTTGCTGTATGACAAATTATTAACACATCAAGCTGCATATTTTTTAGTTTGGATTTATATCAAGGGTGATCACAAATCAGTAAAATAATGTATAAAAATATGTACAAGCAAACTAGAATACTATTTATTTCAATGTCTTTTGAATTTGTGAGAGTTTCTTCCCTATTTCAGTTTCTCTAAATATAACTATAACAGAAAAAACATAAAAGTGCTCTTTCTGTTTTACTTTCAGTTATCGTGCAGCATTTGTTGAAAAAATAATAGCTGCCAACATCTGCAGATTTCTACAGTTTTGGCGTTTTGTGGCCAAATGTCTAGAGTTTACAAAATGAATTGAAATTTGACACTAATAGACTAATTCCAAAGATCAATCATTATATATAGGAAGGTGAACCAAACTTGTTAATAAAAAAATTGCAAAAATTAACAGCTCTGTATTGAACAAAAGACAGGCTATGTATTTGCTGCAATAAAACAAACTTATCTGCCTGTTTGCTCTGTTTTGGTATAGTTACACTGAGATGCACATGTACAGCTCGGTGTGCAATCTGGACATAACTGGCTGAATAAATGAGTGGGAGTTACATCATTCCAGCCTGGCCAATCAAGATGATTTGGACCTGCAAGGGAACCAGGTGAAGATGTCGGTACCGGCAAAAGTTTACATGAGTTTAACTTTTAACTAAAATCAAAAATGTCAGGGCAATTATTGGCAGTCCACCTGGACATATTATATACATAACAGCAGCACCACCTGAAAATGTTGCTTTTTGTTGTTTAAACAACTGTTATTTTATCAGTAGATCAGAATGTTATACTATTTACCATTTTAGTCATCCCATATCTAAACTAATTGTATTTCTCTAGTTCAATCATTAGCAACCACCTAATGGCCAAAAAAAGCAAAAGGAACCTGAAAGCAAACAAGTACACTACTAAAGTATGGCAGCAGTGATATATATATATATATATATATATATATATTGTAACGTCTCGGGATTAGCTCAGACCACTGCCAGCGTGCTTTCCACCAAAAGGGTGTAACAGACACAAGTCTTTATTGGGATAACTCAAAAAACTGCTTCTTTTCAACATCTTAGGGGGTATAAATAAAACAGAAAAATGGCTTACTTTAGCCTAGTGGTGTAAATGTCCATAGTCTGTCAGAACGTCCCCACGATAAGCCAATACAAGTCTCAGGTGAGGGTCCAATCCCCAGCCTGGGGTTTCCACAGTTCATAAATCAACAAAATCAAGTCAGCATCAACAGCAACACCACTTTTTAGCTTGATTTCTCCCACAAGCTTGTTTGCAGCAATTCTACTTTCTCTCCATCTTGCACACCCGAGCCCTTGTGGGAATCCCGCACCTTCCTGCTGGGCAGGTACAACGCCTGGTGTGTACCCAGATGAACTAGGAGGCCCAACCAATCCTTCCCCTTCAGTCCTGGAGCCTGGGTCCCATGACAACTAGTGTAATACAGCGAAATAGTTGCCTAACCAAAAAATAATCCCGGAAAAAAATTCCCAAAACACTAGTTTAAAGGGACCAGCGTCCATATATAGAGGAAATGTACCTTCCATCCAGGATACAACCCTGCGATCCTGTACATATCCCCCGACTCTGTCTCAACCCCGAGGCGGTGGAGGCACTTTGAACACATAGGCAATGTATTCTGGAAAGGACATCAGCGTTCTGGTGTGACTTTTTCAGGTCAGTGTTCCAGTGTTCAGTGTTAAACTCTTGTGGAGAGAGAAACCATCTTGTTACCCGTGCATTGGCTGTCTTATTTCTCCTCATCCAAGCTGGAGAAGCATGGTCAGGAATCAATCTGAATTTTCTTCCTAACAGGTAATAGTGGAGAGAGTCTAGTGCCCACTTGATCGCCAAGCACCCCCACTCTACTACCGCATAATTTTTTTCAGTATCAGTAAAATATTGGATAAAAAAATTAAATCCATGTACAAGCAATCTAGAATACTATTTATTTCAATGTCTTTTCAATTTGTGAGAGTGTCTTTCTTTTTCTAAATATAATTATCACAGAGAAAACATGAAAATGCTCTTTCTGTTTTACTTTCAGTTATCGTGCAGCATTTATTGAAAAAAAATAGCTGCCAACATCTGCAGATTTCTACAGTTTTGGCTTTTAGTGGCCAAATGTGTAGAGTTCACAAAATGATTACAGAAAGCCTTTCATTTTTTAAAAGCTTTGAAAGAAAAATAATAAACTGATTCTAATGAACTTTTTCCAAAGATCAATCATTATATAAAAGAAACAAGTAACGTGTTTAGGTATATGCAGCTTAAACATTGTAACAGTTCTAAGCCATCAGTTTTAAACAAGCCACTAAGTCATGAACTTCCATAAAACAGTTCAAGCTGAACCAAACTTGTTAATTAAAAATATTGCAAAACTTAACAGCTCTTTATTGAAGAAGAGACTATCTCATCTTTGCTGCAATAAAACAAACTTACTCCCTGTTTGCTCTCTTTTGTTGAATATATACTGAGCTGAATAAATGAATGGGAGTTACATCATTCCAGCCAGGCCAAACAAGATGACTTGGACCTGCTAGGGAACCATGTGAAGATATTGGTACCATCAAAGGAGTAAGAGATGAGTTTAAATGAGTTGAACTTTGTTTTTTAAAATCAAAAATGTCAGGGCAACTATTGGCAGTCCACCTACACATATCATATAAACAACAGCGGCACCACCAGAAAATGTTTTTTTTTTCTTGTTGAAACAATTGGTATTTTATCAGTGGATCAGAATGTTATACTGTTTACCATTTTAGTCATCTCAATATCCAAACTAATAGCTTTTCTCTAAAAAAAATAGTGAGTTACATCATTAGCAACCACCTAATGGCCAAAAAGAGCAAAAGGAACCTGAAAGCAAACAATTAAAGTATGGTAGCAGTGATATATATATATATATATATATATATATATATATATATTGTAAAATATGGGGGGATTAGCTCATATATATATAGTAGATGAATGAAACAGACACAGCACAGGACAGTTCTGATCTGTCAGCGCTGGTGGAAAGTAAAGAGACATATGAGCCTGCCATAATATGAAAGCATGCTATCAATTAAACGTAATCAACAACATCAGCAACACTATGATTCCAATTTTTAATAAACTATAGTCAAAAACTTTAAAAAACAATATATGGTGCAGTATCTGATGTAAAGTATTTCTGTCCAAATCTATGCAGGGAGTTCAGCAGTACCATTAGAATAATTCATCCGGTATGTATGTTCTCTACTTCTGTCTCTTTTCTGAATAAAATAGTTACATCAATGCAACTCTACAGGGCTTCTTTGTGCAGCAACCCTTTTTTATTTTTCCATAACCTCCTGTTGTCCATTCTAGTTATATTTCCTGGAGCTCTTCTTTAAGCATTCTACATCGCTGCAAGAAAATCGATGTGTGAATTTATGATGAAGATTTGTCAGTTTAAATCAAAACAATGTAATATTTTGTTAATTTCTGGTGATGGTTGGCAGGCTGTTCCAGGCATCAATATATGACCCTTCAGTTTCTTTTGTGTCTACCTACTCTTTTTCATATTGGATACAGTTTTTCCAGGTTTATATAATTTCAGTTAATAGGTACTCTATATATGAATATAAAAACACCCAAGGGAAAATTAGGAAAAATACATATATCAGACTCTTTCTGTAGTTGATATTATATTTCTGTGCTTCAACTCCACCATAATGTCCCAGGTGCGTACAGGAAGCTGCTGAAATCTGTTCAAGTTAAGTATTATATCTTTCTTCTAATCCTTTGAGTGTTTTTAGTTAGTGTTTTTATTTATTTGAAGGTAGGGGGGGTCAATAATAAGTAAACTATGCATTTTTATGCCAGATCTGGATTAACAGCCTCCATTTACCGTATATTTTTAGAAGATGAGTACAAATATACAGAGATACCTAAACATCAACATTATCTTCATATTTCTGGACTTTTTTTTGTAGCACAAAAGTTATTTAACTAAAACTTGGTAAAACTCCAGTAAAAATATCAATCACATTATGTTGAAATCGTATTTTCCCGATGTGTTCCCCTTAAATAATCTTTCTCAGGGGTAACTGTGGCTTGCGGTACAAAATGTCCACATAATCACAGGGAACTTGTTTAAATCCAAAGAAGGGTCAGGGTTTTCCTGGTACTTTTTCCAAAATAGCAATAAAATCAATCCATGATTTTTGACGAGGAGGCCAGCAGAGACAGCCTGGTCTGCTGCTACACCATACCAGTGTTATCCTTATCTAGGGTTGGCACTATATAAAATAATAAACAGTAATATGTTATCTACACAGAAAACGTATAACTGGAAAGATCAGTAGCTTCCCCTATTCCTAATATTATTGGTACATGCTTAACCAGCCATGCATCATCTTGGTCAACACAAAAATAAAATTAATTCATGAGAAGGGTTCTGGAGCATGTTTACCAATAAATTAGTTTGCTGAAACTATAAAGACAAAAGCATACTAAAAAAAATACCTATGTTTTATGAAATCTCTATAATCTCAGTTTTTATGTACCTCTATCCTACATTACTTTCTTTCTTTCTCTCTCCCTGTCTAGCCTACTATGTCATTGATTTTCACATGCTCCTCTGCTTTGGAGAAATGTTAAAGTTGCTGTCAATTAATACACGTTATATTTCCACAATAGCATCTCTTCAGCTCAAGATATAAGAATTCTTTGTAGATTCTCTCAAAAGGGACAGATCCTAGAAAGCTGAAGAGAACAATGGATCAACACCTTCAAAGAGGACACAGTATCTATACTATGACCATGACCAGCTTCTGTTCTTATTACCCAGAATAAATCAGTGCCAAGTATATATTTTCCTACAGAGACTGTGACACTACTGGTCTGACATACTTTTCTTCTCTCCTGAACATGCAGTATTAATGATTTATTACTTTTCCTCTCAAGTGAAATGTTTTCTTCTTATTGAAGTTACATGTCTTCTCTTCACTAAGCTAACGTGACTTGCTTAGGTGTAAAATTATGGCCTTCATTCTATAACTTGGTGTTATTAGTTATGATAAGTCAAATTGTGTTGATCAGTAGTGCACAACATATGTTGTTTGAAATGGAAAATGGTGTTTTAAAAAAAGGAAATAATGCATCTATACCCTATATGTAATTGATTTACCTATGATACCAAGCACAATTTCATGGCATGCAAACATGACTTTTAGGATGGTCAAAATAAAGACCTCTCCAAGCTCATATCTTTTTTTTTTAAAGAAAAAAAATTAACTCTGGTGCAATTACCTAGTGGAAGTTCTCCTTTATGGCCTAGCTCCACTAATGCCCCATCATGAATGATGACCAGTGTCATTGAACCTACTTTATTTCAGTCCTGACCATCAAAGGAATGTTCCAAAGGATACTTTATCACACTGGATTGGGCTCACTGTGCTTTTGGACATTATGGTGCTCACACACATCTAATCATTGCCACTTGAGAATGCCATTTACATTGATGGCCAATGGGAAGAATGTCACCCTTACAGATAACCAAATAGATCATTGATGTTACCAATTCCAACGTGAAAGACACAAATATCTCATTGATGTAATTTATTTTGACCTAAGAAATACAAGTTTCTCAAGGAACCTTTAGAAACCTTTGGATGAACCCTAGTTGAGAAACAGTGACACAGAGCAAAGGTTGAGGTATATTATTTTAATATATATATTTGTTTTTTCCGGATTGCAATAAAACACCTGACAAGTAGTACTGTAAGGAATTTATCAATGGCAGTTTCCATATTCTTTAAGTAAAAGTGTTCCTATAAGTTCTCTTTTTTTTGCATTCTTACTGCATAGCATGCCATACTGGTGGTCAGATGTAATTATAACTTCCATTAAAACAAGGTGATGAGATCCTGATTACAAAATGTCCTAAAGGACTTGGTTTTGTATATAAGCTATTACATTGGCAAATGTCATTATTTCTCCTTTCTAGTTTTGCAAACCTTCAATTTCTATTATTTTCTTCAAATAACATTTATTGTTATATAAAGGAGGGGTCCCAAAAAGGAGGGGTCTCAAAAACAGAACAAAATAAAAATGCACTTCAGAAGTCCTCAACATAACTAAGATCAAGCTTTCTTCAAACAACGTCTATCCCATCCTGTCTCCAGGCAATCTAGCCTCAATCCCTCCATTCCTTCCTCTGGATCTTCATATTCTGGCTTCTTCTCGTCTTTCTTCCTGCCGTAGGAAAATGATTCATTATACAGAAATAGTATCCAGTATGTAAAACAATATACAGGTCAGATTCTGATAGGGAACCTTTATGACTTCTTCATACGTCTTTCATGTCCCTATTCTCTACATTTCATAAAACAGGGAGTTGCCTGTTAAACAAATGTTCCCTTTGGTAATTCAATACTAATTATAAAAATGTCATTCATTCACAGTAATTTCTTGAAGAATGTATCAATATATTTACATAAATATGAGATTTCTGCAAGTTATTAATCCCTCACACATCTAGGTGAAGGTTATTAACTTCTTCAATCAAGAACTCCTCTGATATGCTGAGTAGAGAATAAGTCATAGGGATGATTTACTAAACTAGAGTTTAGGCTGTTCACATAGCAAAGTGAATTATTGTGGTGAAAATTCATATATCCAATAAAATAAAATGTATATAATATATCATTATCATTCCTTTGTTGTACCAAACATACATTTTCTTCTAAGGCAAAACTATGTTCGCTTAAAAAGATGTTTAACTACAAAAAATTTGATTAAAAAACTACATGCTTTTTGTTTAGTTTGTTTGAGTTTCACTTACAGCATATTAGTCCCCATTTAGCAATTGTGATGAAAAAACCTTGTTCAAGTTGTCAAGTTAAGTTTGTAAAATGATAAAAATATTTGAAAACATTTGTATTTTTGCAAAATTTATAGCAAAAAAACTAATTTCTCTATATTGGTAATCCATAATATGCAGGATATGTATCTCAACAGGAACTCTTGCTGCTTCCGTGTAAATTGCCGCTAATTAAACAGTATCTCCATTGTTAAAATAACATTAATATATAAAGTAGCAATGTTTTTGTGCTACATTTAAATACTCTAGTTTAGTGTTTCTCAGCCAAGGGTTCATGGAACTCTAAGGCCCCTCAGGAGGTTTCTAAAGGTTCCCTGAGCAATTTGTGTATTTCCAGTCACTAATACGAATGATCTTTTTGACTAGCCCTATGGGTGACGTTCACGCTGGCCAACAATGTAGGAGGCATTCTTCCAACCATCCACCACTCTAATATACTATGAGCTGAAGATATACAAATTATAGTAAGCGTTCTTTGAGGACCACAAAGGTATTTCAAGGTGATGACCAATGTTAAAAAAGTTGAGACACACTGCTTTAGTTCACTCATAACAGAATAAAAGGTCAACATTTGCATATGACATCAGATAAAGCAAAACACAATAAAATTCTTACCACATATTATTTGGTCTTATAAGGCTAAATATAAAAATATGAAGCTGATTGAATTCAACTATGCGCAGATGAAATTAGTAAACAGGGATTTTCTTTTCCCATGAGTGGATAATTAAAGTTAATGTAAATTGTCTGAACATTTGCAAATCTTTTACTAAATCACCTTTATTATATTTTAAAGGTTCCTGCTTGACAGCCCAACAATCTTTTATGTTTTTCTTTTAAGTGTCCTTTAGTTGAAAATGAAAAACATACTTTTATTAACATACAACTATGCAATACTTCTTTACAATACTTTCATTACCTTAATTCACTTTTGCACCAGTCAAACTCAATTCCTTGCCAGTGTTTGGGTGATTCTAAAACACCTTTACTTAAGATTTAAATATTCACTATAGGCTTCTTGCTGAAAGTCTGATGCTATGAAGTTTCTCAAATTTACAACCAAATTTAAGCTTCCAAGTCCTGCTTTATTACAAAAGTTCAGACAGACTTTTGTGTAAACTAACACCATACACAGTTTTTGCAGGGTTACCTGCAAAAGTACTGTGGTTACAATGCATTTACAGTACCTACATTATGTACAGACCATGTGTGTCCTTTGATGGGCACACATTGTCATTTAAGGTAATAATAAAGCAAGTAGTACAAAGGTAATTTTCTGCATCTTGCATTAGGCATATTTGTTCTTTAGAAGAGATCCACACTTTGTCCCTCTTTATGGTGTTGCCCATAACAGGTAGATGGCATATGATGCATTGTAACTACTAGTGTTGGTCGAATATCTCACTATTCGATTCGACAGCTATTCGATCAAATAGGGGGACATTGTTCGGGTGATCGAATGCCGAACTCGAACACCATTATAGTGGTGGGAAAATTTGGGTTATTTTTCCTGACTGTGAAGAATTGCAAGAGCAATCAGGGGAGCAGAGCTGACAGTTAATTAACCTCTAGTGCCGCGGATTGCACACTGTTCTCAATGAATGCGACTGCAGCCGCATTCATTGAAAGATCTGCGGAGCACTAGAGGCTAAATGGGAACATGTCTCCCCATTCATTAACCTCTAGTGCTCTGTGATTGGCTGGGGAAAGGAAAATCCTGATGACGCTTGAGCTGTCATGAGGGTTTACCTTTCCTCAGCCACTCACAGAGCACTAGAACTGATGAATGGGGAGACTTGTCCCCATTTAACCTCTAGTGCCCGGGGATCCCACACTGACTGGGGATTCCCATGGCTGCACAGTGTGGAATCCAGTGTTTTTCAGGTCGGGTCCATCCAAATTCAAATTCAGCCATATTCAGGTCGAATATAAGGGCAACCCAAATTTGAACACCAACACTAGTAACTACATCTCTCATGATTCTTTGCATACTAGCTGTAAATGTCCATGTGCTGTAGGCATGGCACAAAGCACCAGAAAGAACAAAACAGCACATTATGATCAAGACTTTACTAGCAACACCTCCGGAGATGTGTAAGGCAACGTAGCATACCAATAAATAAACATTTAAAGAATCCTAAAGTTGCCAAAATAGGCCACAAATGAAAATGAGAGTAAATGCAAGCATTA
>NC_092858.1:122206804-122279357 GCF_032062135.1 Pyxicephalus adspersus
TTTAATTTTTTTCATTTTTTTTAAATAAAAAAAATACATATTATACGTAAAATTAATGTTCTTGAAAACAATGTACTGATTTACACATATAAATCCAATGTATTGCATTTAATACAGTTATTTTGCATTAAATGCAATACAAATGGTTTTTAAATTTCCTGCCCTGCCCCGCCGGCAACGTACACACGCACCAACGTCCCTGGGAACTCCCCGGTGACTCATCGGGTGCAGAAGCCAGCCGGAGGAAGAAGACAGGGATCACGGCAATGGACGACGCAGGATGCCAGAGGATTAGGTAAGGCTGTATTTACTATTACCTTCTATAGGTTTACCTACCCCGAGTGTGACTCAGGGTTACTGCTTTCAGCAAGTTTTTTCTACCCCGAGTCACATTAGGGGTTACAGCTAGGGATGTAAAAGTGGTGGGAAAATTCAGGTTATTTTTCATGACTGTGAAGAACTGCAAGAGCATTTAGAGGAGCAGAGCTGACAGTTAATTAACCTTTAGTGCCACGGATTGCACACTGTTCTCAATGAATGCGACCGCGGCCGCATTGAGCCTGATTTATTAAAGGCTGAAGAAGATACACTTTCATTAGTGAAACTGGGTGATCCAGCAAACCTGGAATGGATCTGGTCCAGAATTGAAAACATTTGCTAACAAATAGCAAATGACATTTAGGAAATTCTTTCCAGGTTTACTAGATCACCCAGCTTTACTGATGAAAGTATGTCCTCTCCAGCCTTGGAGAGCTTTATTTAATCAGGACAATGTTACCATTGGCTGGTGGTTATTAGGGCCAATGACAACTTATCATCCCTAGCCCCAACTGCACATTGTTTTTCATGAGTCTAGGGATTCCAGGTGCAGGTGGTTGGCCCAGGTTTGTGGGGACATGTAGAGGTGGGGTGCTGTTACTGGTGGAGATTTGATCGGAGTCTGTATAGCCACTGAATCACATTTCTTTTAAAACCATGAGCCCAGTACTGTTCTGACCTGCCTTTTGTCTAATTCACACAATACAGAATCAGTTAAAGCACAGACAGTAATTTAACAGTTACCGTATACATAACCTAATACAACTTTGTTATAAGATCAGGAAAAAAAGTTACCTTGCACAGAATCTAAAACAGATCCTTTCTCATCACAAGTAGACTCCAAAGAGGTTAGTAGAGAAAAGCCTCTTTGCATTTTTGGTAAGGTGGAAATGGCCTCTACATTATGGTCAGTGTTTCTAGCCATTGTACGCAGTAAGCTCCTTTTCCTGTTATATCTCCATTTAGTTGCAAATGCCCCTTTCATTCCTGGTCAATGAAAAGAATGCTCTTACCTTTGGGGTCATTGGTTATTGGGAAGATTGCCACATACATTAGGAATTAAGAATATCAGTGGTAAGAATACTCCATACATTGATGATCAGTGGGGAAAATATCACTAGTGGAGATACCTAAAAGTATCATTGGTCTCAAAATGCTCACTGGAGTTCCATAGAACCCTGGTTTAGCTTGGCCGACTTAGAAGGTATTACTCATGATACAACTGTAATTATTCAAGAATTTCATTCCAGATTTGTGGGATCACACAGGTTCTCTGGTGACAGTCTAAATTCTCTAGTCTTGTAGAAGTTTAATAAATCAAGTCTAAGATATTAGTGCTCTCCAAGGCTGGATAGGATTCAATTTCAACTGTGAACTTGGGTGATCCAAGAAACCTGGAATGGATTTCTTAAAAGTAATTTGCTATTTGTTAGGACCAGATCTGAACCAGATATAATATACTTTTTCTGGATCACCCAGGTTCTTTGATGAAAGTTTAACCTTGGAGAGGTTTAGTAAATCAAACCTATTATGTGAGATCTACACACCAGAATTATTAACACCACTTTGCTGCCTAGAAATGGCGTTGCATTTTCCTTTCTCTAGCAAGGTAATGTACAGCATTGTCAAAAATGTATATTTTTAATCACATTTATAAACCAGAGAAATAGCTTGTATTTTACAGCTCAGCTTTATAGTAAAATAAATGTGCTTTTAAATCCCAAAAGCAGCTGATGAAGAGTGCATTTCTCCTATTGATTACCTTTGATATTTTTTTGTGGGGCCACAAATGAAAAATCAAGGCATTTGGTTCCCTGATATGTGCTGTAGAGGAGTATCATTCAACTTATTGCTCTCAACTGAAATGAAATGGCATGACCAAATATTTACTCTTTTAGTTATGTAAGTTTCACTGGAACCAGATACCAGGATGCAATCCTTCTATTACTTATCATCCATACTGAGTATCCATGAGTATGTGAATATAGGTTCACAATTTAAGAATTCTTTCTTTAAAATTGCTTAATAAAATATCTTGTCTTCAAACTGTACATTTACAGGTAATGTGAATAGAAAAAACAAGAAGCACATTGAATGACATTAACACAATATTTATTTAGAAAGAGTAGTGAGCCTTGAAAAGAATTTTTGTAATAAAAAGTAAATTCATTTTACACTATTGCACTGGTTCATATAGCAAACCACAAATTGTCTGCAACCAGAACATTTTATTGTGGTTATTGAGGCTATTATTATTAAGGAAAGACAGTTATGCTTTAATAAACAACTCCAAAAAGCAATATTGTATTTTTCACAGTTGCAAGGTCCAATGTATAATGATAATAACAGGCTTACAGTTTTAAGGTGATTATATTGAAAACATAATAGATCTTTTCAAACACTTTTTTGCTGGAGTTTCAAAAACTAAACAGTGAAACTTTTTTATACATATACATTTTAGAAACAATTTTCTGATTTAATCCCATATGATCTGAAATGCTGCAACTATTACATCAATAGCCTAGCTTCAGTAAATTGTTAAACAATTTTACTGGATTACATAGGTTTTTTATTTGTTTTATGCTATAACATATTATACTTTATAATTTGAATTGCCACAGTGTGGCTATATTAAAATCAATAATTTCCATATTACAGCAAAAAACATGAATACAGTCCTATGTGACATCTTTAAAATCCTGTATCAACACATCCATCCCATCCTTTCAATCTTTTTAGCTTAAGCTTTATCTTTACAAGGTAGAAAAATATATGAAAATAAAAGAGCTTATACGTGAGAATACGAATCTTTATTTTAGCCAAATGACTGTAATTTTCAAATCTCATTGGTCTCAGAAAATGACTTTTTTGGAAAATTAGGATAACTTGTAAAATTGAGTGTTTTGGCACATAGCAGCATTTTCTAAAACATTATCACGACTAATGAGCAATATTCAATGGCATCATGGACAATTGAAGTGGAACTCCAGTGATTAAAAAGAAATTAAATGTATTGTACTGATTTATTGTTCTTTGCATGCTAGCTCATAGCTAGTATAAAAGTTTTTTTTCCAAAGTACCAATTTTGTACTTTTGCACTGTACACACATTTAATTGTTGAGTGTTTCCAAAACAAATTTAAGTATAGTAATAAATAAAGAAGTCAATATTTATGTGACCTGTACAGCACGTAAAATAAAAGAGGGAGGTACAAGAGTAAGAAAATTAGGTATGCAAGCTACAGGCATTATGCACCCATTGTATATCTTGGTTCTAAGTAATTCTTGGGTGTGGAGTTAAGGGAAGCTAGCAAAAACTGTCAGAACTTATCATTTTATGCAACCAACGCGTTTCAGGGGACAAGCGAATAATTCCCTTCTTCAGGGCTTAAGTGTACTGGTAACTAGATAGTGTACAGTTTGAGCTAAAGTTTCAATGTACAGTTGTGGCAATCTCATAAGCAGTGCAATTCACTCTAGCTGTGTTGTGTTATGGTTCTGTACAGAACATAATGGACCAAAAAAAAGGCTTGTAATGTAGCTCATATGTGCTACATGGGTTCTCCCTGAGCATTTAACTATTTGCCTGTAATTCACCATTAACGTACCTGTGCCTATACAAATCCATTAGTTGGCATTGCTGACCTCTTCTAAAAATGCTAGCCACATACAGTCTTGTATACTCAATGGCTTAATACTTTCTGATTTGTTAAAACAAATGGAAAAATGAGGACTGGACAGTGAATCACTTTATACTGGTCTGATTCAGCAAACACAAAATGGCTAACCCATTTTGTATTTATGCTACAGTATGTTTTGAGACTTTATTTTAGCTATAGCTTTATGAGACAGCGGGGATAAAAAGGGGATCAAATAAGATTGTGTATTTACCACACTTAACTCCAATCACCCCCAATTCACTTCCACCACATATTTTACTCTTAGCTATTATTTTTCTTTTGATTCACTTTCATTTTTTTATAAAGAATTTAGTGCAAGAAAATGCACTAAATTAAAAATTATTTTTCCAAAACATTGCAAAGTCATCATTAATATCTGTGTTGTTCATCGGATAAATGATACAATACGCGTATGCTTTCTACTTACAGTAAAAATACTTTTCCTTAAAAATAACACTAATCAACTTAGAAAATAAATAAACGATATATAACATATATTTACATTAAAAATCATTTTTACAATACAATATTGCCAAAAAATGATTTTGTCCCCCGAAAATCAATGCATGTATTACTTGTATGTATTTCAAAGTTATTGCCACATAATCAATATCAGTCTACATGTAAAAGGTAATCGCTTGTATTGTTTTATCCAAATTACATTTTTGTCCTTTACAATATTTAATATGTACAAATACCTATTCTTAACTTTTTGGAGCTTCTGAATTTTTGTTATGAGACAGTGAGAAGTACAGCTTTTGACTTAATCTGCTTTTTTCCCGATAACTACATACAGCATGTAATTAATTCTTTAATTAAGATATAAATTTTACACTTCTGCAAACTCCTACAAAGCAGCAGATTTATATTTCAAATTCCCATAAATCTTTAAGGGCTCTTAAGATATTTCATAAAGGTGACATTTAAGCAGCATTTTATGTGTAAGTCCCAGCACTTGTACAGAAAAAGCGTGTATTAATACAAGCAAAAAACCGTTTAGTGGCATTGAATAAAACACTGACCCGGCAGTAAAGGGATTTATATTGCCATGGGAATGATGTCATGTTATCCCTTTGTAAACAGCCAAGGTTGTTCATTCTTGAAGCATTTTAATAAATTCTGCTGGCTGACAACTTTGTTTATATGACACTCCGACTGACTCTTGCTTAAGCATACAAAACATCAATTAAATGAATCAATGCTTACTGTTCCTTAACATTTTATAATTCAAACTGTGCAGAGGAGAACATCCGCAGATGTCTAATGACATGTTACACTGGGCCAAAACACAATGGCTGCTAACCAGCTTTAATAATTATGCTAATATTTTATTTTTATATTGGGACCTCTGTAAAATACCCCAGAGAAAATACATTAGCTTTGTTGAACAGCATTACTGAGGTGATAAAATTTACTGCTTTGTCTCACCATTTAACAGACATAATTAGCATGGAAAATGTTGCTTTTTAACACAAATGTTCTAAAACATCTTTTTAAATTATCTTTAATTTCACTCATATGAAACCTTGCCTGTGGCAGAATCATGTATTTGCAAAACAGTTCTTGAATAAAATATACCTCAATATGTATCTGACCAAACACAGTCCAAGATGTGCTTTGGAATGGAAAATAGTAGTTCTTTATTCAAGTTGAGAAACTGAAATAAAAAGGAACCGTTTAGCATAGAAATATGAAAACTGCTATTCCTAATGCAAGGGGTCAAAGGCTGCCTAATCTCAACATTTTCTGCTATGGTAAATGTCTGGCCTCACTGTATGGGCTTGATTTCCTAACACAAATGAACAAGATCAGGGATAAATGAATATGGTGCACCTCGGGGCTGCCTGCACATGGGGAAGTCTGAGCAGTGATGTTGAATACACAGAGAGCAGTCTGAATCTACCATGTGAGTCGAATCTTTGAATAATGCTGCTTTTTGCCTTCGGTCCACATAAGGTGAAAACAGCATGTTCATGTCTACAGGTTGCATTATAATTATAAAATTACAAAAAAAAAGCAGCAACAAATGACATAATAAAGTATGTCTTTATTTAATCAATAGAGACTTGTCAAAAGGCAGAAGCATTGTGTGAAAAATTAAGTACACCCTTACCTTTTAGAAAGTAATAGAGTAAATAGCAGCCAGGTGCTGTTATTCGAATGTTCTTGAATAACTGACCACCAGCAAACATGACTATTTCTATAAAAGCAGAAGTTTTGGCAGTTTGCTGGTCTGGAGCATTCAGGTGTGTGTTAACACAATACCAAGGAAGAAAGACATTAGGAGTGAATCTTTCAGAAGCAATTGTTGCTGCCCATTAATAGGGCATTTGGGAAGAGTTATAAGGCCATTTCCAAACAATCTGAAGTCCATCATTTTACAAGTAGAAAATTTGTTCACAAGTTGAAAACATTAACGACAGTTGCCAATCTTCCCAGGAGAGAATGTCCCAGAAAATGCACCACAAGGTTAGACAAGTGTGCAATGCCCAGAGAAATTGTGATAAACTCAAGAACTACATGACAGACTTCACATGTCTCAGTTAGCATGTTAAATATTAACATTCAGTACAATTAGAAAATGACTGAACAAGTTTGGAAGTATTGTTGGAAGGCTTGTCAGGGGAATAAGTAATAATGTTGATTAGGTTTGCAAAATTGCAATTGAACAAAACACAATACTTCTGGAACAATGTCCCCCTGATAAAATCTAGTTTTTACTTCTACCATAAAATACATTGGTTCTGTAGTAATAGTCACAGACAACAAACTGGCATGGCAGATGCTATGACAGTGGAAGTTCTTAGACAGATGGTCAGAGTAACCAACAGCAGCCATCAGAATGATAGCCAGATCAGATATGGGCACACCAGTCCTAAACTGTGTCCCAAACTGGGGCACAAGCTGACAATAGGAGAGACAACAAACCCACTGAATTAATCCAGGGCAGCCACTATCATACCTGGAAAATCAATCTTTTAAAGTGTGTTAATACTGTATATATTACATGATACTATAACCCCTACCTTATCCTCCCCCCCGTACGTAAAAATACATGTTCCCCCCACTCATTACCCCCCCTTTATCTACTGTTTCTCCTCTATGTTTCCCCCTATTTGTGTTATAATAATAGAGAAATGTTTTTACCTCCAAGAAGCCATAAAACTAATGTTCACAAATTTGTAAATCGTTATTGATTTGATATATGTACCAAATGATACTTATATTTGTTATTTTTTCATTGTAAAGTATTGGTTTCCTGGATGTCATACTCAAAAAATAAATTATTAATATATCAAAAAATAATTAATCTAGAGCGTAAACAAAAAGAATTCAGATATGAAGTCAGGAAACAAGCAAACAGATTGGTTGCCCAAGTATGTCCAGCAGTCTACAAAAACTTCCCAAATTAGAGTAGGTGTGCACTGCAGAAACCTAAATTACAATCAAAGGAAAGCAAAGGGCCAATACTAATTAGTATTCTATTATAAGCAAAAGTTGGACACTAACCTCTCTGATTTCTTTAGTAAATCTCATATTTGCAGCTTTGTGAAGGTATTACTTATTTATTTGATGTTTGGTAATTGATAGGTAATATGTGCCTACCAGTATTAATATTACACATTAAAAAATAAAAAAAAATAAAAAAAACTTAAGAAACTGACCATTACTGCTAATGTAAACCTGTCAATGTAAGCCTATTTTTGTTAGGAATGACACTGTAATGGAGCAGTAGTTAGATCAATAAGTAGAAGGGAGAACATCATTGAGTTGCCTGCTGTGTTCATTGCTGGAATCCCAGATCTCTGTCTTAGCTGTCACACTGTCTGACCTTCCACCTGTCAGATTCTATTTCTAGCCCATTGCTCACTTCCCTTATCTTTGGCCCTATATTGTCATTCATGATGACGCAATGGCAGAGGCAAATATAGACAAAGTATGTAACTATTGATGGCAGTATGACTGTCAAGCTGATTCTTTGATTTTAACAGCATCTAAATCCTGGAACCAGGATAAGTATGGGTATGAGGAGTTCTGATAAAGTATTAGCCCGACAGCCAGTAAACTAACATTTTCAGAAGGACGTCAGCAATTCTAGACCATTTATTAGACTACATAATCTGTCCATGCATTTATGTTTTATTCTATCCATGTATATATCCTGCAAATCACAAATACATTTGGATCTTTGGGATTCATTTGCAGTGCACCATTCATATAAAGATAACTCTGTCCACCACTCTGTAATTTTTAATGTAATAAAGACCAAACTAAGGTTTACAATCTTTGTACTCTACAAGTGTTTTTAGTGCCAAGATATTTTCCCAATAGGGACACAGACTGCAATAAAACTTGAAAGATGTGCTAAACTTTCCGCACACTGTCAAAAACTAAACAAATACACTTTTTTGATTGGAGTTGCACATTACATTAAATTGATATTGTTTCTGTTGAGACACCTGTCAGCTTTTAGATACAGAACAATGCAATAAGAATTTTCTAAGCACACTTACACAGCTAGACAGAATCAAAACAAACTGCACACTGGTTCAACTATTAGCTCTAAAACACAAAGTTGCATACACTTGAAAATATAAGTTGAAGTCACATTGACTCATCAAAGCTCGTATGAACTGTGATCCCTAATTTTAGTCCAACAGAGCTCGAAGCTTGAGTTTTATTTCTAATAAAACAGTTGAAACAGTGTACAATGTGTTGTTTTTATTGCTGACTTTAGGGTACAAATGCTTAGAGATTTTGTATAGCCTTGCTGCATGAATTGCTATGCCCAGTTTGTCCAGCTTCCACATAGAGATTAGTAATTTGCTTTCAGAGCCATGAATCTATAAAAAGAAAAACAAAGCCTTAATAGCAATAAAATATTTCTGCATCTGACAAGCTTTTGTATTCTGTAAAATCAGGATAGAAAGGTGTAAAACATACTTGCTGATTATGGCACCTATTTCCCTATGTGCAGCCGTCCTACAGTGATGACAGGTTCGAGAAATTTCATCTCCACACCAGAGGAAGGCGCTATTTTCACTGCCAAATCCATGGGAGACTTCTGAGGGCCGAATGATCCTGTTCACCCATTGGATGGCCACTGGTGATGCAACTTCTATGCATGCACTGGTGGCACTACTGTGCACAGTACAGTTCTGCATTACATGGCGCACACAACATCGGCAACAAACTAATTTTGGTGCTGCATGATGGACAATGGCCTGTAATAATAGTAATTCTATAAAGGTATATTGTTGGTCTTTTACATATTAATTCTTTAGTCTATGTGGATATTTCCTTTGAAAAAAAGAACCGGAAAATGTTTTCATTTTAATTGTATGATGGTTAAACATTATCCTAATTGTGTTTTATATTTAAACGTTTTTTATCTTTTATTTTACTTTTGGAATTCAAATGCTGTTTGTTACTCATCCGCCAGACAAAGTATTAATAACAAGGTGAGCAGATTTAATGAAGGAGACAGGGTACCTATTAGTTATTCCAGCAGCACTAGCCTTCAAAGCTTTATGTTGAGTCTGTGGCTGGCAGCCGTTTGTATAAACACCGAGCAAACGTCTGATCACTAGCTGCTTATTTTAGCCTAAATAGCTGGCTGTCAAATCAGAGATACATTCATATGCTAAGCAGATGGTATTACTATATAATTCCAAGGCTATGTTGTATGCGTCTCAGGATTTGCCTGTATTTTAGCCAATAAACGAGTGTTAGCTTTGTAGAAGAGAACTCATCAGAAAACAATAAATTGCTTCCTAATACTAAAAAAAAGAACTTCAATGCAAGAGAACCCATCAAATCTATTTATGTAAAATACTAAACATTTTCTCCAAAGTGCCACTATCCAAAGGACTAATAAAAAATGTTCTGGTAGTTATAAGGGGTTAATATTTGTGGTTACAGTATTCAGTATATCCTACTTATTTTTTTTCCTGCACATTTAATTAGATCAAATCAAAAATATATCTAGATATAATAGGTAGAACTACCCAGTCCACATGGTGACAACACTGTTGAGCAATTTCACTGCAAAACAAACAGCACTGTCAGCCTTTTCCAGAAAATAGGAAAAACTATCCATTGGCAGATTCAATGGGTGAAAAAACTATGTATGAGAGTAGTTATGTTATGTATTTCAGTGAGAACCAAATTGTTCTCCACGTTCATACCACTGCGCTACAACTGTGTGATCATACTTATCTTGAGTGAAAACCTAGCATGCATACAGTGGTCCCCATGTTGTTTAGTAATCTGCCATTGTGTATTGATGAACAATTGTTTGGAACCGCCTGATGTGGTTTACTACCAAGGAGAGCACAACAAGCTATGGCTCATTCATCCTCCTCCCTCACCCTCTGCATAGAACACCATTGTATGTACATCTGTCATCTGTTGTTCAACTGTCCCTGGAAACAATCAGGAAAGACTGTTTCCAACAAAAGCCATCTGATGTCTATATGACATCTGTACGGAGTTTTTTAGGCTGAATTCACCATCTAGCAAGGTAATGTCTACAGGAAACATGGCAGAGGTTCCTTGCAGGTTTGGGACTGCAAATATATAAATGAAAAGGAAGAAAAAAGACTGGGATTATGCTGCCAAAAATCTAATTTATATCCGGCATTGAAGTAAGAATGCCGATAAGTAGGTGAGTATACAATAAGTACAATTCAATAGTGGGTACATACAGTACTGTAAAGAAGGCTTCCCCCTAGAAACTGACAAGAGGAAATGCCCTTGGTGCTAGACATAAGCCGTCTAAATATAGGTACTGAAGGAATCAGAATGGCGATTGTCTCAAGTCCGACGCTTTTCGCAGGTAGGCTTCCTCTGGGGTTGGATAGTGACCAATAATGCGACTGTATAAAAAAATACAATACATTTTTCAATTATTAAACAAGAAATTATCGTAAAAATAATCATATCTAGATGTTCAACAATCAGCTGCGATATAAAAAGTGACTGTTTTGTGATTAATGTGACTGTGTAAAAAAGTACAATAAATTCTTCAATCATTATATAAAAAAAAAATCATCAGGTAATCATAACTAAATGTGCATCAATCAGCTGTTGCAAAAAAGTGACTGTTTTGTGATCAATGCGACTGTGTAATCAGGTAAAATACATTTTTCAATCATTATACAAAGGATTATTCATAACTAAATGTTCATTAATCAGCTATACTATAAAAAGTGACTGTTTTGTGATCAATGCGACTGTATAACCAGATACAATACATTTTTCAATCATTATACAAGATATTATTCATAAAAGTGATCATACCTAGATGTTCATCAATCAGCTGTACTATAAAAAAGTGACTATTTTGTGATCAAGGGATTAAGTGTGTACTAGAGTAGTTTGATGGATGGTGGTAGTGCTATATTAACAATATAGCAAAGTGATTGAAATTTTAAATAATACTGAAAATGGTTGGAGAGTAGAGGTTGATCAACAAATAGTATAGGAAAATGAATAGGAAATGAAAGGAAAATACCAATGAAATATTTGTAGGAACCACTAGAGGGTAATGTAAGGCATTCCCTCGCTGATACTAGCTGATAACCCGGAGTTGCCAAGGTACTTATTTATTGGAATCTTATATTATACAGGAAAAGGAATCTATTAAAGCTATAGTGATTTTCTTATCTTCCGTGTTGTTTCATTTTTTTGCCTTTGATTGCACTCGACGAATTGGCTTACGTTTTTCACGAAATTTGTAAAAGGGTCCATACATATATACATGCATGCAAATATACCTCTGGCATATACCACAGCGCTTTAAAAGATCAGCGGTCTAATCACATGAGTCTGAGTCATATGTCTAGCAAGTTTGGTTGAAATGTGTTGATGCATTTCCTTAATGATGGTGGAACATAGCAAGTTTGGTTGAAATGTCCCCATGCGTTTCATCCAAAAATAGCTCTGACATATAGCACAGTACTGTACAAAGAATGACTGGTGCACTCACATGAGTCTCAGTCACATGTAAGGAAAGTTAGGTTGAAATGTCTCCATGCGTTTTCGAGTGAAGGTGGAGCATACATACATACACACATACATCCAATTTTATATATATCGATTATCGATAAATGGGTGACGTGCGTGCCTCAATGTTCTGGGGTACATTGAGATTATTGGTTGATTTGAGTAGCTTGATGGAATCCTTTAGGTATGAGGGTAGTTTTACTACCCAAAGTCTTTAGTAAAAGTTTACCATTTTGCTTGCGTTTGTGGTAAGAGAATTTACTAAAGTTCTAAACTTTTTTGCTCTAGAACACATAGATGCGACATAGATGCCAAATTTCTACTCTGTGATCTAAATGAATCTTTAATCTTCAAGCAACTCAAAACTGGACTCAAAGATGTATTAGGTTGCAAACCGTTTATCCTTAACTACTGATTACATACACTACTTTAAACATACAGTACATCTTTCTCATTACAATGCATCTCTACCAAGCTTTAATAACCCGGTAAACATTTTCTAATAGGTCATGACATCTACTTAGCCCTCATAGGCAACTTGTTTTTCATTTGAACTCTCATAAATTCACCCATAATGTATTCTGAACATTATGACTGCAACATTTTATTAACAGCATTTAAATCCTGATGATTTGTTTTGAACATAACATTGTATCAATATGATATCATCTCATTCTGGTCTCATGTACGTATTATATATTTACTTGTATATATCATTATTACTTTGTGTTTTGCACGTTGCATTAATTACCATTGAATTATTATGTAACAAATTTGCGTACCATCTACACTGCATATATCCATTACCGGCATCACACCAACACACTGTAATCTTGCCTATACCATAATTATTATTATTATTATTATACAGTATTTATATAGTCCCATCATATTACGCAGCGCTGTACAGAGTCCATAGTTGTGTCACTAACTGTCCCTCAAAGGAGCTCACAATCTAATGTCCCTACCATAGTCATATGTCATTAATGTAGTCTAGGTCAATTTTAGGGGGAAGCCAATGAACCTAACTGCATGTTTTTGGGATGTGGGAGGAAACCGGAGTACCCGGAGGAAACCCACGCAGACACGGGGAGAACCTGCAAACTCCATGCAGATAGTGTCCTGGCTGGGATTCGAACCTAGGACCTAGCGCTGCAAAGGCCAGAGTGCTAACCCCTGAGCCACCGTATAATGACCACATCCTAAGATACCCAGTTACACCAGACTTTTATCCATATACACCTAACATTCATTCTGTAACATCTCCCTGTACTTCCCCCCCTCCCTCCTCCCAACCCCCAAACCCCATTCCCACCTAGAATTATTCTGCATAACACCATCCATCCTTCTCAAATCTCCTATTCTCGTCATATTTAACATCAGTATTCCACCTCTTAGTACCTCCTCCTTCCCTCCCTTGATGCCCGCCCTGGACTACTAGTGAGGGACCCAGAGTCCTAACTTAGGACACCTATTAGCTGTATGTCAAACGCCATGGCGGCAATCACTCCTCCGTTAACCTGCAGCTTTGCTGCGAATTGTTGAGCCACCCCTAATTCACATTGGGGGGGTCAATTAAGCTCCCAATGTGGGCCTCTTGGAAGGGCAGATGTAATCTCCTCCCAAACATTACACATGCGTGGGTATCAACACCATTGTGTACTACTCAGTAAGGGTGGAAACAGCCTCCCATCACCCTACTACGCACAGGCCAACGCTAGTTTCGGCGCATGTCACGTATTCATTCATTATATCACATATAGCGAGGGAATGCCTTGCAATAGCCTCTAGTGGTTCCTACGAATATTTTATTTCTGACACTACCACTGCTAACTGTTTCCTCTCTGTCTCCTGTGGGATACTCAGGCATAAGTAAATCCGAGTATAAGCTGAGGTACCTATTTTTAACTTGGAAAACAGGAAAACTTGATTGACTCGAGTATAGGCCGAGAGTGGGAAATGCTGCAGCTACTGGCAAGTTTCAATATTCAAAAAAATACCAATAAAATTACATAATACGGCCATTACAGCCATAATACGGTAAACAAATACCATAGTGAGAATGTAGTGGTTAGGTAGGTATACTACTTACCATACCTAACCACTAATTTTTTTTTTCTCCCAGGTGGTAAGATTCTGTCCGGAAAAAGTGGCTGAAAGTGGTACAAAGCGGTACTGCATTTAGCCACTGTAGCCCCCCTAGTGTTCTAATTCTGTCCGTATTTCCACACAAAAAGCATTACATTTTTTTGCACAGAAACTTATTTTACATTGTAGGTCTATATTTCTTAGGCATACCTCACAGAAATATATCCAATTTTTAATAAATTTCATGATAAATTTTACAAAAATCTTTAAAAAAAAAATATATATATATATATATATATATATATATATATATTATTCAAATATTTCATTGTATTAAACTTATTACAGCTATTTTGTATTGAATCCCAGCGGCTAAAGACAGAAGAAAAAAGACGTATCCGGAGCAGCTGCGGGGACCAGCAGGATGCCGGGGGACAACATGGCAACAAGGTATGTCGGGTTTTTCTTATGTTTTGTGCACTTTTGAATTTTGGCGCCGCCTACCCTCGCAGGCTTTTGCAGCCAGCATATTTCCAGAAAAGCACTGGACGCGGCTGCCGGATTGAGCTACTTATTGTATACTCACCTACCTATTAGCATTCTTACTGCTATGCCAAATATAAAATTGATTTTTTCCAGCATAATCCCAGTCTTTTTTCTTCCTTTCCATTGACATATGTATAAATATACATTTATATATATATATATATATATATATATATACCGTATTTTCCGGTGTATAAGGCGACTGGGCGTATAAGACGACCCCCCACTCTAACCAATCATTTGGGGGTCGTGTTATATGCCCAGTATTGTACTGTTCCTTCTGCCTGTCAGATCTCACTATTGTGAGAGAACTGAGAGGCAGAAAGAACTGTACACTACTAGTTCTAAGTAATGAATGGGCATGTTCCTTTAATGAATGGGCGTGTTCCAGTGAAGAGCCAATCCAGGCTCTCCACTGGAGAGCCAATCCAGGCTCACGTCCTGCTTTTCAGCTTACACGAGTCCTGCTGTGAAGCAAAGCGAGCCTGCCCAGGAGGACTCGTGTAAGCTGAAAAGCAGGAAGACAGAAGGAGGCACAGGAGGACTCGCAGGGACGCCAGACCAGAGAGGGGACTCGCGGGGACACCGGACGCTGCAGGTAAGTACTGGTACCCGGCGTACAAGACGACCCCTGACTTTTTCATAGATTTTTCGGGGTTAAAAAGTCGTCTTGTACGCCAGAAAATACGGTATATATATATATATATACATATATATATGACAGTTAACAACACTGTTGCCACACTGTACCACAAAACAGTGCATGCATCTGAACACATGCATTGGTCAAGTGCTCTGTGGTACATTTTTGCATGCATTGCAGAGTAGATTTTTTTACACAATGGCCTGTTTTACTAAAGCTCTCCAAGGCTGGTCAGAATGGACTATCATGAATGAACCTGGATGATAAAGTAAACATGGAATGGACTTCTTAAAAATGATTTGCTATTAGTTGGCTTAGTTAACAATTTTGCTATTAGATGCTATTCTTAGTTTTTTGTACCAAGTTCTCCCATGAAAGTCTATCTTCTCAAGTCTTGGGAACCTTACGCACCAGGCCCATTGCTTTAGATCATATAGTAGCACATTGCAATCAATACAGTTAAATTATTTTTTTCCCCACTGCACACAAATGCAGGAAATTATTCCAACGCAAAGCAAAGCTGTTTGCCTTGTCTGTGCAATGAGATTGCATTGACCAGTTGCAACTCAATGCATGTTATTAAAACTGGTTCTTCCATAGGATGTGTCCTCTGTTATCTAAATCCCTGGTATTTTTTAAAAAAAAACAGAGACCAGAAAGATAATGATGTTTGGGAATACTTTTCTTATCAGATGGGGAATCTAAATGTGAATGGATAATTTGACTATTTAATCTCTTTCTGCTACATTTAATTATATCAGCCCAGGGGTAAAAAGTAACAGAAGTGAGGTGTCTAGATTAAATTAGATGGTCTAATATGACAATGGTATGTTATTGCATATTTTGAACACCATGTATTTCATGTAATAAAGAAGAGTTGTAGCTAGTACAGATTATCTATTATGACATATGAAGACACCAAGGGACTATTGCCACCAGCAGGCTGCAGGCAGGCATATTGTGGTACTGATAGGATCACATTCCTTTAAGTTACTAAGTGCCCTTACTATTTCTAGAGGCAGAAAAAACATAAGATAGTAAAAGAAAATGAACTGCTCACTATGAAGAAATGTAAATGAGATGCAGTTATCTTAGACACTCAGTGGATGTTTTATTTGTGAATTAAGGTTTGCTGGCACCCGGTTGGAGGCCTACACAGAGTTTTTCCATGATCTTGCTGAGCTCAGCCTAATTTGTTATTTTTTTTCTAGGACATGCAGTACAGCTGTCTACTCTGGGACTTCTGCCTTTATACCTAAACTAATTAATTATTTAATTAGCCAGCGCCTGCGGCAATAGCCAGGGCATCCAAACATCGCAAGGCGCTGCTAGAGGAATGCTAAAATGGATGCGTGTTCACTCCGACTACTTACCCTAGACATATCCCTTTCTCCACCAGAGCATGTATTCCCAGGTTGATCAATTATTTAATGCATTTCATCCTCTTTCTCAGTTCCCTAAAGAGTGTTGTTCTAAATTAAATACATTCCTCTTTGAATCAGCTTGACTTTCAGACAGCAAATGAGATCATTTAAATACTGAATCTCACCTGAAAGCAAATGCATTTTCCTTTTCATTCCTGATTCTTTTCTTTAGTTGATGCCTGTTGTTTTTGTTGTTGAAGTCTGCTTTGTTATTACTCACACCATTTATCTAGAAGCACAAACACACAATGAGTCTAATTTACTAAAGGAAATGCTGAGGAGCATTGAGAAATAGGTATGAAAAAACAGTTACTCCTATGCTAAGGGTTACCATGAGCACCTAAAAATGCACCCAATAAACAATCTTAACTGATCTGCTAAAGCTGATTATTGTATGGAGTAGTTGTGAGTGGGTGAATTTCACAAACTTGCGCAAATATATAGTTTTCCCTGGATAATCTAATTTTCACAAAAATTTCATGACAATGGTGTTTATTTTCACAATCCAAATGCAACCAATATGGTGTTCCCAGGTGTCACTGCAAAGCATACCAAGCATATAAAGCCACCCACTGTGCTAGGCTTTGCAACTATATATGACAACAAAAGAGCTTTGCAACTACACACGAGCTTTTACAACTAGAAGAAAACATTTTACAGCTGAAGTCCAGTCTCTGTGATACAAGGTCAGTTTTGTATTGAGGGAGAGACCTAAGGCTTTATATCTGCTGAGACTGATGACTACTTTTGTCATTCCTGTTAGTAGCTTTTCAGTGCTGCTGCTGCCTCATATCACTGTGTAATAGAAACCACCAGTACATAGCACAAACTGTGTATTTACTACAGTCTACAGTGAGAACACTACACAGAGGTACATATTACATAGTCTGCCTTCATAACTCCAAGATTTTCTGTATATTCCACAGTTTAAAGTTAATTATTTATACCAATATACATACATTCTTCTGTAGTGACACTGAGATTCTTCATTCCCTAGGTATTAGGAATTCGAAATTGTATAAAGGTAGAAGCAGGCATAGTTATGATTTTGGACTGAGTTTTTTTGTTGTTGTCATTGTCATGTCATGTTTCAATGTCACTGATGCAATGGATGTTTTATCCTGAGTTTGTATACATTAGATGCTTTCACACTTTATCAATAAAATAATGTTTTGTATGGAGGTGGGTGAAAAACATCCAAATTCCAAGTTGTTCCTTTATACTGAAGTTTGACATTATTTTTTTTACAAATATTGTAGTTCATTTTTACTTGCTAGAGAAAACATTCCCCAAGTGAATGTTTATGAGGAAAGTTTATTTTTTTTTAAACAAAAAACACTTTGATTTAATAGATTTACTTTAAGAACTGATGTCTGCACTTGCAGTTAGCTTTAATGAAATAAATAGGTTCTGTAAGGAACTTACCCGCCCTGCGAGCCCGCGGTGTCCCTGGGGTTCCCAGCCACAGAGGGAGACGCCGCTGTAGCAGGCAGCATGGCCGAGGCTGCTGCTCTGCTCGCAGCTTGTCTGTCTCTACAGGCGGAGTGATCCGCCCTGGCCAAATTACTGTTCAGCCAGGCAGCAGCCCTTGCATCCCTTTGGTTGTGGTTCCTGCTCCCAGCACTCCTTTGCAAGTGCAAAGTAGTGCACGTCCTAGGGGTACTGTGGGAAGAGGTGCGCGTGTCACCATGCGTCCCTCTTGTACCCCCCGAGGGCGTGGCACATTAGTGGAGTTAATTTGAATTCCGTGCGGCCAATCAGCCGCAGGGGATTTACTCAGTCTCCCATCAGACAGTGCCAGGTGGCGCAAGGTGATTGGTCATCCTGGCCATTTAAGGAGAGCCTGTCCTGTACACCATTGCCCAGTATAGCCTCTGTTACCACAGTGTGCTTGGGTGTGTCTTTGTGTACTTTAAACTTTATCTGCTTGTCATCTCCTCAGTGACCTGGTCTGAAACTAACTCTGATTGAACTCTGCCAGCCCTGACCTCGGATTGTTATTGACCATTCTGCCTGCTGCCTGCCCTGACCTCGGATTGTTACTGACCTGCATTTGCCTTATCCTTCTGTACCTCGCTTGATTGAATTTAACCCTTGCTGTGCTGTACCATTTTTGAATAAACCTGATTCAAGGATATCTGGAGTTGGTTGTGGTTTGTGTGCCCAGGCGCATTACAGGTTCTCTTTTCAACTACCAATCGCTTGTTTTGCTTGGCTTTCCTGTCGCATGCATTTAAAAGCTCTTTGCATTCCTTAAGAAAAACAAAAAACACCTAAATTACCCTAACTTTCTTCTTGACTACAATGTATTGTGCTTTATTTAGAGGTGTCGGTGACTGGTGGGATTGTGATCCACGGGCTCCACAAAGTGATGACTAAAGACTTCGAAATAAAATAAAAAATAATGCAATCCTAAAACACTGTGTGGCACAATGTTCTAGGAAATGTTAGTATACAGGCTGCAATCAAAAAGGTCTTTTATTTATTCAAATAATTGAATGTAATTAGCTCATAAACATGTACTACAAAACAAAGTACATTGTAGCTCCACATTGTAGCCTAACAAATTTTTGTATTATTTTTTTTTTTTTTATGTTTGTGTTGAAAAAATATTATTGATGAAGTAATTATGAGTTTATTAGTTGATCAATTTTTAATTAAAATCCTCTAGATACATTAAGAATAATCACTAACTCAGTAATCTGTATTTGCTTTTTTATGTACACATTTGAATACCATGACCCTATTTTTTTAATGAAAATATGTTTGTGTAAAAGCATAATCGACTTGTTCTAGGCTGCGTAAGTTCAAATATTGTCGCAGGAAAAGATCTTTCATGATTGTTTCCAGTAACAAAAGAGTGAGAAATGAATGAACCAACACTGTACACACGATGCAGTTCTGTTCTATGGAAAGGGGAGGGGAGAGAAAGAGCGAGCGGCACCCCGCTGTGCGCTTCTCTATTGACATTTATTGTGGTCATTCAAGGACGTCGAGTGACCTCTGTACACATGTCAGATTGTCGCCCGAGACGCTAGAATCATGTAACTTGTTTACATAGTCTTACTTCCAAAAATACATTTTTATTTCTTCATTAAACAATTTAATTTGTAAATGTCCAAGTTTAAAATTAGATGAACACAATAAAATATTAATCTGTTAAATGTACTCCATCTAAAAATATCTAATAAATGTAAACATATCATGCATTTTTACTATATTGTCTTCCAGCCAATCACAATTATTACATACACAAAGCAGTTCACAACATTCCCAAGTAAGAGAATGATTGACTGAGCAGGATTAGTTGCTAAGAAACATAGTGATGATAGACATGCGTTGTAGTTACTATATGACAAGTAAAATACAGTTTTATGAAAATTGATTGGAATGTATACTACTCCTTCTTAAAATAGTATTGGCTTAATACTGTATCTCTGCTGTATATTTCATTCACTGCAATTTAGAATGATAACCATGAACTAAAAAAAGAAGTTGTTACATCAGATTCTGTATTTGATTTTCTTGAAAAAGGATTCTTGCTAAATTAAGCCAACTGTCATTATGACATCAGTTGGCAATGACATTTTATCTGATGCTGCAATGTGCAAGTCTGTTAAGGTACATCAACCACGGGCAAATATACGATATAGATTTACTATAAATGTAAAAAAAAAAAAAGAAAGCAAGAGATTAAGTTTTGTTATCAATTATTTCAGAATAATGTTACATTACATGGGCTGAAACCAAAACCCTGGATTTTTTTTCTTTTTTTTACTTTTTTAGTTTAATTTATTGAAGATGAGAATACACTGATGAAAACTGCTGTAGCGTACATTCCCTGGATAAATATATATTTTTATGTACATGTTTTCATCCTAACAGTGATAAGGACTAAAAATGACAATCACTATGCATGTATCGATCTTGCAAAACTTTAAACTGCCCTCTGTGTTGACTTATGCTTTATGGTCTACTTGCTAGGATATAGTTTTTAATTTCAGGCTTGGTTAATTACATCAGTCATGTAAGAGGAAATATAACACAACTCTTTAATGTTTCTTATTAAGTGAATAAATAAATACATGGATCAGAAGTAAAGAATTGATTCATTCAGAACGACCAAACTAAAGACCTGGGGAAGATTTTTTTCTTGTTCAGCTACCAGTTTACTAGGGTTATACCTTATATTATTTTACAACACACTAAAGGAAGAACATATGATTACAGAGTTATTAAAGATTATGCTAATTCATTTGATCAAATAAGTTTCTAGTTGGTCGATTTAGAGAAAATATACTTTGTCAAGGTTACAACATTTTACAGCACATATGCTCATGTTGGTCCTTTGCCATCATTAATATTGAGTATATGACTAGGTCTTAGTCCTGCTAAATTTGAGGCCTACATACAGTACCAATAAATACAAATATGCAATGTTCTCTACTTCAGTGGCCCTCAACCTTTTTGACCAGAGGGAGCCATGTGTTACTCCCCCAGAAACCTCCAGAGTGACGTCATGATTCTAGAACCTGCCCACTCAGACCTGCGATGGTAGAGTGGATAGATTGTGTCCAGTGACCCACCGCCCTGAGCCTGCGATACATACAGGGGACATGGTCAATGTCTCTGGCCGGTGCGCCCCCAAAGCGGGGGACTGCTGTTTTCCATGCTCTCGCAGCCCCAGGGGTTGGGGACCCTTGTCCTACTTTAAATACAAATACTGTCAACTTATGACTTTTTTTATTTGTTTGAGAATATAGACTATCATGGAATATTCTGGGTGATCCAGCAACCCTGGAATGAATGTTGTCCAGTAAAGAAAACATTTGTCAAAAAACAGCAAACAATTTGTCCATTCCAGCTTTGCCAGATCTTCCATGATAGATCTTTTCCAGTTTGAGAGAGCTATAATAAATAAGGTCCCTTGTGTTAGCTTTCTGCAACCCCTGAAAAGCAAAGCTCAGACTGGAAAAGAGAGGGACAGAGCTGCAAAAATAGTTATGTCGCTTTGTACTTGTTCTAACAAGGAATATGGGGACAGTAGAGGGAACATAGTGAGCACATAGTAAGGCAGGGATGTGAACTAATTTTGTTGCTTGAAAAAATCAGTCATTGAGGAAAGAAGGGCAAACTGCACATAGACCTTCTTGTCCATATCTGTAGCAGTATTCCAAATTTTAGTTCATGTCAGACTGGGGGAAAAGTTATGCAAGTTAATTGGTGGTCAGGTGCCTCGGATGCTACAAGTAGCTTTTAATTGCAGTAACCCCATATAGAAAAAAGAGCGATATATATCTATATATATATATGTATTTAAAAACACCCATTTTTATATATTGACTGTGTGCCTAAGGATCCACACATTTCACATTGATTTATTGATTTAGCAGAAAAAAGTTAGAAAAAAAATGTATTAGAATAAAGTGACAAGAGGATGGCATTTTAAATATGGAATATACCCCTGTCACTGTACAGCCAATATAGTGATTGAGGTATATTTGCTTCTGAAATTGAATTTTTTCCTTTAAATTCTATAGGCTGAAAAGACACCTTAAGCAACAAATAAGAAGAGTTGTTTGTGCTGTCCGGGGAGGAAGCAGAATTCATATAAACTTAAAGATTGCATGCCAAATCTGACATTCTCTACTGAGCTGGATTTGCAGATGAGAAATGGATTGTTCCCGCAGAGCTGCCGACACCTTTGATATATTTCAATCGTGTATCCTGTGGCGGTGAAATTCATAGGGACTGAGGCAGAGCAGATGAAAAATTGTGCTGTGCAACACTAAGAAAGGAATGTCTCAGTCTCCTAAAATATGTCCAAGGTTTAACGTTGCCCCTTTAATCTACTTTATTTTTTTCAATATTTTTATAGTGAAATAAACTGCATTTGTTCATTTGCTCCCCAAAGTTTCCAGGTTACCTTTCCCAAATCAAGTCAGCCCAAGGTCACTCCATGTGAGATGTTTGCCTCTAGGCCATGTGAAAAATAGGACTTCAGTGAAAAAAATTCATAAACATTTGTTTGAGCATTTTGCCAGTGGATGAACACAGAATTCAGTCGATCTTTTTTTCTCTAGACACAGGTTTTTAGGAAACTTATTGAAAAATATTTAAGGATAATAAATTACATAATAATGATTGGCTTTTGTAAGAGTGAGGATGGAAGTCCAAGAGAAACCCCCCCTTTAAATCAGAGTCCCAATTTTACATTAGAGCTTCCTAATTAACAATAATGTCTCCTACCGCACATCCAGGTGCCTTACTAGACACCAGTAGCTCTATTCTATAATTACATGCTGCCAAAAATTGTAATTTATTTGACTTATTTTTACCATCAATTTGGAAATATAGACAATTTTGTACAATTTTGATATTCATTAAAAACATTTGTTAAAAACAATTTTGAAATCAGACAAGGCAATACTGAACAACATCCACACACAACCGTAGGAGTGATAGTGATTTATGAAAGTCAAGTAATCAAATACGGTTTGGGTTACCTGTCCTGCAACCCACCCAATCAAATGCCATTTTGGTGAAGACAAAATTGCTGGCTAAAAGACTTTCTTATCTCAGTGGTGTCTTCCAATGACCGTTATACCACTACTGCATATGCAGGGATATCAGCACCAAAAGCAGTGCTGTGGGGGAATAGGTGAATAATGCTCCCGGAAATGTCAGTTTCTGTACAGATTTCAGCTGCTGATTTCTCTTTAAGGATAGCAAGAATAGCATTTATGAGTACCAAAACAACTTTACATAGCACAAATCCCAATCATTAGGTTATTACTGCTCAGAGAAATGCAAAATAATTTAACATAACACCACGTTAGGTACAGTAAATTGTGCCGTCTGATTAAAAATGACCTTCAGATTATAAATATAAAATAGTACTTTGATTTTGAAGCTTTCAAATATCTTATAATTACAGAAGATTATTAAAGAATTTCTTGTGTGGTTTCAAGACTTTGGACACATATAGACTGGAATCATTAAAATGACATTTTGCCTTAAACTCACTTGATTAGTCCCAGTTTCCAAATTTTCCAAATACGACTTTGCATTAACTATTCATTTGAATTCTTGTGATAAATAAGTAAAATATAATGAAATGGCATTGAAATAATTTACTATCTGTCAGGAATAATAAATGATCTCGATAATTAGCTATATTTTGCCTGTTCTCTGATTCCTAGATTTATTTCATGCATCTGTTTGGTTGATCAAGTAAAGGCAATGTAATATTTCATTAACCTATGGAAATCAATATCTTTTTCTTGTTGTGAAAAATACTCAGGGTTATCAGGTGACAAGAAATTCAATGATATGCAAAAAGTGAGAAAGATTGCCTTCAGGGCGTATCGACACATGTCGGGGCTACTTACACTTGACATGAATTAACCGCTGTCTTGTCAGTTTTGATGATCATGCTTTTCGGCTATGCTACACTGGCTTTTAATCTTAGTCTGTAAGGTGTGCAGCAATGCCCTTGAGTTTGAGGCTCCAAATAATAAACACTGTATAGTGCATCTATGAAATTATCGGACAAGTATACATATTGACAATTTAAACATTTTTCCAATTAATTCTCAATAGTTAACCTGTTTTAAATACAAACAGCATACATATATAGCAAGAATATTTGCAGAAAAAGTAGGGGTCAAAACTGCAGGTATACAGAAACAATTTCCAACTGTAAAATGTTAAAGTTTAAACATAGCTTAAGCAGCAAAATTATATAGCAAGCTATTTGCCTGCCTATAATCAAAGCCAATAATACTGCATTTATTTCTTGTTAACATTGCCAAGATAAAACATCACAAGTAAAAACAGTATCTAGTTAAACATATGGACTGTTCAATAACAATCAATATTGTGAAATTTAGATTTGTAGCAATCCAAAATGATTACTAGTATTAGTTAGTCACATGCAGCTGGACTTATTCTTGCAATGTTGAGAACGATTCACAACTTCCCAAGACTTTGGCCCTGATTTATTAAAATTCTCCAAGGCTGGAGGGAATAAACTTTCATCAGTGAAGCTATTGTTAGCAAATGTTTTCAATCCTGGACCAGATACATTCCAGGTTTGCTGGATCACCCAGCTTCACTGATGAAAGTGTATTCTCTCCAGTCTTGGAGAACTTTAATAAATCAGGGCCTTTGCATTAGTTCTATCATCATAGGAAATGCTGGGGTATATACACCCCTTGTAAAACCAACTTAGGTGAGATTTAGTGATGTCAGTACACTGTATTTTAACCTCCCTAGAAGTAACCCCGAGTGCGACTCGGGGTGGAAAAAAGTTGCTAAAAGTGGTAACCCCGAGTCACACTCGGGGTATGTAAACCTATGGGAAGGTTAGTAAATAGAGCATTTACCTGATCCACCGGCATCCCGCGATCTCCGTCTTCTTTCTTCTTCCTTCTACCTGCTTCTGCATCCGATGAGTCACCGGGGAGTTCCCAGTGACGTCGGTACGTGTGTACGTTGCCGGCGGGTGGGGCAGGAAATTCAAAATCCATTTGTATTCCATTCAATACAAAATAACTGTATTGAATGCAATACATTGGATTTATATGTGTAAAAGCAGTACATTGTTTCCAAGAACATTTATTTTACAGTATATATACTACTATGAGTATATTTTGTATTTTTTTTTTAAATTTAAAAAAATTAAATTTTTTTTTTTAATATATAGATTTTTTAACTTATTCAATTTATTGTTTTTACATGATTTTGTGTTTCAAACTTTATTATACTCATACTATTATACTATACTGTAAAGTAAATTTTCATGAAAAATAATGTACCGCTTTTAGACATATAAAACCGGAAAGAAATGAACGGCTAGGGAGGTTAAAGGCTTGCTGGAAAAACAACTAAACTCAACCTGCAAGCCTCTGCAATAATGGCTACTGTAACACTAAGACCCAGGGCAGAAAAAAATATGATAGGTCTGAAATAGGAAAAATATCAACTGCAAAGAGATAAAAGGTTCCCTGCTTTTTGGGTAAAACTTCCACAGTACAAGTCTTGTTCAGGGAATGTTTTTGAAAGTCCTGTTTTTTAAATATAGCCCTATATAAAGCATCAGGTACAAACAATCTAGTTTGAAGAATGATTAATAAAAGATTGGTTAATTGTACTGATAATACCAAAAAACAAATGTAGTAAAAAAAAAACACCTGAAAAACAATATAACATAATGAATCCAAATGAATGTAAAAGTTAACTAGTTTAAATGCCAAATTTGCTTACAGTTTCTGATACAAGATTCCAAAAGTGAAAATGATTGGTTGCTTATCAATAACCTGCTAACCACATAGTCTGTATTAGCTCCCAAATATCATTTCTCAAACTAATTAGCACCAGAGTCTCTCAATTTGAAAAGAAGACACTTTTCCAGTGTGAGGAACAGAGTGACCCTGTTCTTATAACAAATCTGTAACAACGATCCGTAATTCAACAAAACTAACCAATTAATTGGCAGCAGGAACTGAAATATGTTTCACAATGCATTCACCTGTTGTATAATTGTTCTTCTAATGCAGATTTTTTATTACTAATCATTGTAAATAAACTCTCTAATCATAGTAAAATAAATCTCTCATTAGGGGCTTTAATTTTTCCTTTGCTTCATTTTTATTTCTGTTTCTTAGTTATATAAATGTTAAGATTTAAGGCTCATTATTACTTGGAATTATTTTACTCATTTTCTGAATAAAATTTTTAATTTTATATAATATATACATTTTTTTTTCATCTACTTTTTTATCCATAATTTTGTGAGGGAAAAAGTTTTCTGTGTTTTCTATTCAATTAAAGACATTCTATTCCAATTAATCCTTTCAAATGTGAAGTTGCCAGGCACTAAGGTAATAACTTACTTTATGGTGCTACAATCCTTGAAGAGCTTTTGTCATTCCTTAATCTGCTTTTCATTCCCGTGCGCATAAACGGGAGTTTCGTTGTTCCAACCTGGCCAATCAAGAATCAGAACATTCCAAACCCAAATGAAGACTGGGAGAAGGTGTAAGCACTAGCAAAAGAGTGTGGAGAGGTGAGTTTAGTAAACTAATTGTGGACAGGCAGGTAAGTTTATTTAACTGCAGAAGAGTCATTGATGATCCCTTCTGTAATAAAGAATCTGGCTACTTTGAACATTTTTAACTTTAATTCGACTTTAATGACATCACAAAAAATTTTGTGTTTCAAACGTTATTATACTCATACCATTATATTATACTGTAAAATAAATTTTCATTAAAAACAATACCGCTTTTAGACAATATTATATAGATATAAATCTGGACAGAAATGAACCGCCCAGGAGGTTAAAATATAAAAACTCTATCCCATTTATTGTTCTGAACTTGGTTGAATAGTAATATTCTATAATGGTTATAACTCAATTTACCTTTTCAATTGGGTGCTCTTTGCGGTGATCACCTGAATAGATCTATCAATATGTAACACAAACCAGAGTTTGTTCATTTTATTTTTTGGTACTGACCTTTTTAATTTTTTTCTATTCCTATATTATTCCACAAAGTAAGTGAATTAAATCTCCCAATACATTGTATAGTACAAATCTGTTTCCTCCTTTTTTTTCCAATAACTGATTCTGCCAAGGGGCCAGAGGTGCTCAAGAGACAGAGCGAGCGCCATGCACAGGTCAAGGTCAGCCAGACATGGTATCCAAGGGGTTGGAGGGGGCAGAATGGCCAGAACACAGAGCCATGGTTATACACAGGTTCTGGACAGCCAGGTATCCAAAAGGCTACAGGCAGCAAGGTTGAGGTCAAGACAAAGTCATTGTGTGCAGCAAGCTAAAAGGGTCATGCAGGAGAATGGAAAACATCAGAAACACACGAGTCTATAGAAATAAAAGCTTTAATGAATTGGTCAGATGATGGACAGGTAGACACAAATCACTCATTCGATTGGAAAGAAGCACTGGAGTGGCAGGATGGTGTGGGCGTACTAACACAAGACTATTGCTTTGGTTGGAGTCAGAAGAGGTTCACCTGAATCTCTAAGCTAAGTGAATATTCCTCTACAGAGTGATAATTTACTTTAATAAATAAAATGCTTTGCTAAATCAAACCTTTTGTTTTCCTAACACTGTACTACATACCACATAACTCCAGGCATTAAGGTGGTTTGTGCATAGTTGCTCTCTCTTTAAGTCAGATAATCGGCTGGTAAAATTCACTGAACATTGATATGAATTTGTCAGTGCACATGATGCCTAAATCCATCATGCAAAGGCTTTAGAACAGATATGCTATAAATGGGTCTTTGCTGTGACAGACATGAGACTCAGGTTGGTTTATTGAGCCTAACGAGTGCCATCAATTTACCATGCTACCCTTTAGTTTTAAGAATTACAGGTGGAACATAAATTAAATTATATTTTCCTATTTCTGGGCTGCTATGAACCCAATAAATGGTCTGAAAATGTGCCCTCAATTCCGGCTGCTGCTTTCTATTATACTAATACCTCTTTACTAATGAGTGTGATATAAAACAATGCTTCTACCACTAAGATGTCATCTAATTGATGATAGTAAATATGATGGTGGTGAAAAATAGTAAACATATGTATCTTTTCTCTTTACTGCCTGCACTAATACAGACAAGAAGTGATGCCATCATGGTACCTATATATTTAATCCATGTTTACTGGTAAAAGTATCAACCAATGTTATCGGCCCTAGGAAAGCACTGTTGCATATGTATGTATTGTGTTTAATGTTTTAATAAATGAACAGAATTACACTATTAGAGCTCTTTTATTTATGAGGACAGGAGGCAAAAGTATATCCTGTATATGTGAATGAATATTTATGAAGTGGAATTAATAAATACTCAGAGGAAGGAAAGGGATTGAAAAATTGATCATGGAATATGAAAATTGATATGTTACTAAACGCAATAAACTTTCTATGTTATAGAGGTCAAAAAGACTTGATGAGAGTCTGGCCATGGGGAAGTTGGTGGGTGTTCCAGAATGTTATTGTGGAAAGGAAAGATTATTTTTCCTGCTAGATATTACATCTGTTTTTTATGGTTGTATCATTTGATTGGCGGATGGACATTTATTAAAGTGCTATACATAGATGTATTTATTGCATTTTTATTGTACTTCAGTGATGACTTACCTGCTTATTTGTGACTTTTATAAAAAAAATCCCTATTTAGCAGGTGGAACAATAGATGTACATTAATTTATATGAATTTTAAAAAGTGTAAAATTTATTGCAGACCCTAGTGAGTTAGTTCTTATGATGAAAAAATCCAGCTATGGCAATGGTAATGGATCTCTCTATAATTCACCACTGAATGTGAGCATTCAGAAAATTGTTAAGTACACATCTTCCTAAAGCATTTAGGTTTTGAGAATGTAATGTTTCAAAAATAAAAGGACTAGTTTTAAAGTTTAACAGCACAACATTACATTTCCTTACATGTAGCACAGCAAAGGCTTATATGAAGTTACCAGATTTTCTGAAAATTAGAACTTTTTGAGAAACTAAACAGTAATAGAAGATATTCATTATCTTTCTTGGATGAAGTGCTGCTATGGGTTCCTAAGGTTGGTCGCAGAAGGAAAAACCTAGGCACATGGCCATATGATCCATGTTTAAAGTGCATGCCACGGTGGGCTCCATAACAGATTCATCACTTCCTGCCCTGCCAGCAATGGGCCTGATTTATTAAGGCTTTCCTAGACTGAAGAATATAGATTATAATGGGTGAACCAGTAAAGGATCTGGTCCAGGTCTGAAAACATTTGCAAATAATAGCATATGATTTTTGGGAAATTCATTCAAGGTCTGCTGGATCACCCAGGATCTCCCATGATAGTCTATCTCTCCAGACTTGGAGAGCTTCAAAAAATCAGGCCCATAGACTGAAATATGTTGAACAGCTATCTTTTTTATATGTTTAAAGTTTACAATAAAACAATGTAAAGTTTGTTACAATGTACTTTTCTCAACATATTTTGTACATCTAGATTGAAACGTTTGGTAAAAGCACTCCAAGACAATACATTCAGGAAGAACTACAATTTATCTATTTCTCTGAATAAGTATTTTTTAATTGCATTCTCTTTGTTAGCATTGAATAGAACACAGTCATAAACAATAGCCTAAAATATCTATCCATGTAAGGAATCAGGTACAGTACACTTGATGATATTTATTTTTTTTATTCCATTTTATTTAACTTCTAATTACCTTTTTTTAGTAGAGAAATATTAGAACCACTGTCACTTTCTGTGTGACTGTGGCAGGTTCCCCCATTATCACCAATACATATTGGGTCTGATTTATTAAAGCACTCCAAGGTTGGAGAAGATACACTTTCATCAGTTAAGCTGAGTGATCCAGGAAACCTGGAATTGATCTGGTCAAGAATTGAAAACATTTGCTAACAAATAGCAAATTACTTTTAAGAAATACCTTCCAGGTTTGCTGGATCACCCAGCTTCACTGATGAAAGTGTATTCTCCCCAGCCTTGGAATGTTTTATTAAATCAGGCCCAATGTAAGGGAATGACTCCCTTTAGTGCTGAAATGCAAAAAAAAGAACCATAGTTTCTAATTTTTTCCATCTAAACGATAGCTGAGCAAAAGTTTTAGGGTTGTCATTTTATGTTTTATATTTTATGATGGGATTGGCTAATCCTCCTTTTCAGGAATCGATATGAACAGCATCTCCATTATTTTTTTCCAGCAAATAGGTTAACATAGCTCTATGTCAGCTCTTAAATATAAAGATTGCTTTAATTTGCAGAATTTTACCTACAGTAGGAGCAATATATATTTTGACCAGTCTATTTTTATAAGTTATTTTGTATTACAAATTGCTAGTCTAAAGGTATGTGGAAATCATTGGTGCTATCTTAGAAAGGAAAAACATTTTTATTTCAAAATAAAAAATTATTTGAGGTGAAAATATTTCAATTTTATTTCAACATACATAAAAGGAAATGGACTACTTTGATTTTCTATAAACTTGCAGTAAGCTTTTCACTGTTAGAAACCTCATATTTATGAATTACATTTTAAATTAGATACTTTACACTTCTGCAAACATAGGCATTTTTACGCTAAGTTGAAAAAGCAGTGTGGTCATGTTTGTCTTCTTGTCTATTTTCTTTCTGTCGTTTAGCAATTTAAATAAAATGTTATAGCAGTAGAACCGTCTATTCAGTGATTTAGTGCATGAAAAGTATTTTGGGCATTTTAGAGTTTTCAAAGGACCCATATATAAAGCATTCCAAAGAGTAATTTCAGAGCTAATTTAGGAACTGATAGCTATTCAGCACCTGGGACACGTATATTCGATTTTCAAGGTGTCTTGTTGAAGCAGAATTTTATTTTTAACTTGTCTTGCCACTTTTTTACACATGCCTTTCCTATTTTTTAAACTTTTACCTTTAGGTTATTACTGTTACCTTTAGGTTTTTTTTACATACTTATTTATTAAGGAAGAATTTTACCAATGAGATCCCACTAAGCAATGTACAGACCTGCAAGTGTCTATACTTTCTGCAGGTATATGTAGGAAACAGTGGTATATCCCTTTATATATATATATATATATATATATATACATATAGTGAATTATAATTCCTCAGATCCACAGAGGAGACTTTGGCTCTAGGATCTACACAAATGTTTGTCATTAGATGAGCTATAATTTAAGATTAAAATGCTCAAAAGGGAATACATTTTATATCAGTATTTCATTCTCTATATGCATAATCTTTGTTTTACATATACAAGTTGATATATATATATATATATATATATATATATAAATATATAAAATGCACACAGAAAATTCAGCTCTTCTACTTTATGCCTTATTTTGTCTTACAGTGATAACTTTATCTTGATCTAAGATAACCAAGTAATACACGCATTTGTTTTAGACTAAAAAAGTAGTCTTACAGTACATAATCTTACAGTACATAAAAAAGTGATTTTATTTTAAAATAAACTATAAATATTTGATATTATTCTAAAATGACAGTAAAATTACATTTCCTCCTACTTTTTTTAACCTTTTTTTATGCAATGCTAAAAACTTCTAACAAAAAGCATTTTTACTATGTTATAAGAAAAAAATGTGCTTTTAAAATGTCCCTTTGACTGTAAAATTCCCCTGAAAAGTAGTAGCCCCCTTAATCAATGAGCTTCTGCAATGTCACCCATGAACCTTTAGCAACATGTGGTGGCAGACTGCATGCCAATGTATTTCCTGGTACACACCCACAGCATCTCCAGGGAAAGACCAGCAATTGATCCATATTAGATCCATACTTCCATGTCCTCATACGTCCTGGTAGTTATGATGACGTGCAAGGAATGGCAACTGCAGATTTTAATTAAAAAAATTTTTTAACGTAAATATTTAAAAAAAAATACTCTTTGCTGTTTTTTCCTGGGATAAATTCAAATAGGTCTTATTTCTATATAGTATAGTTTTGGCTATATTGCTAAATATTACATTTAGTAAGAGTAAATGATAGTGTCTATGTATTTTAGTATTACAACACAGTTTGTATACTACTCTGATATTTGTATACACAGTTTCCTCTAGTAGCTGGAGCTATTGTATGAGCCATACATAATGATAATCAAATGGTAATCAACAATATGTTAACATAGAACCCTATTGTGTATTAGCTGCAGGCATTGTTGATGTCTGAAGATACTTTGCATTTTGAACAGGTCTTTTTCTTAGGCTCATAGTCTTGATGATATGTTCGTCCTTTTTACTTCTGATAATGTGAACGTATCATGGATGCCCTTGATAGATCTCATATATCATTGCAGGGTGCTATGAAAGTCAATGTCTCATGTAGAACAGCAAGGAGAATCTTTTGTTGGTATATCTAAACATAAGGCTATTTTAAAATCAGTTTCTGCTCTGTTTAAAGTTGTGTCTGTTTAAAAAGTCAGATTCATATACAGAACAATCCTTTAATAAAGCAGGGTATTCTTATGATTAGAGGACATTTAAATTATTATGTAGAAAAGATTTTATTTATATAGAAAGAAATTAAAAAATAAGTAAAAACAGATGTAATATAAATTCAAGAGCCTATTAAAAGCATGAGTGTTCATTCTTTTACATTGCAACATTTTTTTGGTCCTGAAGCTTGTCCTTATTTTGAGGACATTAAACTGTGCTGCTAATAAAGTCTTATCCAAGAAAGGTCATTTCTAAGAACTTGGAAATCAATAAAATAATGTTGTGGGTACTGTTTGTTGTCCCAGCCCACAGGTTATTCATCAGATAACATTGAACTGTTATATGCTTAGGAAACTAAATTGAGGGATAAGGAAAATTAATAAACTATGGGTTTTCATTACAGAAAATTGGTTTATTTTATATAGTGAGTGTATACTTTCATTTTTATTATATTATTATTTTTGTTATATATACAATGGGCAAAATTAGAAAGTACAAAAAAACATTTTGGGCCCGCTAAGTATGATTATGGCATGATGGTTGAAATAAAGCATGATTTCAAGAGCTCCAGTTGTTCTGCAGAAATGCAACTACTGCAAGAAACTTTTCCAATCCTGCCTCCCCCCCTGGCTTTTTATATGACTACATGCAATGGACCCAATTGAGTATCATGGGAGAACCTCGGCAATCCAGCAATCCTGGAATGGATCTGGTTTAGAATTAAAAATATTTGAAAACTAGCTGGATAAGATTTTGAAAAAGTCCATTTCACGTTTACTGTATCTCCAAGGTTCTCCAATATAAGTCTATCTGACTTGATGTTTAAACCGCAGAACAGCTGAAAATAAGTAGATTTTTCTTTACTTTCTGGGAAGTGAAAGCTCCAGTCTTTGCTTTCTTGCAAATTACAGCCACAGCAGAAATCTGCAGATGTCTGGTCCCCTGCTATGAGCCAAGGTTCTTTCAGTTAGTCTCTATCGCACTACTGTGCTCTGTGGTGATGTAAAGCCTGGTAAAAAGAAACACATTACCAGGATTCCAGGGGCGGCTGTAGATATGCAAGAAACAATGTTTTCTTTTTTGGCTTCTTTGATTCACTTTGACTTTTTTTAGTAATAGGGACTCTCACCTTAAGTTATAGTTAAACTTCCCACTACATATTCACCCATACACAGATATCCCATCAAAGCTTTTATATAGAGGTTGGTATCTAATGATAAAACCTCTATAGATTGGTAGTTGGGGTTTTGTTAGTGATGGGTACAATTGTGGTCACATGAATCATGGAGGGTCCATCAAGTGCATTCCTTTAAGCATCTGATGATTGTTGAGATGCCATGCATGAGAAAAATGTCTGTAAATACCTGCTGGTTCAGGAATAATGATAGCCCCAGCCACAACATAGGCTGTTTTATGTCATGCATTATTAAAACTATCATTGTTCTAGACTGTTTAAAGTGTTCCTTAGCTAGGGTTCCTTCAAAATTTTCTAGGGGATCCTTGAGCAATGAGCAATTCATTAGGGATGAGTGAGCGAAATTTTAAAATTCGAATCGGGCTGTTCTCGCTTACTGAACATGTAAGCGAGAATGGCCTATGTAAATTGAGCCGTCCAGATCGAATTTTTGGGGACCTGCAAGAGCAATCAGGGGAGCAGAGCTGTCACCTGATTGCTCTTGCAGCCCTGTAGTATGTGTTATTGGATAGAGATTCTCTATCCAAGAACACAGGAGTTCCTTGGTTGTGCTCATCATTAAAGAATGCAGCCGCAGGAATCCTGTTATGATTCCCACAGCTGCATTCATTGATGAGCACAGCCGTTGGACTCACACTGACAGAAGGAGTACTGCGGCTGTACTCCTCCTGTAATCATTTCCTCAATCTTCCGATGGATCGTGGACCCATCAGAAGTTCGTGGAAGTTTTCGCGAGAATGTCAGAGGCATTCTCGCTCATCCCTACAATTCATGTCTTTCAGGCCAGTTTAACTGACATCAATTATCTTTTTGGCTATCTGTAAGGGTCAAATTCTTCCCATTGAATGTTCACATAAATGTAAACTGTGGATGTAAAAATTATAGCAGAGGTTCCCTAAAGACCTGAAAGTTATGTTAAGGGTTCTCCTATGTTAAAAAAGGTTGGGCTAGAACTTTCAAAATTTTCTATTGATGCACAGTGCTCCTTACCCATTTTCATAATCACCACAGCTTTGTTTAAAAAGTATAGAAAGGATGCAAAGCAGCACTGGAGAGCTTTTTTTCTTTACGTTTCACTGAACCTAAAGTCTACACCTTCATCGAATATTCTCTCGCTGTGTTCTATATCTCTTAGTTAGTACACAAGTCAGTAGACTGCAGGTGCACTGTGGTTCTCTTTTACATTGCTCAGGCTTTGTTTGTTCTGGATAGAAGTAGCTGTATTCAGCAAATAGACATATATACAGACTCTGCAAAAGTACATGGGGGAGCCAAACTGAACAATAGGGATTGAGGGGACATATAAATAGATTTTTACACAATGGTACAGGTGTACTGGAAAAAGCAAACTACAAAAAGTTTGAGAATATCTTCTTTAAGCCCGTTGGTCTTTCAATGGTGAAACCTCAAACCAGGTAAATCAATTTGCTCATCAATAGCAAAACAACCTTTTTAATTCAGCAGTGCTGAGGAGTCAAAGTTACCGCACATGCTAATGTCTATTGGCTTCAGAAACGATAACAGTTAAAAAAAAGAAGAGAAAACAGCCTGGAATGCAATTAGACTAAGCTATTATACCACCACATGGCAGCCCTGCTTCTTAAGATATGTATTGTATTAGTAATAAGGAAATCTCTGAGGAATTGTAAAGTACTGAAACCCAAGTTAGAAAGAAAAAGAAATTGAGCCAAGTATTTCACATGGGTATTAATAAAGTTAGTTACATTCTGCAAAGGAGATTTCTAGGATTCAATTTTCATTCAGTTCATTAATGCCAAACAAGGGAAGAAGGAAATGATCAAATTATTTTTTTTTCTGAGATAAAATAATAGATGAGCGGAAGTCTCTTTATAGTTCAGCATCTGGAGGAGCTGCATAATCAAATATCTTACGTTAGTCTCGTGCAATGGTATGCACTGTTTTAATGAATCTCTGACAACGATTATTTTCTGAATGTTTTTCAGATCCAGTAGGGGGATGCTGGCTTATGTAAGAGTTGCTGTATAGCAATAAAGTACAATGACATAATTTCATAGGAAAGCTAAAAATACATGTTAAATGTATTATTTAGTAATGATTAGGTACTGCAGAATTTAATATACTTAATATTAAAGGATGTAATCTGACCTATGGCAGTATATCTGAACTCATTACTGGCAACTGAATATGGTTAACATATTTTTTTTTTTTTTTTTTATAATCAAGCTTAGTTCCCACTTTATACACTAATACAGCAGATAAAATCATGTCACAGACATGTATAGTAACTAAAAATGCCCCAGCATTTTTGCCAGGCATAAATTCTAAAAACTAAAAAATGAATAAATTATATTATGTTTGGCTGTATAGTCAATCTTTGGGGTCTATTTATAAAGCAGTGAATATAATTTCACCAAAAATTCTCTGGTGCAGAATCAATCAATGCTCTTGGTGGCTTTTTGTTTTAGCAAACACAGTCTATGCACTCTGTAGTGGATTGCTCAACTCTGTATGGAGCCAGCCACCATGGACAATGGCCCTGATTTATTAAAGCTCTCCAAGGCTGGAGAAGATACATTTTCATTAGTGAAGCTGGGTGATCCAACAAAAAACTACTTGCTTCAGTAGGCATTCAAATGGCTGAAGAAGATCATCATGGACCTGGGACATGACATTGCTGCTGGCATCCACAAACAGGTAAGTCTGGGCCATAATCATAATGTATGCTCTGCATTTAACCCCCCCAGCGGTATTCCCGAGCGTCACTTGGGGTGGATTTTACATGCAAATAGGGGTAATCCAGAGTCACACTTGGGGTATCTTTAACCTAAAAAAAACCCACTTACCTTGCTCCATTGTCGTCCCCCGGCGTTCTGCTGGTCCCCGCAGGTCCTGGGGACATGTCCATCTTCTTCGATCCTCAGCCGCGCAATGCAGAGATGATCTCCTGGTCCCGGTTTCCTGGTGATGTCGGTGCATGCGTTGGTGCAGACGGGAGGATCGGGGGGGAAATTCAAATAATTTTGTATTGGATTCAATACAAAATAGCTGTATTGAGTCCAATACAAAGAAATGTTCATATAATATATATATATATATATTATATTATATATAAATTATATATGCTACTGTACACCTACAATACATATAAAAGAAATGTGAATGTTTATTTCATTTCTTACTTTTGAGGCATTTTTTTTGAATATAATACAGATCTGGAAACACTTAGGATCCTTTCTCCCTTGGGAGTATAACTATTCTACTACTATTTCTGCCTCAGAACCAGCAGTATCTTCTTCTCTTGGGAAACACTACTACAATATCTCAACTATTTTAATGCACCACTCATCTACAACCCTGTATCAAAACTATCTCAATCTTAGCATCATACTCAGCAGTTATATCCACTACCATTACAAGTCTCTGTGATGACCTATGTAGAAACCTAAATGGCGAAATGCGTCCGGAGTTTGAAGTACTTATTGACTAGATCATATGTAGACTATAAAATACATCTGTTTGCACTGTTTTTTGCATGTGCATCACAAGTAGATGAGCTCTGTTTAGCTTTAAAACTTTCAATATAATTGATCTCCTTGAACACATTTCAAAAAACTGTTCTTTCTGTTTCCTCTTCTACATATTTGCTTAACATTAGGCTTGGTCACATATAAACTACTAAAATTATGTACTTTGGGACCCCACTTTACTAGTATTATCATAGTCCTTGTAGTACACGACTTTAGCAAATAAATTACATGCTTTCGCAGAATACACCACTTCTAGAACTTATTGAGTCTTTTAAAACGTGTTATGTTGGAAATATGCTCAATTTACTCCAACAATTTTATTAATCTGAGCCAATCAAAATATCCCCTTTAGGTTCATTTGCTCATAACCTGGGTTTACTGTATATCTAACAATTTATTTGTTGTTTTATTCATTCCCAACAGTGTTGACCAAAGAATAAGATTGTTAAATATGACTGTATCTCAAATGCATACATAATATTAATATAACACTAATATTAATTTAAAAATAAATTGAAGTTCAAAAGTTGATATTGCACAGTATATTATATTACCTTTTGTGATATTGTTTGCATTTTTTTCCTGTGCCATTACCTTGGTAATTATGATATGCATTTTTGTTGTTCTAAAGAGAGGGCAAGTAGTGAGATAAAGTACTGAAACATGTTAGCTAGTATTGACAGCCCCTGTATCTTAGTGATCCAACAACCATTCTGATGAAGTGCTGATAAAATTTGCAAATAATTTTTGGGGTTCTAAACCATTTTACTGTAGCATACATCTGGATTGCAAATGCCTTCTTAGGTGTTTGAATTTTGATCGACCATATTTTCTTTAAATGATGGCACTATTGGGATGCTTTTTAACGAAAGCTGAGAATCTTTACTCATATGAAATAAGGATACAGTTACATGAAACTATTCAAGTCAAGCGTACTAAGTTGTCATGTCCAGCTAAAACTTGGAAAAAAAAGATGGTGCACAGGAACGAGGAGCATTAGTCTTTGCCAGACTATGATGATGAACAGAGGATTGTGGCTGCGGTAAGTATGTCCAGTATGAAGAGTTTTTCCTGGATCAGCAATTTTAGTGCCGTTATTGATCAGCAAGACCCACCTGGAGAAATTTGCAGTAAGCCAGGAGAGAGCATTTAATTCAGGCTGCAAGTTCTAATCAGTATGAGAGTCATCTCTACTCCTTGTTACATTGGCAGATTTAAAGGTGCCTAAATAACATGTATATATTTTAGCACTGGAATGTTGAAAAAAAAATTCCAGATTACTATAATACCAGTTCTGACAGTTTGTTATTAAAACTGCTGGATGATTCACAACACTTCGATTTTGCCTCCCTGTTTTCCAAACACTTTTGTTCCACATTCTTTAACCTGCCAAAAAGTTGACATTGGAGAATACATTTTTTTCTGTTTGTCTCCCTGTCAAGGTATCTATTCTACTTGGAGGAGTAAATTCCACAAAACCAGTCACTTGAGTCCAGTTGTGTTATATTCAATTTTACAATTCAGGAAATTAGGGGTGATAGCTCCCAACTGATGAATGAGTGTCTGAACCATTATGGATTAGGTTTGCACACTTAGAAGTTAAGAAGAAATCAGAAAGGAGTCAGCAATTACAGTTGAGTTTTAAGCACTAGAGCACATTTGTCATCAGCTTGCTTGTCAATTTCTGTACTTTTTCTGCAAATAATTTTCTATTTAGCTGTTCTGTTGTTGGTTATTGTTGGTTAATGTTGCTGTTTAAATTCTGGTCCGAAAAAAAAAAATTGCATTTGGTGTACAATTAAACAACCATTCAGAACATGGCCCCTGTGTATCCCTTAACAATGGGGTTTAATTTTACAAATCACATAAGTATAATGGACACCTAATAATAATAACGACCATTTTACTCTTTAAAAGACAATTGCAAAAGATTAGGGTAAACATGAAGATCAGTTGGCAAGAGGTTAATTTGCATCAGATTTTAGATCATTTACATTCCAATGCTTTTATCTAAAATATATTTCTTCTAGTCAATTACTACTGTTCCTTTTAATGTGTAAAGCTTCATTTACAATTTTTAAATAATTTATTAAACTTTTCAATCATACCTTTCATTGCCAGGTTACTATGTTATGCTGATGCTTATGTAATGCCATAAAGATGTATAATGTGTGATCCCCCTAAATAAGAAACTCTTCTTCTAGTATGGGTAATGGCTTGCTTGCAAAAGGCAGGGTGGTTGTTGTGACTATTTCTCCCACTTTCTGGAGCCTGAATGGCATGGAAAAGGGAGAGAAGCAATTATGTACCTATTCTACATCTGCATGAAGCACTAGGTCATCAGTGGGTTCTATTTGTGTTAAATGATAGGATCCTAAAATGGTTGTGAGCATTTGTGGGGGCTTTTAATGTAATCTGGAATTCCCCTGTAATATTGGAGCTTCGTTTTGCAGCCTTCTCACTTTGGAACATAATGTCAGTACACATCCCCCCTACCTATTTCCACAAAATGATAATAAAAATATAAACACACCTTTATACAAATCTGTTTGATCTTTTAGCAAATATTTACCTTTGCATGATACAGCAATGTCCAAATATGTTCTGTGGATCTGTTCCAACGTCAGCAATTGCTAGCTGGCAAAATGATTCCTCAGTTGAGTCAGCCAACCTGGATGGGGATAAATAGAAAACATTGACCTTGCCCTTTGCTCAGTAATATTCACTATCTTCCCATATATGACAACTTTCTTTTTGTAGGAATAAAAAGAGTGTGTTTAAGACCATGCTTATTTCACATACTGCTACTCCTATACAAACTGGCCATAAATATTTCCCTACTGACCTGCATGAACTAGTAATGGGGTAACCCATGCAGTAGATTACTTGAAATTTAATTTACATTGAGTTGAATTGCAATGAGACAGCAGTGAGCTGATTAGTCAATCTATCAGAATGGCTTTAAACAATCCTCTTTGCTCAAGCAGCATGGGCACATTCTTTTAGTTCACTATAGAGGATGCGGATCTATAAAAGGTTACATTATATAAGCGAGAGAGCACTGGTGAAGGAAACTGAGTTATGGAGGGATGTGACCTTATTAGATTAGTAGGAAACTGCACAAAGAATTCCTTGAGGATTGAAGATTAAGAAGTTTCATTCATTAAAATAACAGGAAAGCTTTAAAAAGAACTGGGCAAGACTAATAAGTGCCCTCTGCTTTACACTGTAACATTATCAATAAATGTAAGAAACAATTACACACACATATTAAAATCCAGAAAAAAAGATATGGATTTAGGTACATTACATTGTACTTTAAATGTACAATTAAAATGTATCTAAACCAAGCTAAAAAATCTAGCTGGACATGCAAGATTTTAAAATAGGGAATGTCTATAAATGTAGATCTATTATGCAATCTGGACATGCTAGTTGCTTGTCCTCAAAACCTCACAAAATTTTACAATAACCTTTGTGGGTCGAATAAAATGTGCTGACACATTAGTTTTGCTTACTCTTAACACATTCAAAATAAATAAAGAAGGTTGAAAAAGTTATGTGAAAATTACCCTATTACTTGCTCAAAAGTTATAGTAGTTATAAAGAAGATTCTTCAACAAGTTTAGAAGCACCAGTGAATATTCAAACTAATGTCAATATTATCACCAGAGAACCAAATATCATGGTGAAATTGTGTGATACTTCTGATCACAAATATCAAGTTTTATGTAATTTTAAGATAAAACAAAAAACATAAAATGCTGGTAATTTACTTCTGTAATAAGTTCTGGAGAATTATAGAGAAAACAACTAAATTGTAACATTTGTAAAACCACAATAAATGAGTATGCACCACAGAATTGCAGTGATAAAGGAAGCCTATTATCAGAAGTACAATGGTGGTAACTTGGTGATAGCTTGAAGCTTCATAAAGAAACATGGGGTACTGCTTCCCCCCTTTGCTTGCACTGGATTTGATACCTTTGAGATGACAATAGTAATGCAGTGCACTTTGGCATTTATTGCTCCTTTCTAAATAAAGAAAACCTTTCTGTATCTCTAAAGGAATGTAATTAGTTTGTTGAAAATGAAGCACCACAATAAAGGTTACTGAGGCTGTGTTATCGCTATTTCATAAACAGGTAACTTTAAAAGCTAAGATAATACAGCAATAAATATGTATTGGTTCATTATTGTTGCTTTATGAATCAGCTCTATAGGCTTTTAAATGCAATCGTCAACCTGGAATGAACAAAAATAACCTCAGTGATAGAGATATCAAAGTGAATGTTTTCAGATATACAGAATAATTGACTCTGCATAATCTTATTTTACCTATTTTCCATTACCTCCTCAAACAATAATAGTACTACTGGTCATTTACCAGGGCGACCCATGCTAGCTGACTGAATATGTAACCTTGGCCCTTACAATGGGCCCAGTTACTTACAAATGATTTTTCTGATGGAATAACATAGAATTTGTGGATTGAGAATTTTCAGTGATTCCCAAGGACTTTTTTCTTTGTAATACATGATAAAGGTATAATGGATGTATCTTTTTTTTTCTTGAGACTACAGGACCTTTTCAAATGAATAGTAAGTGTTTATCTTGGCACTTTATTTACGAACTCCCAATGAATTTTAATTTGTTTGTTCACATTAACTTAATGTACAGTAATTAAAAACTTAACAATGGCAGCAACTTTTTCCCATTTTAGCAAAACGTGTTGCAGTCTGAGTAACAACTGGAACATTTTACATTAGTAACTGTCTTGCTTAAACTTAACATGTTAAAAACAAAGAGGTTGCCATTTTGTACTTCTAATGTTTAATGCCAGTTGTCTGACTGATCATCAATTATCTAAGCAGCATTAAAAGCATTAAAGTAATAAAAGAAGAAAAAAAAAAAGATAAGCAATAGAATTGTAGAATATCTTGCCTCTTAAACCCCTATCATATGTTGTGAAAAGAAAAACTAATTTTTCAAAGTGAAGAATTATTATAAGTTTTTCGTTTCTTGGTATTCCTTAGGAAAATCTATATAAAGCATTTCAATCTATATAATCTTACTCAGAACATTTCAATCTTTTTAATAACAACTGGTAGATAACGGAAACATACTGTGTAATTGTGCACTGCAGATGTGAAAATTGGATTCCTGAGGAACTGTAAGTATGTTGTCTTAGAAAAGCCCATTGAAAATGCAATACAGATTAGCTTAATTCATTTAATAAATATTCCTGTAGTCTTTTCATTAAAATATATATTCTAAATGCCAAATTAATCAATTGATTCACTTGGAAAAAAGCCCCGTGCTTGAAACAGAAAGCAATATAAACAAGGTTATTAAAAAAGAAGTGGAAAGGGCAATTAGTATTTTGAGCGTGTAATAAACAAGAAATACTAAATACCATTTAATGGTGACTAATCACTAGAAGGCAGATAGGCTTTTTGCACTTTGACCATTACTCTTTGACTTATTTATCACACCCTTTAATGTCATACTGTTTGTGTCAAAACAATAAAAATGTATTTTTTATGGTCAATTCACACGGCTTGCTTGGTGGTAGTGTGCATGTTTTACACAAAGATACCACTATACATGTAAGCCCATTCTGAATTGCACCCCAACACACATTGCCAGGCACACCCATACTTTCTCCGCAACAAAATGCACAGGTATGAACAGTCTGGTGGGATATTTTTATGGCCCTTTCACATTCTAATGCCCATTAATAGAACAAGCACTTTGGACGTGTAACATTATGGCAGCCCATCCATTCCCTATGCACCAACCTGCACCGAGCATGAACAAGGCCTATTTGTTATCAATGCTGCATACATGTGTTATATGTGCATACAATGGTGTATTGCAATGCATGGATTTTGGAGGTGCATTGTTGTTTTTCATCTTTATGTCTTTAAAAATGAATGTACTGAAAGCACACTAACATTGTGCAGTAAGAGCAGACACAAAACTTTGCAATCAGCAAAGCACACAATCTCTGCTACTGCCCTTACTCTGGTGGGAGCACATTGAACAGATCACTGGCCCAAAAAAGATGGCAGGGGTGCTTCATTGCAGCATGTTGTTATATGTCATGTTTTTCTAATCTAGGCTGTGACTTTTTTAAAAACATATGACATGTTAGACTTTGCATACTCTTTTCATTTTGTGCAAGTGGAATGTCCTTAGCTGCAGCACACTTTAATTCACAATACTTTCAACGAACACAACATATCAATAAAAGGACCCTTTAGATGTTGCAAAAGTCATTGGGCCAGATTTATTAAAGGATACACTTTCATCAGTTAAGCTGGGTGATCCAACAAACCTGAAATGGATCTGGCCCAGGGTTCAAAACATTTGCTAGTAAATAGCAAATTACTTTAAATAAAGTGTTACATTGTATTTACTATTTTATTTATATGTAGACTTTTGTTTGCATTTCAGTTATTTGGTAAAGAAACATTACAAATAATAATTTATATAAAAAAGTTTTGCCTGTTAAACCACTATCATAAGTTTATTGTAAGTAAATTGCATTACTGTCTACCTATCCGTAACTCTCAGTTAAACCAATTCACCCTGATAAATTCCTTATCATCTTCATTTAGCTAATCTAATCTTAGCTAATTTAATCTTTTTTCAGTCACTTGGTTTGGTATTATTTTTCAGTGACACATAATAAAACTGAATACTTAAAAAAACTAAAGCACCTTTTTATAACAAGCTTCCACGTTTGATAACAGAAACATACATTTCTTTTCATTTTTTGTCTTTGTTTTTTTTTGGATTGTCCCACTTATAAAGTATATTACTTTATTTGGAGTAGTTTTGCTTGAATTTGTCTCAGTACAGTTCCAAAAATTCCTGTATTTGTACATTTACTATATCTGAACACCACTTAGGTTAATGAGCAAAAAAATCTGATGATTTGTTCAAGTTTTTGGAGAACTACAGTATCCATATGCATCAAAATGGCACAGGAAGACCTCCAAATGTCTAAGAACATTGTTTCATTAAAAAGGAGGAAAACATGCACAGCAAAGGTGATGGCAACATGGGAAAGACAAAAGTCCATTCTCTCTTTGTAGAATAATTTCTTTTTTTTCACAATCGTAACACAAAATAGTTGTAAAAATAAGCAACTTAAAAATGAAAAAACAACCCTGCTGACAACAAGAAGCAATGCACAGTGGGCTGCATAACATTAGGACCATCAGCATCATCAGTATTTTAGAACAATGAGTCCCTGTGACAGAAGAACTTGATTATGTTTGCTTTACAATACAGCAGTATACACTAACACTACAGTCCCTTTCTGATACAGACTCCCTGCCTGCAGTAAGTTCTACATTTCCTGCAAGTGCAATAAGACTAAGCTCCCCACAGCAGTAGAAATCAGTTTTATTTGCTTCTTAAAATATCCTATCTCAAACTATCCAACCAAATGTCTACTGTTCTGGTTGGATATGACATGAACCCAAATTTATATGGCTAAACTGATCTTGTGTTGTCCCCTAATAAAAGGACCCAAAGTTGGAACGTAAACGGTACTCTGGTCCATAAGGCATAAAATAAATGTAGCCCAATTGGTTAAGAGCGCAGTGCATTTTAAAAAGCACCTGAAAGTTACAGACCTATTAAAGATCTGTTTTTATTCTTCAATAGGAATAGAAAAAAACGGACAATAAACAAAAAATATAATAGCAATCAAATCAATCTACAAAAAGCAGAGGGAACACAAATTTAAAGAACACTAAATATTAATATAGTAATATATTTATATACTATAATAGTATAGTAAATAAATAAATAAATAAATAAGTAGTAAAAACTTTTTTTTTTCCTTGATAGCCAAGTTCTTTTAAGCTGCTTAATAAGCAAAACTGAAAGTTTCAATTTTGACAAAATGTTGCCAATGGGAAACTGGCAATTATGCGGCGAAATAAACTTAACCTTAATTACATCACCCTTTTCATCAGATTTTAAAATGTACTGCAAAGTGTTGTTATAACAAGAAGTGTGCTAACCCATATCAACCAATCAATTAGAGTTTGTAATCAGATGATGGAATATAAATTGATGGGATTTAATCACTTACTCAATTCTATTTAATAAGTAGTTTAACAACCAAAAATCTCAGTATCACTTACATAGAAATTTAGATTTAAAGGGAAAAATATCTTATTTGTATAACAACTTCCAATTAAAATGGCATTTGCAGTTAAAAGTAATATGAACAGCCGATGTCTTGTGAAATGTGTTACTGTGTCTGTTTAGAAGGGATACTCAGTTTGGTGTGACCAGGACACTTTGATCTTCTTGAACATGTCATATGATAGAAGACACCAAATGCTGTGTGTCTAACACACACTGACTGAGAACATCTCCTTCAAGCTGGGACAGTAATTGATATATTGTATCACAGACCCAGCTGGAGTTGTCATTTGCTTGAAGAAGATTCTCAGTATGCAGAACTGGATACCTTGTACATGACATCCAGCTGGAGTCAGCTCCTACAGTTATTGCAAACTACACAGTGCTTATTAAAATGATTTGCCATTAATGTTTTGATTGATTGTTTTTCCAAGGCTGTAATTTGCTTGTACTATTTAGCAGAGTTAACCATTAAGTGACTACTTGTTTTTTATTATAAATATATTTATTTAACCACTTCAGGTCTCATACCTATATGTACCTTATGAATCAGAGCAATTTCATTTTCTTTTTTTTTTTTTTTTTTTTGCAATAGGCCTTTGCTGGGCTGCAGATTATTACTATGACTTTTTGGCAAAATTGTATAGCAAAATGTTCTCTCCTATTGCATCTAATGACAAAAAAAATCTTTGTTGACTAGTTTTTATTTTTTAAAAGTTTATCCTTTTTAAATGTCAGTAAAATTATGTTTAAGGTACAAAAGGGGGCAAAGGTAAGGTGCATTAAACAAAAACATTTTTTTTATAATTTATGATATTATAAAAAAAGAAAAAAACAAAGAAATGTGTAATAATGAAAAGATAGAAATTAACTCTGACTGGGGTTAATTAAGTATTAATTGTGGGTTATAGAGAAATAAAATAAACTTTATTTTTGAGGGCTCTTTACTATGGAAGTCAAATACTTATGCTGCTGGAGTAGTAAATATCCAAGCAAAGGTCATTTTGATTGGCTTTGCAAGCATATTCACAGCTAAGGTATGGACATTGTGTAGAGTGTACGTTTTAGATAATAAAAAGTATAATGAAGACTTTTTTTCCAAGGTGTGGTTCATTTCTAGGGATTATTTACATTTATTTATATTAATAACTAAGGGATTCTATGCACCCCTGTACTTATTCCTCAGTGTAAGGGGTTGGATATCTGGGGGCCTCCAAAAAAAAGAGGCTTCAAGATTCCAAATAAACTTTATATTCACAGATCCCCACAACACAGACGCGTAATAACTCAATATTATCGTCATGCTCATTCATCAAAATCAAAATCATATTTAAATCATGTTCCCATGCTAAGTAAACATTTGAAACTCTACTTGAAATGACCCCAATTCTACCGTATACCTTAACATTACACCATGACTAGGGATGAGCAAGAATGCCTCTGACATTATCGTGAAAATCTCCTCAAACGTCCGATAGGTTCACAAAATTTCAGCAAACCCATTTTGCTGACCCATCAGAAGATCAAGGAAATCATTACAGGAAGATTCCCATGGCTGCATTCATGAATGTACTCCTCCTGTCAGAGTGAGTACTGCGGCTGTGCTCATCCATGAATGCAGCCATGGGAATCATCACACACCTGAAGTGGAATCAGCTAGAATTTTTGCTTAGTAGAATTATTTTACTGCTAGTAACATTTTTTACATGTGGCAGTGTAGTTCTACTAGTAGAATAAAAATAATATTATTTTAATAAATAAAAAATATTTACCCAATATTAACCAATCTTTTCAGGGGTCTCCATACATACCCCCTGCAACTTGATTTTGTTGCATTTTGACCTAAAAACGATAAAAATATACTGAATAACAATTTTAATGCAATTAGCAACACAGTTGAATTAAATTTTGTCCAACTGAATTGGGTTAAATCAAATCTAATTTCAGATGAAAGGTTCTTTAAGAGAATATCTACAGATTCATCCCCCTCTAATAGTAAGTGGCCTGTACTACATCCCTGAAAATGTCGTTTTTACACAAAAGGTCAATGTTTTTCTGACCACAGTATCAACCCTTTAAATTAGTATTCATTTACCCCCTAAAAATTCCTCTTTGATAATATCAATAGTGACAGATTTACTACTAGGCGTAAAAGCATTTTAAACACTTAACAGATTATGGTTCACTGGGAGACATCTCACAAACCTGAAATGTTGACAATAATGCATTTTTAGTTCTTGTTGAAGACAATATCAATGTAGAAAATTGAATTTGGTCTTTTTTATATTAAATTGCATTAGCAAAGAATTCTACAGCAGAGAAGAACTCTTATAATATATATACTCTTACAATTATTTGGATGCCTTTTCTTAATTCACCAGACATTTCCAGTAGGCTGGCGAATTAGCAAAATTAAAAAAAAAGCGGTGCCTATGGAGACAGGATATAAAGGGCCTGATTTAATAAAGCTCTCCAAAGCTGGAGAGGATACACTTTCATCAGGGAACCTGGGTGATCCAGCAAACTTGGAATGGATTTCTTCAAAGTCACTTTCTATTTGCTAGCAAATGTTTTGAGTTCTGGACCAGATCCATTCCAAATTTAATGGATCACCCAGCTTCCCTGATGAAAATGTATCCTCTCCAGCCTTGGAGAGCTTTAAGAAATCAGCTCAAAGTATTTGTATTGTTTCTGCACCTCTTTCAATAACAATACTTAATAAAGTAGCACACTTATAATCCTAGGATCTGGGTTTTATTAAAGCAAAAACATATTTCTCAAAAATGATTTACAATTATCAACATTTTTTATTTAAGAAACAGTAAGTATTTTAGAAAGCAGAGGATTTCTTCTATCCAACAATGCTAAAGCCTTTGAATATTAAAATTGCAAGAGGTATAAGGACTACAAATTTTCTTTTTTTAAAAGGCCGTGAAGGTAAGTATTTCTCCATTACAAATATGGCTGCCTTGTTACATTAGGAACCTATGTCTTTCTGTAAAGAACACTGTAATAATTATCTGCCATATGTATTTGGCTGTGGGTTTAGTACTGTTTGTGGTTTGTTGAGATCTTTTTTCATTACATCTTCTTTTGTTGTTGGAATCTTGGATATTAAACATTGATGTTGCATGCAGCAATTGGTGATACTGGTGGCCAGAAAATCAAAAGGTTATGGTGTGCACTATAAACTTTGATTTTCAACATTTTCAGCCACCTCCTTTGTAGCCAAGGCCACCAATGTTCTTTTTAGTAGTACTGATATATTTAACTGCAGTAAGATGTTTGAGATATACAGTTTTTTGTACCCCAGAATAGAGGATAATTGTTTTAAAATTCAAAATTTGCTCTGAACATTCTAAATTCATTCATATTTAAATGAATACTTCTGGGCTTGAGAAGAGTAAGTGGTAAAGCAACACTTTGTGACTCATTACAGATATTTTTACCAGTCTTCTGAGAGAAATTACATGTATAAATATTTAATATTTATTTACTAAACCTCACAGTGAAAACACAGTGTCCTCCAAGAATAACAGCAGCACCAATAAGAAAGGAAGAAAACAAATTATTTTTGTTATTGTGTTTAAATATGAAAAAAATTAAATACGGAATACGAGAGAACAATGTCAAACTAATAAAACTATCCAATCCTAATTTACCCAACAGCTTTTGGTTTTAAAAAACAGAAAATGTATATAAAGTACATTGAATGTATTGTCAAATCTCTTTTCACTGAAGCCTACTGCACTTTAAATAGCTTAAAAAACACATAGTAATTATTCATGTGAGAATGAAAATTGGAGGAGTAAATACAAATGTGTGTATTCAGTAAGTTTTGCTTTTTTAATTGTATTTTTTGCATTTCTTACACGGGGTGTTTGTTTTTGAAACGAAGATGTGTGAACATACAAAGTTAAAATTAAATTTAAAACTTTTTAAAAAGGAATGTGGGGTACACAAAGTCTATTTAGGCAGGATACTTTTGAATGAATATAGGAATATTTTAATAAAAAAACACAAAAAAAGAAAAAAAAAAGTAAAAAACACAGTCTAGGTCAGCACTTGAGCCCAGGCTCCGTTTTTTCTCGCAATATTTTTTTCTCAGTATTTAAGTTGCAATTGAGAGTCAAATTTGCTGCCAAACAAGGATCTATTGAACTAAAGAATACAATAGAATTTTATTGATTTAAAAATGTATTGATAATATTGAGATCTATCAACCGTAACTAACTTGATGCTGATTTGTTTTTATTGCAACAAAATGTCTTAAATTGTTGAAAGTCATTAAACCTTTGAAAGTCTCTTTTTTTAACCTCTTTGTTCTTCAAAAACATTTCTCCATATTTTCTTGGAATGTTGCTATTTGCCCTTATTAGTTTGATTGCCTAAGATTATGGGGCCCATAAACTGCCAACAACCACAGTTCACCAAAAAATAAATGCAAAGACAAACAAAACACTGCCCTGCAATGCACTGATGGATTCCAGTTGTGTGTTGCTCTGCTACCTATAAGTGGATTCTGTTGCATTTGCATTGGTATGACATTCAAAATTAGATAATTATAATAGAAATAAGAAGGAATTACATAAATAACATAAATAACTTTTTTTTTAAATCACAAACTATTGTGTATTCACTATATATACTCCTAGCGATCCCTATATAAAATAAAGAACCAGACCTCACCTAATATCAAAAATAATGAGAGGATGGAGAAATAAAACATTTTTGAAAAAAATAGGTGGTTTGAAAAAAAGGCATTTTATAGAACAGCGGTTGCCAACCTTTTTGGTCCCGCGGACCACTGAAATTACCGGCTCCTGACCGTGCATGCTCGGGGAATCGGTTGTCAATCAAAGGGGAGGCATATCCCCCATAGTGATGTCATAATGCCATAACCCCGCCCACTCTGCCATTGCAGATGTGAGCTTGCCATGGGCGAGTGGGCGGGTTGTGTCGTGAAACACAGCCTGTCCACTTCCCTGAGCCTGAGATTTGCACGGGTGAGGGGGTCCACGGCTCTGGCTGGTGCATCCCCCCCGGCGGATGCATTCTGCAATTACCTGCCTGATTATGCCTTTTGTCATAGTGGGGCTTTAGTCCCATTCAAAGTATACCAGATTAAAAAAAAAAACAACTGTTTTATACTGCAGCTTACAAGCCATGTTTGTCACACAGACTGGACATTGTTCGAACTGGTCTTTGCTTATCTCCTCTACATGAGGACTTAATGAAATAATAGTTAACAATACTTCATAGTGTGTTTACTGTCTTTTCATCTTAGAGGAAGTGACAAAGGCACCTCTGGTATGAGTGTGAGGTATTTCTTTGTAATTGCTAAAAATAACCTTAGATTAAAAAAGAAACCTAATGCAGTTACCACATTTAAGCACTATAAATCTGTCATATATTACATTTTTTTTTGGCTTGTTACACTTTGATAAATCAGCTCCAAAGTTTTGAAAAATAATATACCTAACCAAGTTATGTGACAGCAAAATTACAACCTGATAGATAATTTCAGACGAAACATTTACTGCTTTGGCCACCTTCCATCTTTGAATACAGCTAACAGACAATGAAGGACAATAATCATCGGAGCATTACAATGCTATCTGAGTATAACAATAAAAAATATGTCAGGTTTTGTAATCCAGGTGCCATGGTTCAGTTATTAAACAATACCTAGGAAAAAGTGGCAGTTAGGTTTCACTTTGATAGACAAAAAGTGGTAAACATCACTCTAAAATCTCCTCAAGTGGAACAGGCTTATATATTTGCAATAAAACTATAAATATAAGTCTGAATCCACACAAATATAACATACCTGGCATGCCAAAGAATTTTGGCTTAGTTACCAGAACACATGGCTACATGATTTAGGTGCTTCTTCATGAACAAGATGCTAAAACACTTTAATGAAGGAAACAAGCCAGTAAAAGCTCATTCAATGTATAGACTTGGCAAGCTTATAGTAAAGAATAATATTCAAGTATTACAAAATATGTTTTTCAATTGTGATTGTGAAACTAAGTGAAATATAAAGAAAAAAACGTTGCAATAAAATTATTAAAAAAAAACACAGTTTAAGGGAGCTGATCTGGACAATAATGCTTGGATTGCCTAACCATATTTTCAGAGCAGTTAGACACAGAAATATACTTTTGAGGCTTAAAATAATGTAAATCCTAATAATGAATACAATAAAAAGTGTTTGTTGATAAGTGCAAGTATTGCCTAATCCTGCAAGAAATCTTGTAAACTTAGGCTCTGTGTTGAGTGGCATTGGTTAGTATTGGGATATTCTGCAGAAATGATATAAACCTAATATTAACTTAAGAGGAGTTACATTTTTGACATTAGCACATCCACAACCTTTTGCAAAAAATAGGAACTCTCTACTATTGGAGAATGTTCATTAACATTTTTAACTTTGTTGCAAGATATCAGGCATATGCAAAACTATTTTATTTACTATCATGTTCGCCTGCTGGGTCTAAATTAAACAGTTCATTTATTAAACAATGTCATTTATTTTTTGGAGATATGGCCAGCAATGCCAGGATGTTGAGTTGGTAAATAAAATAGTTTTGTCATATCTGTGATTTATTTGTTTGGTAATAAATTAAAACATCTAAATGAACATTTTCCAAAAGCTGGAATTCCATCATTTTTGCCAGGGGTTCTAATTTACCAATTTAGTAGCATTAGTAGTAGATCAGTGATGGCTTTTAGTTGGTGTCATAATCCTAATCTGTTTATAAAAAATTAGATGGTAGGAGCTGTTCAAAGTTCTTACTTTGTTGCTCCTTTTATTAGGATTCCTATAAGCACCAGATTCTGACTTTTCTTTTGGTAATCCACTGATAAATGTGGGCACTAAGAGCTATCAAAAACACCCTGTAGAGTTTGTTTAGATATAAAGAGAATGTGACTGACTCTCTTTCTCTTTGGCATAGCAACCACGCACTTACAACATATTAAATTCCTTTTGGCCCAGTTCTTGTCACATGAGGGGCGCGCACATTTGGCCTTTTCCACCTATTCCTCACTACCTGTATTCTAACTTTCAATTTTAAAGAATATAAGTGTTGTCATGCTTTATTGCTATTTACTGTATTTTGCCCACCTGTGGTGCAGCATTTTCTGCCCCATGCCTGCCTTTTGATACTTATATTTCGTTCCTGCCTGGTACTACTGCATATTCTGCATTTAGCATGTTCATTGTTGCTAGTTTTGATTGGTGTAGTAAGCTGAATGCAAGCAAAAGTCATAGCATCCTTAATTGTGCTAATTAAGTGAATTCCCATTATTATTTATTTATTATATTATTTTTTTAATAATTATTTTTTAATAATTATCTTTAATGCTGTGAATGAGATTTCTCTTAGAGAGTGGGAATGTATGTGGGTGGATATATATATATATATATATATATATATATATATATATATAAATAAATATGATTTGCAATTGTAATTACAGAAATGCTAAAACACATTTTCATAGAATAAGTCTCCATCTTCATGACATCCTAAGGAAATTAGGAGCTTCTCAGACCTTTCATTTCCCATTTAGCTTCTGCAGCATACCTAATCTGTAACTAATTGAAGGTTAACCCCTCTTTAGCTAAGCATCAACCAATAATTTCCAGTAGCAAATCACTGTTATCTTGCCATGCCAGAAAAATGGCATAGGCAGCAGAAGAGGGATCTTACTATAGCAGCACAGGTACAGCAGTAAATCAAATATAAAATGTCCTATTATGACAAGAAGCTTTTCATTATAAAAGAAACCTTCAGCATGTGGCAATCGGCAATAACTAATTGATTTCCCTATGTGCGAACTCCCTAGTAATTACATAACTGCAAAACTACTCCCTGGCTGTAGAATGTCAATGGTTAGTGGCAAGGGTGAAACAGCAGAGCTATAAATACTTACTAACTAGGCACATAATGAGAATAAAAGTGCATGGCAGATATTTAGCAAGGGCATGGTTTAACCCTTTCAGAGCACCAAAGTGCTGGCAGCACCTTTACTTAGAAATAGATGATATATTAGAAAACCAGAATGTAAAAGACAATTGCCTTTATATTGCTTTAGTAAAGCATACAGCAATATCTATCTGATTGTATATACTGATATTGTTTTATATATTTTTTCCGAATAAGTTTCCAGCTAATGTTGTTCTATGGTATATTACTGATGGCATTAAACTGGTATTATAATCTATACTTTTCTAAATGATAAGTGCCTCCACAATTCTAAATGTTTTCAAAGACTTTGGGAGATGTGTCCATTTCAGGTTCCCAATGGGTTGATGTGGTTTGCTTGCACACAATTACTCTATTAGTACTAAGCTACAGAAAACCTCATATAAGATCTTAACTCATTGGTATGCTACTGCTGACAAATTGCACAAATGGTATCCTGAGACTTCAGATATCTGTTGGTGCTGTCGGCAAGCAGTTGAATCAATGGCCCACATGTAGATGATCTCATGATCAATACATACTGAATGAATGTTATCCAACTGATTTCTGGAGATACAATACCTTACAATACCTCCCCAATAGTGTGCTTGTTACATACCAATGATATGTCGCTGAAATCATATAAATCATCTTTGTGTATCCACATTTTGAATGAACCATTCATTCTGATTTTCTGGAAAGCTTCTACTATATATATCTGGCTTGCAAGATTCATGATGTTTATCTGATGCAGGAAACCAGAGCCCTCTTTTTCGATAGAATTTCAAAATTCCGGTACTTGGACAACTTAGGTCATGTTTCAATATTCTGATAACGATGACTTTCATTTTAATTTTTGGATTTTAAATTCTGTTCTGTTTTGGTTTGGGTTCTTGCTGTACTTGTTGCACGTTGCCTATTTTATAGTTTTATGTTGTATTTTATCTGACTACATTTTCCATCTGTTGCATTGATTTACTCTCTACTCTTGTTTCATGTAAAATCTTCTTTTTGTCATCACAAAAAAATTGATAGCTGTACTTTGTTATCTAGAATGTTAGGAGTAGAAACAGGAAAGGTTTTTTTTTTGGCCTGTCTTTTTAGGGAAATTTCTGACCACTTATTATGAAGATTTGTATTATTAAAAAAAGTTTTTTTTTTTTGTAGCAACTCAAATATGTTGGATTTCCTATTACTCTACTAAAGTCAATGATCACCAAGACAAAGGCCCTGATTTATTATAGCTCTTCAAGTCTGGAGAGGATACACTTTCATCAGTGAAGCTGGGTGAACCTGGAATGGATTTCTCAAAGTCATTTGCTATTTGCCAGCAAATATTCTGAATCCTGGACCAGATCCATTCCATGTTTGTTGGATCACCCAGCTTCACTGATGAAAGTTTATCCTTTCCAGCCTTGGACAACTTGAATAAATCAGACCCAAACAGTAAGGTTAAATCTACCCAGAACGGATACAAATAGCAAAAGAAAAGGGTAAGGCAACTTTTTAGTCTAGTTTCTAAACAGACATGAATAATGAATGTGTAATTTTATAGCTAGTCTGTACATTCTAGTACTGATAAGAAGCCAGCAGGGAGACTACAACTGATTGATTATACTATATAATGCTAAGAAAACCCAGTTTATGGGAGCGGAGGGACTACATTTCAAAGCCGGGCTCTGGGATAATTGGTTTTTATCTAAATACAAGAGGCATCTGTAAGGTAGAAAAGTTTGTTTCAATGCAGGAGCTTTCTGTAAAAAAGACTGGTAGTTTCTGCTCCCTGATCAGGGTGACTGGCCAAGTTTGCACCCTCCTATTGTTTTCTGCAGACATCATGTAGTTGGTGGGCCTCCCCCCATAATCTCTGAACAGGCAATGTACAGCACGAGGATGTCATTCTTACTGGTGCAACTAGATTTTCAAAGACATCTGGTGCTCTTAAAGTACATTTATATCCTTGTGGTTGTTAAGGAAAATATATTTGAATGTATTTTTTTTTCTGCCCAGCTTTATTTCTAATTACCACTGTATACATTTCAATTATGTTTGTAAAACTATGAGGGACTTTAGAATGTAGGCTTCATTTGTGAAGGGATTGAATTAAATGCATTCACTTATTCTGCATTACAGGTCAACTCTAACTTTTGTACAAGCTAATTATTTTGGGAGGGAAGAACTAAATCTTCTTTTAGGAATTAGGAATTATTAGCGGCCTGTATTCCTGTATAAACCTTATTTCCTGATATCTCTAAAACATGTAAAACAATAAAAAAAAAGTTTTGGATACTTTAATGTCTATTTTATCATAAATGCCATTTTGTCAAGCAGTAAGTGAATGTTTACTTATAGAGCATTTTCCATTATTTATAATATATTTGTAGAGATGTGTGACTTTTCTATTGGATGTGATCTTTAGAAGAGTAGGAACTCAGCATGTTGTAAGCTTCCGAATACATAAAGTAAACATTTTTGTTGGAAGGATACAACATCTGTCATTAGTATGACAGGTAAAGTGCTGGTTTAATAAAAGACAGTGCTATAGTTTACTGTCATATTACTTTCAACATGAAATTTAAGACAATGTAAAAGTTAGCAATTTGATTTAAATCAATAGCTGGCACGCTGTAATGCAGTTTCAGCCAACATTCAGAAAAAAGAGAAGGTGAAGTGGGGCTATGGCAATTTACCTATCTTTATAATTTGTATCCACTCTAGAAAATGATACACTAAAACAAATACAGAATTCATTGCTTGATTTACTATTACATTTTGACACAAGAACATCAGTGCAGGAAGGCAACATAGTAATTTACCTGTGTATTACTCAGAGAAAAGTAACTAACTTAAAAAATCAGTTTATTGGGATATACTTAAGGCTGTTGTGGCCATGCCTTTATTTCTTCCTCACTATTATTTACCCCTTTTCCTTATCTTTCTTTTGACAGTTTTTCATTTGTTCTTTTCCCCTGCTTTCCTCATCTTAGAAACTATATTCATTTTTAAATGTTAGAATAAATGTAGCCCATAAACCTTTTTATTGCTGTTTATGATGGTATTCATAGAAAAACTAAATTTTAAACCAGTGTTGAGAATGTTGATCCTACCTGAGAATGCTGAATATACCTGGGCATGTCCTGTGCAAGGCTGACAATATCAATTTAAAGTCACGGTGGCTCTCTCAGGTTCAAATCTCGGGCAGGACACTATCTGCATGGAGTTTGCAGGTTTTCCCCGTGTTTGGGCGGGTTTCCACTGGGTACTCTGGTTTCCTCCTACAATTCAAAAACATGCAGTTAAGTTATTTAGCTTCCATTAAAAAAAATGACTTTAGACTGTGTTGAAGACATACTGTATGACTGTGGTAGGGACATTAGATTGTAAGCCCCCTTAAGGGACAGCTAGTGACATGACTATAAACCTGTACAGCGCTGCGTAATATGTTGGTGCTATATAAATACTGTGTAATAACAATAATACGGATTCAGCCATGGTGTTGTCCAGTGGTGGATGCAGCCAACAAGGGGCCTGGATGCACAACTGACTTCACTACCCTGCCTTCCAAAACAGAACTGTCAATTTACCCTATCCATGCAGATATCCTACTTGTGACTGTGCTTGAGTGTCATAGAGTAGCAGCAAAGCACCGGAATGTGTTAAAGTGTTCAGCTGTGTGAGAGATCTTGGTGAAAGTCCGACGTCTGCAGAGGGGGAGGGGTGAAGCAGGATAGCAAACGGGCTGGTCCTTTGCAATTATTGGTGCAGGTCCAGCCTTGACTGTGGGGGACCCTGTTGGCTGAGATAGGCCTGGGGCCCTCGTGAAGCTGCACACTCTACACCCGTATAGATTTGCTTCTGGTGTTATAACCCTTTTCCAGGACACAGACGCCCACAATTATCCTAGAACCTGCCCATCATCCACTTTGTTGATAGATAATAATGCCAAATAAATCAGCAGCCTCAAGTCTCCTCTAGTAATGGGCAAAGAAGCATAGGAGATGTATTCCCTAAATAAAATAACATAGAACTGTTATGTGGAGCTGTATATTTGGAAAATGTCTGGAGTATAAGCATACATTTGAGAACAAAAGAAGTATCAAATTTGCCTAAAATTGTTTTTTTTTTCATTATGTGAACCTATTTTATTATATTACTCTACTGATGTAATACATTTTTTAACCATGCCTTTTTCTGTGGTCGAACGTGATGGACATTTGTCTTTTTTCAAACTAACTTAATATAGAACTTTGCAGCATGCTGCCAATGTTTCCTCCATTTACCTCCAGTCAAGTAATGCACTTCAAAAGGTAATGACCTCATCAGTATCTTTTCATCAACACCTCCTATGTGACTATAAATAAGCAAACCAAAGTATGCTGCAAGCCCAGATTTTTAATGACATTGACACTTGACATTGCTTTGGTATGATATTTTATTTTAATTGCAATATTTTATAATAAATACTTTGATCTATGCAACATATAGGGAACCTGCACACAGTAAGATAAGAATTACATTTAGAGGCACCGTTTAAGCTTGCTGACCTGAATAAATGAACATAGTTTTTGTTTATCATATCGTTATTAAAGTGCTAAGAAAAATTATTATAATATAATTAGTCAATTTTATTCACAGTTTTACCACCCCACAGATAACCACCTTTGTTTTGCAGGATATTAATTTTTGACAATGGAAGGTCTTAAGTTAGGAAGGGAGGTATGTATTTCTGTTTATCTCTTAATAATTATTATTTATTAAGGGCCAAAATATTTATATAGCACCAAAATATTACACAGCGCTGCACAAAGTCCATAGTCATTTCACTAGCTGTCCCCCAAAGTGGTTCACAATCTAATGTCCCTACCTCTGTCATATGTTAATGTCCTTATGTATGTTAATCCCTAATACAGTCTAAGGTCATTTTTTACTAACTGCATGATTTTGGAATGTGGGAGGAAACCAGAGTACCCAGGGGAACCCCATGCAAACGCAGGGAGAAGGTGCAAACTCCATGCAGATAGTGTCCTGGCCAATTTAAACCTGGGACCTAGCGCTGCAAAGGCCAGAGTGCTAACCTCTAAGCCACTGTGCTGCCATTTAACCCTTGATGTGGTTATACAGGCCTGGCCTTGTGTTTCACATAGTCCTTTTTAAAATTAGACTTTGGTTCCCTTTAATCTGGGTCCCAATCACTCTCAGTTGTACAGGTCTAAGGCATAGCCTTTGATGGAGGAGGGCCTGCTAGGGGAGAAGCTATCAGGTTCTGGCCTCTTCAGTGGGTCAAATGCAGGACTTTCAACAAGTAAACTCCATTTGGTAAACTAAAGGAGATTAATAATGCAGTACATGTAGCAAACTATATGCTAACAGTAGGATGGACTTAAACTGATGTAGATAAATAAATCATACATATACATATATGAAAACTTATGACACAGTCCTTGCAACTACAAAAACTGTGCTTTTACTGTGTAACAATAAACATCTTATAGACACCCCTAGATAACATGACTTAGTAAAGTGGTATGCATTATAATCTGCAGGGTCCAGTACAATATAGTTGTATGTAACATACCATGCAGGAGACAGTAGTGCATAACTTAGAGCATAGGGTTCAGTAGTAACTATCACAGTGCGAGGAGGTCAGTAGTATATAAAGACGAATACAAACATCAGTAAAACCTAATGTGGAGTGCAAAAAGTCAATAGTATTTAACCAAAGTGCTGAGGTCAGTATTTAGTAATGCAGAGTTTGGGGTCCAGTAACAATATTACTGTGCTTGAAAGTATGTTACAGAGTAAGAGATATCATGTCATTGTGGGATAACCTGTAAAAAAGAAAAAAAATAGTTAAATAAACACAAACACTCAATAAATAAATTTAACAATAATTTTTATTTTTTAACACCTTTTTTTACATTTTTTTATCGGAATTTTTGCTGTCGAATCTCGTTTTTTTTTTTGGGTCAGGTCAATCCGAATTCAAACAGCCATATTCAGATCGAATATAAAAACAACCCGAATTCGAACACCAACACTAATAAACACAGAGGTGCAGAGGTATGTAGTATGTAATGCAGAGAGCAGATGTTAGTAGTTAGTAATGCAGTGTTCAAGGGTCAGTAGTATGCGATTTAGAGTGCAAATGTCAGAAGTACAGAGTACACAGATCAGTAATATCTAACACAGGTTAGTAGTTAGTAACACAGAGTTCAGAGGTCAGTAATATGCAATGTAAAATGTTGATTTCAGAAGTATATAATGTAGAATGCACAGGTCAGTAGTATGAAACAAAGAATGCGGAGTCAGTAGTCAGTAGCCTGGACAGAAGTTAAAATGTACAGAGCAGGTTAGTAGTAGTTGTAGTACAAAGGTCAGTAGTATGTAACATAGAGTACACATACTCCCCAAGGGTTGGCCCTTCATAGATTCAAACATTCACATTTACATACACGCACACACACATTTTCATACACAAACTCCAATACATGCGTACAATCACCTATTCACTTACATACCCATAAATTAGGTAGCATTGTCACCATAAAAAAGATCAGCAACTTAACTTTGTGATACTTTAAGTGGGAAGAAGGGGGCTAATGGAAAATTGTGAGCGTGCATGCACTTAAATCAAATGTTGCAGCACATATTCTTTTTTACAGTGTAAGTTTTTATTTTTTTACAGTGTAAGTTTATATTTTAAGTATGCCTTTGATACACAGGAACAGAAATTTGAATGTTTCCTAGTATATTAGAGCAATGTCTAAATAAGAAGATTCTCTTTGGTGCTTCAGTATAATGCGTCTACTACTGTCATCTGAATCAGTGCAGTGTATTCTGCTACTTCCTGCACTTTACCCCTAATTTTTTTTTCATTGTGGAATCTCTATGGATGTGCATAGATGAATTGTGAGTAAAGGTGGCACAATGGATGTCAAGTCATCTTCATTCATGTATCAATTTTTTTCCCATATAAATATTTTTCCTTGAGTAAAACTTGAAAACTAAGAAAGTCAAAGACACAAAAACTACATTTTCAACCTCTTTAAAAAGACACTTGGTTAATTTTTATTCTAATTCTGTTAATGCGTTCAGGTTCACACATCAAGCAATGTGCTTTATTTTTCATTCTTCCTGCACTTCAGATAAGAAGTTTTGATTCCCCATGCTTTTGATACTGACAGTCAGAGAGCATAAATAACGCTTCAAATGTGGCAGCCATGTCATAAATTCAAGGATGTTTTCAGGTTTTTTTTTCTCTGTCATTTATTTATGCTCTGCATTGATGTCTCATTCTCTCAGAATGTATAATGTGCTTTTTACTTATTTATTTTTATTTATTTTTTTACACCACAAAATGACAACTTCTCTCTAGTAATAAAACATCCAAAGTATTAGATATATTTCTATTGCAAACTGCATTAATTCTGTTGTAAAACAACTGAGCAGGATTAACACATGTGGATTAGGTTTTGTCTGACAAAAGATAAAGCTTCTTCCAAGGATAATTACCTATTTTATGATTAACTAAGAAAAGACCAGAAAATAGATCGAAGTCGATTGCATTCGTATGGCACAATACAGATGGAGTTGGCCTAAAGACATTTCTAGCTACAGCAAGTCTAAATCAAGAAGCATTTGTTGTTTCCCAAGTGATTTGACTTTTGTATAATACACAATTGTATTTGTAAAACATAATGTATACAGTACAGAACAAAAAGTATTAAAAAACATTTTCCTACTAACATGCTCTAAGCCACCATTTCTTATGGCCTTCAACTTTACCTCCCACCTCTCTCCAGCCATGATGACTTCTAAGCCTTTCTTTACAACTATCATCACCTCCCATTATGCCTCTTTTATGTGGGTACAGACAGCTCTCACATGTCTTACTTTCCATGATCATCAACCAGTGCTCTTTTTCTTCTGCCATGACCATTTCCTGGCCTTTTTCTCTATTCCTGATGAGCTCCTTTGGTGTTGCTGGTCTTTTCTGCCTTCCACTGCTCAGCCATAATTACGCCTGATTGTGTCTCCTCTATCCTCTGTTTTCAAAAAGCTCCATATCTGCTTTCCTTATTCAATTCCTCAGCAATGATCTGTCTGACCAGATCACCCTCTCATCCTCCTCTCCTCTCCAAAGTCACGAATATCTTGATCTCTGCCACATAGTTTGTTTTTACAGAAAGTTTTTATTAAGTGTATCATGAGCCTAATACGGGGACCAGTGGTTGGAGGGCTAGAATATCTTGATCTCTGCCACATAGTTTGTTTTTACAGAAAGTTTTTATTAAGTGTATCATGAGCCTAATACGGGGACCAGTGGTTGGAGGGCTACCCTTACATTGATGGTTAATGGCAGAAGGGCCATCTTTATCTTTGTGTTCAGTGGCAGAAGGTCCTCATTTGTTAATACTTCAGTATTTATACTACAGCCAACTCTTCTTGAGCACCATTGAGTAGATCTCAGTAACCTTAGGGTAAGCTCACAGTGTGAAAAAACCCTAGCCAGTGTCTAGGCTCCAAAAGATATTCACAAATTAACATGCTTTTACAAACTATGTACTTAAATCTGATTTGTTTTTGTATAGTAAGTTTAAGGTAGTAGTGAGGTGCTGCTTTTGTGTGTACAGAAAAAAAAATCAAGGGACGGATGGATGTTTACCCTCCTGTACATAAAAGGCAAGTACAGTACAGTACAGAACAAATTCAGTATGCTTTTGACATTTGTTTGGAACAAGTGAGATCATTCAGAATTGACCTTAACTTGACCAGTTTAAGTTGCTTTTGCATTCCTTTATATTCAAAGTAAAGTCTTAAAGAGAAACTAAACTTAAAAGTGCCTAAAACAAAAAAAATACACTTACCTTCAAACCCTCAGGGCAGTCCCATTCATCCCGAGGCCCATCTGGTCCCGCGTCATCCCGGCACCCGTCCCCGAGCTGGTGCGCCAGGCGCATGCGTAAAATCGGCAAATTTGTTTTTTCACAAAAAGGCTCCTTATGCACAAAAGCCTTGTGGGATGCCTGACGTAGGTATCCCAGGAGGCTTTGTGCTCCCAATGATTCTCGGTCAACTAGGCGATTAAAAAATTAGGGGGCAGTGCTGCATTTTTTTAAGAAAAAGGGTGTTGCACGTAAAAAAACAAACAAACAAAGGGTTGTCTACCCTTTTATGTAAAGTGAAATTTCTGTGTTTAGGTACGCTTTAATAAACAGGTAAACTCTAATATTCCAATGCAGATCAAAATTGAATGTAAGTATCCATAAGTAATTGTGTTTGATGTGACGTTGGAATGCAGTTGAAATGCAGAACATCAAAAGCCTATTTAATTTTTTTAAGCAGTGCTCATGGCAATTCAGAAACTGCCATTGACCTGTTTTGCATGAAGTTCGGATGCATCTAAATAGAACATGCTACATACACGCAAAGCAGCTCAAACACAGCTTCTGCTGCAATGTGTACTGCTGTATAAAAGTCAAGGGGATCTTGAGGTCTTTTTAATGGGCCGTGATAGTAAAGTATTACTTTCAGTAAGACTTTATTATGTGAGCTTATAAGCATCAGATAGTAATCATTTCCAAAGTTTCCAAAATTTACTTGGACAGTTAGGTGTCACTGCTTATTGACATAGTTGTATCATGTGCTAGGCAGAATATTTCTTCTGATGCTTTAAATAAAGGAGCAATCTGTGGAAGGATTATACTATTAATATCATAATAAATACATAGATCCATTAGTATGGATGGATCTATTAAATATGCACATTATGAGTTTGGGGCATATGAACAAAAATATAATTGTCTAATTATGTACACAAGTGAAAAAAAAAGCAACAGACCTTTTAAATAGTTATATCAGGCCCATCGGCAGTAATGTGAGGGAAGCACATGCATTAATCAAATAATTAAAAAGGCACAGGGGAGATTTATTTGTGCAAGTATTACAGAATGTAAACCATAATCAAGTCTAGTCTTGAGCTTCATTGGAGACTATTTATTAGTGTCTCCCAGTGGTCTGAAAGGGATTAGAAGAAATCTACAAATACTGACTGTGTATAAATACTGTCTGTCAAGCATCGGTAATGTACAGATAAACTATACTGATTTAAGTAGGTTTGCCAGGACACCTTTTTAAAAATAGATACCTGGGTATGCCTGAATGCTTGCTGCTTCATTAAAAATATATTTTTGCCTGTCTTCCATGTGGCTTAAAGCATACCTAAACTCAACATTTTTACTTTACATAGAAGGGTAGACAACCCTACAATATAAAGTTAACAAGTTGTTTTTTTTTTTTTTAAGTGCAACACCCTTTTTTTTAAAAAAGTTATATAATGGGAGCGCAGAGCCTACGTCATGCATCCTGGGAGGCTCTGTCTACTCCTTCTGTGCATGCGCTGACTCCAGGCATGCTCAGAAGGGGCATCATTTCCTCCAAGGTGAAAGAGATGCCTATCCTACACATAGGCAGTGAGATCAGCTCTCTTTTTTCCGTTTCACAGCAGCTACATCATCTGATTTCGCACCTGGGTAGTGCGAGATCGAGTAACGGAGGAAGAGGATTGGAAGAGAAGGCAGAAAATGTTAGCGTGGGTCGAAGAGGAATCCCAGGATGACGCAGGACCGGATTGCAAGAAGGGCCAGCGCCATCGAGATATCTGCATGGTTAAAGGTAAGTGTAATTTTTTAGTTTTTAGTTTACTTCCGCTTCAGTTATTAACAGTTGTTAAAATGGATAAGGTGGAAAAATTGTCCACAGAGTATATTCAGTAGAAAGTTATTAACATTATGCTCACAAAGGAAAAAGAATCCTGTTGAAGTTAAAATATGAAGGCTTCTATTACAGTCATAAATGCTGAAAATGCTAGCTGCTTGTCTGGCATGCTGATGAATTGGTTATAATACTTGATAAATAACTGATCTGTAATCTGTATATGAAGAATGAATTCTGATTTTGCAATCCTCACCTGGTAAGGTTTTTTTATATGAAAATGTAGATTAGTCTTTCACCAGATTTGGATTTAGTATATTTACTAGATTTTCTCCAAGAACTAGATATATTTTTAGGAGTACAAATTGTTAGAACAAATGTATCTGTGATTTACATTATAAAGCTTTTTTGTATTCTTCTGGTTCTGCTGCACATTTAGGATTTTGTTTTCAATTTTCTTTTTATTGGTTGAACCTAAAAAGAACGTTTATTTTTATTATTTTTTTTCAGTCCATGTAGAAATGAACATACAGCAGAGTATTTATCAAAGATTCACCCAGCAGTTTGCACAATGAAGATGAAACAGGATTTTTCATAAGTTTCTTCCAACATTACCCACTTATTATACAGACCGCTAGCAGATGAGGTTTTATTTTTACTTCTGGTGAAATCTTTAAGATAATGTTTGGATAACTTTTAAATATGTATTTAGTAATATCTTTTCATTTATGTGCTGACGTACATTGTTTTCATAAGGTTTCAGCACTAGGAGGGCTACATTTTGTTTTTTTATTTAACAGAAAAGGTTTAAAATCTGACATCATTACCTTATTCAGCACATGGAAGTGTTGCATCTTTATTTAAAACTCAGGTTCAGCACTCTTCATAAGCAAAACAACTAACAGTTCCAAAGCTGTATATCTCAATAAAAAAAATTGAAAAAGCACCCACAGTGTTTTATAAATTAATTGTATGTATATATGTCAAAAGCTATACACCATTCCTCATAAAGCCTCAAAACTGCCTATATGCAGTACAACCGCAATGGTCCTGTAAACGCTAGTCCTATAAGATTTAGATTGGGATGTGCCGGGACTGTATTGCTCAGTCTTCTCCTTGCTGGATAGAAAACTGTACCTGTGACCTGCAATGCAACATCTCTCTGCTTCTTCATTATCTATTGTTTGATCCTTCTTTTTTTGCACTTCTCCAACTACTTCCTTGATTATTCCTCTTCAAATCATCAGATTACTTGTTATCAGAAGACATGAAAAGGCAAAACCCTGCTCTTCCATGGTGACTAAACTTTGTCTTTCTTTATGTCTTTTTAGGAAGAGTTTTCAAAGATTGGTTCCTCTAGAAATGCCAATCATTTTATATATAAGTCTTGTCATAAGTGAGTCAAAGCAAACACAGCCAACTAGAGGATTAATATTTCAGGACTGGTACACCTAGAGCACACACTTGAAACTTAAATTAGGTAAAGGTTACGTTCTGCTGCTAATCCTAAATTATCCTAACTTTTAGAGCAGCACAACCAGGTTAAATCAATTTCAACTTTTACATCATTAGGTAATGATGACACTTTGCAAAAAAAAAAACAGTTCAGGAATTCATGTCTAATTGATAAATAAAATTCAGAAGCCCCTTTCAAAAACAGATGGAACAACAGTGACAACAGATAAAAAAAAAAATGTAACAATACTTGGGCAACAATCAGGCAATTATTGCAAGATAAAGTCAGCAGATAATAGTAGGTAATCATCAGGAGTGGGCCTAGGGAGGTGAAAACTGTGCCACTGCATGAGAGCCACTTCAGCCTACAGGGGCTCCAAGTCAGTTCTACAGCGGGACCCACTGTTTGCTATGTCCACCACTAATAATCATTACAATGTGTGGCCAACAAATAGGCAAGTTTGAATATCATTATTTAAATATGCAGGCAACAATTTAACTATAACTATAATATGGGAACAACAAACAACTGGTGAGCAACAAACTGGCAACCACTACACTACATGGTCAACAACAAAAGGGTACATTTGATCCAACAGGTCCTCCCAGAAAATTCTTGGGTAAGATGCATACCAGTTTGGGACTGTGATCTGTCCCAGAATTCCAGTCAATTTTGTCCTGTGAAATCTCTTCTAGAGGATTTGGCATACATATATTTAAAAGAATATTTAGCAATGACAATTGCTACTTTTATGTCTCCATCTTCTGTTCTATACATACATAGTAATTTCTGCACCCGAGGATCTAGAAATTCTACTTAGCTAAAATGTTCTCTTTAAATTGTAAAGAATAAGATCCAAAATAAGAAAGTAAAAGTGTGAGAACATTTAGTTTAAAATACATTTCCATATTGTTTAAAGCCCAACTTCATATAATTCCTTTTTTCTGTTGTGTACTATTACACATTCAAATGCCCGCCTGCAGAAGCAAATACATTTCTAGAAACAAGTATTGATTACATGGATACTGACTAATGAGCTGAACGAACCAGTGATGAAAGTCATTAATTGCTTATCAGACTTCTTTGGGTTTTTCCCAGGAGACTTTATATAGAATGAATAATTCAGCAATAAATAACACCCTGTCTCCCCCATCCTGCAATCATTCATTAGAGAGAATAATAGCAGCCACATGCAAGCATCATCAAGGGCATTTACACTATGTAGATTTAATGCAGATGACATTTTAAGAATGCCTTGTACAAAATGACTAAAGACAGACGTGCCTTCAATCCACTGCATAGCCATTGTTTACGGTGATGGAGGTGAAGCTCTTTTTGCCACAGGCAGTTTGCAGAAACTGCAGATAATATTCTATGAATGCTGACAGTTTCTAGCATGTAAAGTGTAAATTTTGCATATGATGTACAAAATCTAAACTTTTAAAATTTTAAAGATGTTTTATGAAGTACTTGACAGGGTCCAGGAAGAGCAAGCTCATATGAAAGTCGTAAAAACATTAAAGAGATTACAGTAAACATGCCTGGATCTGTATGTATCGTGGTGAAGTATGAAAAAGTACCTATTTTAGTAAAATGTACCCAAAAGTCATTTTGACTTACCTGTTTTATGTTTTGATGTTATATGCTCCCTCTATATGCTTCCACAACTTTAACATATAAAGACATACAATTATCAATGTCTATTTAAAATGACCTTGCCACTAATGTCAAAAAACTAAAATTAAATATAAGCCTGTGCAGAAGAATGTTAATACTTACCTGCAGTCTGTGCTTCCAAATGGCATTCTGGTGATGGTTGGTTTTCTGAAACCAGCCCACCTGGAAGTATTGATCTCTGGGCCCCCCACTGTGTGCTGTCATTCATACTGCTGATCTCCATGTAACTGTAGGACACAGTAATGTCACTAAGACTGGTAGGATGAACTACTGAGCATGGTAGACTGACACTACATGAATGTCAATGTTGCAAAGTTTGTTTAAAGTGGAACCATAGTGAAAATTCCCCCTCTGTTCCCAAAGATCACTATAATTATGTCTAAAAACAAATGTTTTAAAAATAGGCATCTGAAATAGTTGAACTTTCTACTTTCATTATCTCAGGGTAGTTCTGCCAGGAGAATGTTTCTTTAAAACAGGAGAAGAGGAGATAAGCTTCTAATTACAGAACAAATAAATGAAGGGGGACTGTTAGTGGCAAATGAAATGGCAACAAAATGCTTTTTTTATGCACAACTGTTTCTCTAAAATGGATACGACCTATCTAAGTAATGTAGTTTTTTTCCGTCACTATTGTATTGTAAAATCAGGAGATTTCTTTGTGTTTCTCCCTTTTGGGACAAAGGCATGTAGGATACTTATATGGAAAATAAGGAAAAGGGAAACACCAAGTTTCTGTACTCTGGGTTTTTTTTTGCATGTTAAAGCGGACCTAAATGCAACATTTTCACTTTACATAAAAGGGTAGACAATCCTTATATGTAAAGGAAAAAGGTTATTCATTTTTTATTTTTTTAAGTGCAACACCCTTTTGAAAAAAAAAGTGCAGCACCTCCCCTCTCAGTCTTAATCGATTCAGCGATCAAGACTGAATGGGAGTGCAGAGCCTTCCGGGATACCTATGTCACACATCCCGGGAGGCTTTGGGTGCACCTTCTGCACATACCAGTGATCTCGAACATGCGCAGAAGGAGCATATTTTATATTAGAAGGAAAGAGATACCGATCTCACGCAAGCACAGTGAGATAGGCTACTTTTTTTTTTCTTCAGACACAGCAGCTACGTCTCTCGATCTCGCACCTGCGCACTGTGAGATCAGGTGACGCGCTAAGAAGCCCAAAGAAGAAGACGTAAGAGAAGAACGAAGATGGTGGCGCTCAGCACATCCTCAGCGCTGGGACGAAGAAGAATCCCAGGACGACGTGGAACCGGATCGCGGCAAGGACCCGTGCTATTATCGAGGGACCTGTGGGATTAAAGTTAAGTGTAAATTTTTGGTTTTCAGTTTAGTTCCGCTTTAGGCCAGATGGTACTACCGTTTAGGGTGCTTATGCTGCTTTAGCACCCAAAGTGAAGATACTAAAATGTGACCCCCACAAACAGGCCTATTGGTGGGGGGCTAGAATTAGACATAATAGAAAACCATATCTGGTGACTCTTGTTTTCTACTTAACTGAGAGCCATTAGTGTATGTAATGTAATGTAAAGCATCTCCCTACGTAGACCTAAAATGTAATGCCTAGATGAACACTAGTGAACCATGCAAGAGAAATGGGATTGTGTATGGGCATGCAAACACAGTAGGCAGTTCAGAAGAAATGACATAGATTAAACCTGTATGATTTATGCACCATAGTTGGAAAAAACAAAAGACAGTTTTGTATTACAATTGTCATTACCAAAATATTGCCCTCTATCTGGGAACACAAATACAGAAAAAAAATCGAAAAGTGCAAAATCCACTTAATCCACAAAATTGATAAATATTCATGGATATCCCTCCCACCCCCTTTGGAAATAAAAATGGAAAATGTATCCACCAATTGTATACCTAACTACTACAGAAATATAAACCCCTACCATAAATATTATTACAAGTTTTCACCATCAAGTTCTCCAAAGCTTGGGACTGTTAAAAAAGAATCTTAAATATCTCTTGAAGAAGACCATAAAATCGGGGATCCCACATTTCTAGGTGGAGCCCCAGAATAGCAGTAAAAAATGTTGTGCCTTCTCTAGTCCCTCCTTAACACTCCCCTCAACAGCATGTGAAATGTGGACAGGCCATGGCTAATGGAAGGAACCAGCAAGGTGCTGGTACATAGCTTTCAGAAAACACCACATTATCCTGCCCCATGAAGACCAACCTAGGTAATGCCCACATGTGATGATAAATCTCCATGATTGAAAAGAATGCAGCTCAATGAAAGAAAGAGGGACAAGGGCAGTAGGGCCTGAGGAGGAAAAGGCTAGAGAATACTGTTAGCCAGAAAATAAGACAAGTTTTATCTGACTTTACAAAGTTTTCTCAAAGACTTGAGAAGGTTTTATAGTGGAATCAGAGTAAGCAACTTTATTACAGGAATCTTTACAACTGTGTTAGACTGAAGGTAATGCTGGAATTCACCTTTAAACATCTTTACGTAGCTCAGTAATTTTGATTGTCAATTTTCTTTTACATTTGAATGACAAACTGAGTTGCTTTCAAATATCAGTTTATTTGATAGGCAAATATGATCAGTTCGTAAATATGTAAGATGGGCTTAAATACAGCATATCACCAAATGTGGCTGTACTAAATAAAGAAAAACTAACAGAAGCTTTTAATGTTACTTTACTTCAAAGCTGCCCTACTTATGTCAACAAAACATTTATTAAAGTCCAGTATGTAAATCTGCACATGATTATTAAAACAGCTTCATCTTAAGCTCCCTAGAATTATTTACTGTGGCATTTGTTTTCTGCAGCACAAATCTTGAGAAATGCCCCCATCAACCTTCCCTTGATCTATAAATGACATTAACTGACCAATTTAATGGTATTGTTAAATGTGTAATTTCTGCATTAGCTAAGGTGCACGTGCTGGAGCTCTGGAAAGTGAACTCAGAATCAATTGCTATTACACCACTACCCAGCGAGTAATCTGTTTTTCCATCAATGTCATCAAACTAGCGCCCTCCTGAACTAAGTGATAATCTTATTGACTCCAAGAACTTAGGAGCATCTCTTATGATTAGCAAAGAGAAGGTAAATTAAATCCACCTGGAGCTTAGTAATAACTAAAAGTTTCCTTAGTTCTAACAAAAGAAAAACCTACTTGACAAAATAGTCTGTCATATGTGCATGCAAATTGTTGCCGAATAAATCTTCTATATATGACACACTTATAATAAGTTTTTCTTTCACTTTTGATTATTTTAAATAGTTTTTTTGATAAAACCTGTAGTTTCTAATCATTTATTTAAAAATATTTTTGGAAAGTTCAACTATGCCAAGATGACATATGAATGAGTCAGTTACAAATGAGTGTTAATTTTGTTTGAAAAGGCAACGTATATACATATGGGTCAATAGGGTAGCTTGAAATGTCATTGAATCAACAGCTTGGATGTTGGCCAATGCTGGAAAGAGGAGACTACCAGGTCACCACGTACCGATGAAAAGGTAGTAAAGAGCAAGATACCCAGGCATAGAGGTATTGGTGAGGTGGGGGAAAAATTAGGATTATCTGAAATAAAACTATAATTTCAGAGCCTATTTCAGAGGCTGTGTTCCCCTCGGTAAGCATAATGTTAAAACAAAGTTGGATTGCAGAGCCCTTGAGGGATGGAGGTTGCAATGATGTAATTTTTTTCATTTGAAATTCATTCTGAGAATACAATTTTTTTTCTTTTTTCCATTAATAAATGGCAAATGTGCAGCTCGTTCAACAGACAGCAAGAGTAAACATAGGAAAAAGTAGGTAATCAAGATGGCAGCATGAAGAAAAGAACTGCAAGCTATCATTGGACGTCATGGAAGAGTAACTATGTCTTTTATCTATGGTATATGTTAGCAGACTTTTTATTATTTATAATTGTAGATTTCTAAACAGTTAACTGATGCTGACCTGCTACTTTTGTAACCAATATCATCATGTTGTGGGGGAAACACTATAATTAAATAACAGGCATTCAATAAGAAAAAAACAATGATTCTACAAACTGATCATGTGGAGGGGGTAGATTGGTTGAAGCACCAGCTTCCAGAGTACTTTTCTGGCAAATCACCCTCTGCAAAATTCAGATGCAACTCAAACAAGTGTTCACAGTAGAATGTTATTTAGTGTCATTTGACTGTAAACTTCATACTAATGCTTTATGTAGTACTTACAAAATAGTGTCTTAGACCTGCATTTTATACCTTTTAGATTTTGTAGCTTTCTTAAACAAATATACATGTTTTCCCACATAAAACTTTAATTTTGTAACACAGTTTGGGCAGGGCAGCATGGTGGTTTAGAGTTTAGAACTCAGGCTTTTGCAGCACTATATCACAAGTTTGAATCTCAGCCTGGACACTATCTGCATGGAGTTAGCAGGTTCTCCCCAAGTTTGCATTGGTTTCCTCCCACATCCCCAAAACATGCAGTTAGGTTCCCTTTTTAAGGAAGTGACCTGGAACCAGGAAGTTGCCTTGACAAAAGAGTTCCTTGTGATTATACTCCCAGGGTTTCTACTGCTCCAGTTCCTGCATTCTGTTCAAGTGTTATCCGTGTACTGACCCCGGCTTGTTTCCTGACTACGCTTGTTTGCTGCCTGCCCTGACCCTTTGGCTTGTTTGACTACTCTTTTGGATTTCCCTCTGGCACTACGATTTGGTTCCTGCTAATTAGCAGTCACCTGTCTTGGCGGGCAGGGGGGCCGCAACCTGGCAGTAGCTTACCGCTCAACAACCTCACCTCCAGAAGCTCTGGAGAAGACCAGGCTACTGCTTAGACTCTGTGCCTCGTGCATGTTTCAACCCACTGGGTTGTGACACAGTGGGTCCACCACTTGGCCTTCTGGAGCTGTGACAACAATAAAGGTAATTAAAATGATTTAGGCTCCCCTGTTATTATACATTCTCAAGGCTGGTGCAAAAATGGTTTCAAACAGACTTATTGCCTTTTTTGAGACTATGTTTGGAGGAAAAAACATCCTCTCGTAAAGGGTCTACCCTCAAATAACAAAAAGCAAGGCCTGCCAGTTCCTTATGTTAAGTATTGTATGGAATAAAGTTACATTATTAAGTTTCCTAAAAAACTGATGGTTTTATTGATTTAGTTTAGA